>NC_067479.1:42923454-43523454 GCF_947179515.1 Apodemus sylvaticus
CTGGCCGCCCCGTACATTCATAAAACAAGCATATTGAAATCTCCCACTATCATTGTGTTATGGTCAGTTTGTGACTTGAACTTTAGTAATGTTTCTTTCAGAAACTTGGGTGCCCTTTCATTCAGAGCAGAGATTTTAAGATTGGAAATGTCAACTTGGTAGAATTTTACTTTGATGAGGATGAAAAGACTTTCTTAGCCTCTTCTGACAAATTCTGTTTTGATGGCTATTTTGTTACCTATGAGAATAGCTACACAAGCATCCATCTTAATTCATTTCCTTATAAAATCTGTTTCCAATCCTTTATTCTTAGGTAATGTCTATCTTTTGATGGTGAGGTATGTTTCTTGTATGCAGGAGAATGAGAGATCCTGCATTCAAATCTTTACTGTTTATTCAAAAAAAAAAAAAAAAAAAAAGGACCAAAAAGCCCAAGTCTTTTTATTGTGGAATTAATTATACCTATTGATATTGAAAAATACCAATGACTAATGATTGTTGACTTCTTTTATTTGGTGTTATTGGTAGTAGTGCCTTTGTGTGTTTCTCTGGGTCCATTATTGTGATGGTCAGAGATTATTTATTTCTTATATTCTCAGGTCTTTAGTTAGCCTTTTTGTTTGAGATTTTTTTTCCCATCTAGTACTATCTATATGGTATGGGCTTGTAGATATATATTGTTTAAAGTTGACTTTGCCATGGAATGCTTTGTGTGGTGGTTTGAATAGGTTTGGCAGCCTAGACTCATGAGGTTGAATGCTCAGTGCATAGTAATTAGGTGTGCCTTTGTTAGAATAAGTGTGGTCTTGTTGGAGGAAGCTGTTAGCATGGGAGTGAGTTTTCAGGCTCCTATGTTTAGGCTCTGCCCAATATTGAAGAAACTTTCCTCCTGGATGTCTCCTCCTTGTGGATGCCTTCAGATCAATATATAGAATTGTCAGCATTCCAGCACCATGTCAGCCTGCATGCTACCTTGTTTCCAGCTGTGATGATATTGGACTAAAACACAGAAACTGTAAGCTGTCTCTGATTAAGTGTTTTCTTTATAAGAGTTGCCTTGGTGATGTTTCTTCACAGTAATAAACCTTAACTAAGATATCTTGTTTCTTCCCTTTATGATGATTGAAAGTTTTGCAGAGTTTAATAGTCTATGTTCACATCTACGGTCTTTTCAAGTCTCCTAGAGATTTATTCAAGCCCTTCTTGCTTTTAGAATATTCATTGAGAAGTCTCTAATTCCAAAAAGTCTGTCTTTTGTTCTTTGTTTTTATTCCATCGAAGCTTTTAATATTCTTTCTTTATTCTGTATGTTTAGTGTTTTCTTTATTATGTGGATAGATGTCAAAGCTTGGCTTTATTTCTAAGAGTAGAGTTGGTTTAACTTGCCTCAAATCAATACACGTAATAAACCACACAAGCTATTTAAAGATGAAAAGGACTTTATCATTTCAGTAGATTCAGAGTATGCCTTTGCCAAAAGCCAACTTGCCTTAATGGTAAACACCCTATAGACAGTAAGACTAGAGGAAACACACTTTAACATAATAATAGCTATATATGCCATACTACACATCAGCTTAAATGGAAAAGAAACTTGAAGCAATGTCACTAAAATCATGAATGCCACAGGTTTATCTATGATTCCCACTGATTTTTAAAAGTAGACAGAAAGGACCCCCCAGTGGAGGGATGGGGTCACCTACCCACCTTAAAATTTTTTTACGGTGTTCCTAAAAGAAATGCAAGGACAAAAATGGAACAGAAACAGATGGAAAGGCCATCTGAATCCCATGGGTGGGTCCCAGTCTTAACACTATTACTGATGCCATGTTGTGCTTGCAGACAGGAGCCTACCATGCGTGTCCTCTGAGAGGCTCTACCAGAAGATGACTGAGACAGATGCAGACACTTTCAGCTAACCATTGTACCGAGGCACAGACCTCTACAATAGAGTTAGAGGAAAACATTGAAGGGGATGGCAGCCCCATAGGAAGACCAACAGTGTCAACTAACCTAGACCACTGGGAGCTAAGCAACCAACCAAAATTGCTGCTAGCCTTCTGTCTGCCTTGTCTGGACTCCATGGGAGAACATGAATCTCCTGCTTGGCCTCTATGGGAGAATCCTGTTGAGACTTGATCCATCAGGGAAGGGGGATGCCCCTGGGGGAGCTCTCAGAGGCAAATGGGAGGGGAAAAGGTGTTAAAGAGCGTTGTCAGACAGGACTATGAAGGAGAAGAAACAATTGGAATGTAAATAAAAAATAATTAATTTAAAAAATTGTATGTGAAGCACTCACTGCCAGAAGAAGGGAACAGGAAGAATATTAACAGGACACAATACTGAAAAAGAAATTTTAGAATCCCTATTTACATCTGAAATAATATTTTACATAAAAGATCTATAAATTTCTTCAGGAAAATTTCTAGAAAAGATAAATTCTAAAACGTAATAAGGTCTAAAATAAATTTGTACAAATTAATAGTATGTCTGTATATAAACCAGAGATATACAGAGAAGGAAATTATTGACATGCTCTGATTGTAAATAGCCTCACAGAAAAGAAACTTAGCTTATCAAGGAGATGAATGAAAATTACGTATGTTGGTTGTTACTTTTCAAATGAATGCTCACTAAAATTTGAATATTCATGTATATTTTCCCAATAGCTATCATTTGGTTATTCTTTATGTTAACTTGTACTGTTTATGAAAGGAATTGAATATAGACTCAATGGTTAAGATTCAGTGAAATCAGTATTTTTATCACATTATCAAAGGCATTGTAAATGAGTGTATGAAACTATAACTTAATTTTTCCCAGAAATTTGTTTTATTAAATATTGAAAACAAGATGGGCTAACCTGGTCTCGCATCTTTAATCCCAGCAGGCAGAGGCAAATGAAATGCTGAGAGGCAGAGGGTGAGAGGGGCACAGGGGCACCTCTCACAGAAGCAATGATAGGCAGAGGATTTTTGTGAGTTTGAAGTCAGCCTAGTCTATACTGTGAGTTCTAGGCCACCTAAGGATACAGAGTGATAGTCTTTTCTGTCTCAAGCAACAACAAAATAATTAGCAGATTATGAATATTTATAATGTATAAGATTTAAAGATTGACAGTAAAACTAATAAGTTTCCACACAAGCAGTTCAATAATTAGAATATTTTGCATTTTTAAATATTATTTTTTATTCTTTACATACAATACATTGACACTGCAGTTTCTTCTAATCCTCCTGCTGTGTTGCATATCTGCCTACCCTCTCCATAATAGTCACTTCTCCTCTGCTTCCCTTCAAAACAAATCAAAACAAAACAAAAACAAAAAATAAAATCAAAACCAAAAAGATCTGGACTTCCAGGAATATTAACTGAATCTGACATGCCAAATTTCACGAACACTAGGCCGAACTGCTCATATTATGGAGGACTAAGAGATTCATTAGGAGGAAAAGCATCCCAGGAGCAGGCAAATGAAGCAGAGATACCACTCTAGTTGTTAGGAATCTATAAGAACACAATTCAGTCTCTGTGAGTTCTTATGAAGCCTGCTCTGTTGATTACTTGAGTTATGTTTTCTTTTTTTTTCTTTTTCTTTTATATATATATATATATATATATATATAACTAAAAAATTTATATATATTTATATATAATATATATAAAAATATATATTATATATATATATATATATAATTTCATTCGATATATTTTTTATTTACATTTCAAATGATTTCCCTTTTTCTGGTTCCCCACTCCCCGAAAGTCACATAAGCCCCCTTCCTTCCCCCTATTCTCCCACCCACCCCTTCCCACTTCCCTGTTCTGGTTTTGCCTTATACTGCTACACTGAGTCTTCCCAGAACCAGGGGTCACTCCTCCCTCCATTCTTCTTGTACCTCATTTGATGTGTGGATTATGTTTTGGGTATTCCAGTTTTCCAGGTTAATATCCACTTATTAGTGAGTGCATACCATGACTGATCTTTTGTGACTGGGTTACCTCACTTAGTATGATGGTCTCTAGCTCCATCCATTTGCCTAAGAATTTCATGAATTCATTGTTTCTAATGGCTGAATAGTACTCCATTGTGTATATATACCACATTTTTTATTCAATATATTTTTTTATTTACATTTCAAATTATTTCCCCTTTTCTAGACCCCCCCACTCCCCGAAAGTCCCATCAGCCCCCTTCCCTCCCCCTGTTTTCCCACTCAACCCTTTCCACTTCCCTGTTCTTGTTTTGCCCTATTTTTTGCAACCATTCTTCTGTTGACAGATAACTGGGTTCTTTCTAGCTTCTGGCTATTATAAATAGGGCTGCTATGAACATAGTGGAGCATAACTTACAAAGAGAAATGCCCATGAATATACAAGAAGCCTACAGAACTCCAAACAGACTGGACCTGAGCAGAAATACCTCTCGTCACATAATCATCAAAATCCCAAATGTACTAAACAAAGAAAGAATATTAAAGGCATCAAGAGTCATGTTTTCATTGTATGCTCAACCCCTCTGGCTTCTAGAGTTCTTCCTTCCCCTCTTATTTGAGCTTCCTCTGGCATCAACTAGTGTTTGGCTGTGAGTCTATACATCTGCTCCTCTTTGTTGCTGAATGATACCTCTCTCTTATATACTTTGCTATGAGTGTAGGAAAATATTATTATAAATTATTTTGGTTTTATTTATTTATTTAACCTGTCATATTTGGTTCTGTTTTAGGTCTTTGCATTGATCAACTTCTGCTTTCTGGACATCCATACATTGTCAGATGTGGGCTGCATCTCATGGTATGGCCCTCACATTGAACCAGTAATTGGTTTGCCATTCCCATATGTTCTGTTCTTTCATTACCCCTTTATATCTTGAAGGCATTACATATTGTAGATTGAAGGTTTTGTTGGGCTTGTATCTAAGTATCACTTTTGGGAGTCTTGGCTGATTACGGAAGATGATCGATTCAGTCTCTGCATCCCTGTCACTACTAAGAAAATTTGTTAGGGTCCCTGTTTTAGATTCCAGGGAGTTTCCACTCCACTGGGTTTCCAGATCACTCTCCAGGCACCCCTAATTCCATTTGTCTCTTCTAGTAGTCTTTGTTTCCATTCCTTCTCAACCCCCCTCTAGGGGAAATAGAATAGATTTTACTGGTAGACTGGGGACCAGGTGGACATGGAAACTATAACTTTAAAAGCCTGTCACTGAGATTATAGTAGAAAAAACAATGATTATTCAGAACAGCTTGCTGTCACTGGCATAGAAACCATTATTATCTCTCCCTACCCTTTGTACAAAGAGTGCAGATGCCTAACTAATGAAATGGGACAGTAATCTCTACAGTTATGACGGTATTTTGGACTTCATATATCCTGCCAGTGTCTGGGTATTCCCCAGTTGTATTGATCACATTGCAGAACTGCTGTGATAAAAGTGATTAGAAGCAAAAACATATTAAAAGTTTTGCCTTATGAACTCCAAGTATCTGAACACCCTACTTGGTATTTTTGGGATATTTAGTGTTTTCTAAGATGGAAGATTTCCCATACTTTCTTTCTAGAAAGTTGGTTCCACACAAAATGTGGTGTAAGTTTGAGGAATCAATGTACAAAATTTTTATTAAAAAGTTATTTAGCATTTCAAGTAAGAATTATCAGGATATTACAGTGACTCATACATCCAAAATGAAAATAAAATCATAACTTTTAAAGTAAACTATGGCTCAGTAGATTTTCAGATAGTGCTAAATATAAATGCAATATCTATTGATTTTTAAAATATAATATTGTTTTGACTAGGACTCTGGGACAGTGGGACCATTCCAGTAAAGGTGAGGCTAAGCAGGTTTAATCACTGGCACCCAGGAACCCACCTTAAATGGTAGGCAGCTCCCTGCTCCCTACCAGATTCCTGGCCTGGAACAGGTGTCATCTTTCCCACATAGAAAATGTGACCTATGGTTATGTAGACCAGAACAGAGCTCTTCATGCTAATGAGGTACCTAGAGGCCCCGAGGGTTTAGCCAATAAATGGTCCTTCAAGGGTATTTCTTTCTGCAAAAGGTATTTAATTTTTTGTCTACCCTGAGAAAGTGGTTTCAACCCATTTTCTGTGATGAACTATCAATAAACAATTTGGAACGAAAAATTGTC
Organism: Apodemus sylvaticus; assembly: GCF_947179515.1. Classification (NCBI taxonomy): domain Eukaryota; kingdom Metazoa; phylum Chordata; class Mammalia; order Rodentia; family Muridae; genus Apodemus; species Apodemus sylvaticus. The sequence continues at coordinate 42,929,608 of NC_067479.1, forward strand.
TCTCATCAAGAACCACCATAGAGATCATGGAGATGTCTTTCACCTACTGAGCCACACTGCCTAAGCCTCCCTTAGAAGGCCCTCCTTGACTTCCCACAGTGTCTGGATGTCCCAGAGGGAGTCTGAGAAGCCCCTATCCTGAGCTCTGCATGACAGGTCCATCAACCCCCAACCCTTTGTTTTCAACTCCATGCAGTTTCCAGTGGCAACTGGAATCCCCAGGAGCTTGGGAACTCCAACTTCTACCTCCCACATCCTGGACTTCATTTTCCCATCCAATGAGCATGGGTGCTTGGATTGAGCCCATTATCAGAGAGCAATAGCATAGGCTAAATGAAGTCTAGTGCTTGCTGCCCACTACCCCAGCAGCAAGGAGAAATGCAGACCCTCACAGTACAGTAGTAGTGCTATTATTTGAAGTTAAGTAGGATGATATATATTTAGTTGAGTGTAAAGCACACATTTTTCCTCATTTTCTTCTTCAGGGTACTCTCTGATGGGAAGGACCTGATGTTTGGCTGTCTAATCTTGGCAGTTTGCTTTTTTCTTATTAGGAAAGGGAGGAAGAGGGGAGATGTGTGAGAGAAAGATGTGTGTGTTGGGGAGCAGCATTGGAAGGAGCAAAAGTAGGGGAAACTATGGTCAGGAAGTACTATATAAAAGAAGACTCTTTTCCATACAAATGAAAATATGGATAAAACCAAAACAAAATAAAAATCATACAATTAAGTTTTTGTGTGTTCTATAAACATATTGCTAACATTGCATCTACAGAAGTAGCAACATAGAAATAAAAAAGAAAGAAATATCAGTGTAAGCAAAGAGAATGAGTCTAGACTGCATCATTGCTGATGAGCTTCTTGGTGTTCATGAAAATTCTTTCTCTGTACATTCATTATAGCCCTAGTTATATAAGTAACATCAGTGTCCCATGGAAAGTAAAGCAGGGGCAGTCAGAATCATTTTTTCCTTCCTTGGTATCTTTCTGACAAGTTGGCTCGTAGTGTAGCTGACTTGGATCCTTTAGATTTGTGAATTTGTGAAGCCCCTATAATTCATACTACATCCTTATATTTTACATAATTGAGAAATATATATATATATATATATATATATATATATATATATATCCCATATTTTTAGCGTTCCTTTCCACATCATTAAGGGCTGTCCAGAATGTCCCATTGCTTATCATTTTGCTGAAACATTAGCTACATCTTGACCTCCTAGACTTATGATGGCTGACTATCACGGAATTATTAAACATTAACAAGGAGGACATCCCTTGAAGGGGAAATTTCAATGTGTACAATATTTTACAAACAAGCCTTATGCCTGTGGCAGCTACCAACACTCATGGAGGCCTGCGTCTACTGGCCCTCTCCCATCTATCACTCTGTCCCCACCAAGGCCATGCTGGATTGGGCAGGACAGAATTTGTCACTTTGGAGCATTAGATTGTACAGGCCCTAGAAGCTTCCAGGTCTAGTCTAGGAATAGTTAGAGCAGAGAAAGGAATACCCTGAGCTCACCCCAAGCCATGTATTCACACAGCTTTAGTACGGCTCTTATCTCATTTCTTCATCAGAGGAAATAAAGATGACATTAACAGCTAACAAATGAACAAACATGCTGCAAGACAGAAACTAGAATGATAATGAAAAGTACCTTTTTTTCTCTTAGATCCCCTTTAACACAATTTCCAACTACAGAAAATTAAAAGATGCTTCTCTGAATTAAAATTAGTGCTCCAGCAGGTTTCTATCTAGAACATAACTCTTTTAGCAGCTTTCCATATTCATTTTCTTCTTGTGTAATTCTGATATTAAATTCATGATTGCTTTTACCTCATTGTTTATGGTTGTATGCCTAATGTCACCCAGGATAAAATTGTTAAATAATGGGCATTATAATAGTGATGAATATTTACTGAAGTGGTGTTAATTATTTATATTTGTATGTAATAAGATACATTTTTGTGTGCTACATTTTTCTTGCAATATACAATATTTAATGTATGTGATCTCTGTCCAGGAGTATTGACTTTCACACTAGAAGCATTTTTCTCATTATTCTTGTTTGCTTTTTTCCCCTTCTCACCATGTTTAAAATGTGAAAATCATAAACAAAACATGTTTGCTATTCAAAAGATGGTGACCACGAATCAATTTAAGAATGAAAGAACAACAACAGCAACAGCAACAACATGGCCATGATTTCCATCATTTTATCAAGGTAACTGAAAGCTATCTGCAAGTAATTCAGAATTACTAGCTAATTCTTCCATCAGTTACAGAAACATTAACTTGCCACTCCAGTAACTGTATGTTTTATTCTTACCCTTTCAAACCCTATGCTTCCTCGAAAACAGGCAAAATTAGCATGATAAGGTTGAAAACTCTGAAAATTTTTTATTTTCATCTTAATTATTATAATTCCAAGAGCACAAGTAATTAAGTGTCTGCTTCAATTAAGACTTAATTATCTAGGGTAATGAATGGACACACAGGAATAGTTTGTCAGCAAGTTAATAAATGTTGACATATTTGAATATGTCAACATTTTCTCTTTCATTATCTCAAAACTCTAATTCATCATTGTATCTCTAACGTCAGTCAGCCTCTCCTATCTAAAAGATAAGAGAACAAAACTGGTAAGCATGGCTTTATTAATTATTGCTCGTATAACAGGAGGATTGCAAATATGAAAAAGTCACAGATTTATATTCATTGGATTTAATAAACATTTCAGCTTATTGTAACAAACTAAAATAGAGAAAAAATTAAACATGCATTGCATAGATCCTTTATTTTACACTTACTTTTCTGTAAAATTGAAATAATTTTAAACTAAAAAGCTTCCTTGAAGGAAACACTAGCAGTATCTTAAAATATGCCTTTTAAAATTAGTTTTTTACCTTTGAGATTATGAGATAATTACCCCCATTACTTTCTTTCTTCTAAATGCTTTCTTTATTTTTTAAAGATTTACATGGAAAATATTTTAGATAAACACATTAAAATTGACAATTTTCAAGGAAAATTAAAGAGAAAAATGGTAGACATGTAAAACATTGCTAAATTAATTGAAATATGGGATAGAAAAATTTTATGATAGAATTGAAGATTTACATGGAAAATATTTCTGATAAAATTTTAGAAAAATGTAGAAAAACATGTACGAATTGAAGATTATCACAGAAAATTTTATATAGATATAATAATGGTAAGTATAAAAGCATTCCTACATTGATTGAAAGTGGAATTATAAACATTTTCTGATAAACTTGAAATTTTACATGGAAAATATTTCTGATAAAATTGAATAAATATATAGAAAAAACATGTTAAAATCATGGAAATTATATAGATAAAATGATAGGCATAAAGATTATTCTAAGTTGATTGAAGGTGGAATTATAAGCATTTTCAGATAACAGTAAAGATTTACATGGAAAATATTTCTGCTAAATTTCAAGAAACAAAATAGACAAAAATGTTAAAATTGAGTATTTCATGGAAAATTTTACATATAAAATGGAAGATATAAAAACTCTAAATTAATTGAAGGTGGAATTAGAAACATTTGTGATAAATTCAAAGATTTACATTGAAAAATACTGATAAAATAGAGGAAGTATATAGAAAGACATTAAAATTGAAGATTATCATGAAAAATAATGCAGATAAAATAGTAGACATAAAAAACATTACTAAATTAATTGAAAGGGGAATTATAAGCATTCTCTGATAAAATTGAAGATTTACATGTGAAATATTTCGTTAGTCTATGTCTTTTTATTGGGGAGTTGAGTCCATTGTTGTTAAGAGATATTAGGGAATAGTGATTGTTGCTTCCTGAGATTTTTGATGTTATTTTTATGTTTGTACAGGTATCTTCTTTTGGGTTTGATGGAAGATTACTTTCTTGCTTTTTCTAGGGTGTAGCTTCCCTCCTTGTGTTGGCATTTTCCATCAATTATCCTTTGTAGGGCTGGATTTGTAGACAGATACTGTGTAAATTTGGTTTTATCATGGAATCTCTTGGTTTCTGAATCTATGATGATTGAGAGTTTTGCTGGGTATAGTAGCCTAGGCTGGCATATGTGTTCTCTTAGGGTCTGTATGAGGTCTGCCTAGGATCTTCTAGCTTTCATTATCTCTGGTGAGACGTCTGTGTGATTCTGATAGGTCTGCCTTTAAAATTTACTTGCCTCTTTTTCCCTTACTGCCTTTAATATTCTTTCTTTGTTTAGTGAATTTGGTGTTTTGATAATTATGTGCTGGGAGGACTTTCTGTTCTGGTCCAATCTGTTTGGAGTTCTGAAGGCTTCTTGTATGTTCATGGGCATCTCTTTCTCTAGGTTAAGGAAGTTTTCTTCTACAGTTTTGTTGAAGATATTTACTGGACCTTTAAAATGTAAATCCTCTCTCTCATCTATACCTATAAGCCTTAGGTTTGATCTTCTTATGGGGTCCTGAAGTTCCATGATGTTTTGGGTTACCAGCTTTATGCATTTTGCATTTTCTTTGACTGTTGAGTCAATGTTTTCTATGGTATCGTCAGCACCTGAGGTTCTTTCTTCCATCTCTTGTATTTTGTTGTTGACACTTGCATGTATGACTCCTGAATTCTTCCCAAGGTTTTCTATCTCCAGAGATGTCTCACTTTGTGATTTCTTTATTGTTTCTACTTCCACTTTTAGATCCTGGATTGTTTGGTTCAGTTCCTTCACTTGATTGATTGTGTTTTCCTGTAATTCTATAAGGAAATTTTGTGTTTCTTCTTTAAGGACTTTTGCCTGTTGACCAATGTTCTCCTGTATTTATTTAAATGAGTTATTGAAATCTTTCTTGAAGCCCTCTATCATCATCGTGATATACAATTTTATATCCAACTCTTGCTTTTCTTATGTGTTGGGGTATGTGGGACTTGCTGTGGTGAGAGAACTAGATTCTGATGTTGCCATGTGGCCTTAGTTTCTGTTGGGAGGTACCACACCACCTCCAGTCAGATCTGTGTCAAGTTCCACAGACTGAGGCAGTTGACCTCAACAGGGAGAGGCCACCTAGAACAGGTTGTGGACCTCTTCGCCAAAGAAAAAATATTAATCTTTAGTTCTCTTGGTAACTTATCTGTCTTATGTTTACTATTCCTTTTCTCATTTACAAGATGTTCCTCATAGCCTAGGCTAAGATCTTGAGCAAGTATAATGGGTACGAAACCATCTCTTGAGATGGACTTATTAACCATGACATCATCTCTTAGTAAACCATTGCTTCTTTTTATAAATCATTTATGAAATAGTATTGGTAAATATAAACTTCCCAACAATAATACTTTGTATGGCTGCATGTGTGTCATCAGAAATAGGGTTTAGTATGTTGTTTAAGAAAGCTTTTAATAAAAGAGAATTAAAATAGTTTAAATTTATATTTTGAAGAGTAATAGAAGAGCAAGAACTAGAAGTTAAATAGTAACTGATCGTAAAATTTTATTAGTCTATTTTTGGAAATTTGCCACTAGCCTGGGTGATTTTTTTTGTTCTGAAGATCATAACAATATCTGTTCTACCTGGCTCCCTCATTGAATATATCTTTTTGAAGTTGTAATATTTGAATGATTTTATATTTTTTTGTGCCAAATGTTTATTGTAATGTCTGTCCTGTTGTATTGCTTCACTGAACAGAGCTTTTCAGTGTTGAAAAACCTTTTTTTTTTTTTTATGTATAAAAACCCTTACTGGAGAGCTGCAAAATACACTCAGATTCAAACTACCTCTGTGTTTGTTTCTGTTTGTCACCACTGAATCATTACCCACCTGGCTTCTGGAATCCACATTCTGGGGACCCCTATACCCAGCTGGGGTGGTCCGTGGCAGGTAGGGTTCTTGTGCTTGCCTTTCATCATCTGGTTATCTCTGGTGCTAGTTGGTATTGTTGTGTCTGGCTGGAGTTTGTTCCTCCTGTGGGCCTGTAAGCCTGTGTCCTTACTCCTCTGAGTTCAAAATGAAAGTGCTGCTAGGAGATTACTTTCTCTTGGCAGACTATACACAGAAGGCTGTGGCGTCTCCAGGCTGCCTGGTGCAAATAGGGACAGGAAGACTTCTGTCACAGCTGCTCAACTGATCACAGAAGTCTGTGGCGTCTCCAGGCTCCCTGGCACAAATGGGGGCAGGAAGACTTCTGTCCCAGGTGCTCCACTGATCTTAGGCCCTGTGTGCTCCTAGCAGGTCCCCTCCAGAGAAAAGGTGGAGATCTCACCTATGCGCTCAGAAGTGAACTCTCTACTGGGAGATCGCTCTCTCCTTGTAGGCTATGCAGAGAAGGCTGTGGAGTCTCCTGGCTCCTTCTAAACTCTTTCTTTGGATTGTTTTAAATTTACAGCCTGCTATTACACACTCTTTAAAAAATAATTTTGGGTACTTGGTTAAGAAATACAGCCACATGTGTGATTACTAAGATTGCCTACTGCAGGCATGATGGTGGTAAATGTCTGCATTGATTCTGTCTTCAGCCTCTTTAGCTGACCACCTTTTCACAACACAACTTTCTGGATCTTCTAGATGCTTAGTTCATAGCTAATTTTGGAGAGCACTGGTTGTCATACAATAGAAGCAACGAGCATCACATTAACCGTATTCCATAATCCTCTAAGTATCTTCCTTTCATTTCCTCCTTCACCAAAATAGAATGTAAGTAAAAATACTAGAAGTAACAGTGGGACATGGTGGAACCTGTGCCCATGAATAACTGTGTAAAGAACAACTTACAGCTATATGAAAGAGAAAATGACTTTAGATTTTTCAAATCATTCAATATGAGAATGGGTAGCTCTATCTGCAAATATGGATATAGTTTTTAGTGAAGAGTATATCATATTATATGTAACAATAATAATATAATATTTTAAATTATAAATTATAGATATAAACGATATCACATTTTTAGTTTTATTTTATTCAAAATCACAATTCTCTACATTTAAGGAGTATGCTGTTGTCTTTAAACAAGTCATTAATATGGAATTCTTAAATGAAACTAATTACAATACCTATCTTTTAAGTTATTTAACCTTTTTCATAGTGATGCTTTTGAAACTGATCTTTAACTGCTTTAAAATATACTATATACATTTTGTTTTCTTTCTGCCAGAGAAAAGAGTGGCAATCAAAGTACCTACAGAGGATGCTGGACAAGTGTCCCATTACTGAACTCTGAGTCCTGGAGTTATTTATTATTTATCACTGATAAGCAATGTTACCTTTTTGACCATGAAATATTGTTTCATAATATTTCATAAATGTCCTTCAGGTTTATCCCTGTTGTCAGAACTCGTATTTCCTTCTTTTTAATATGATTTTATGGATGTGAACACGGCTACTCATGCTGTGTTTGTGGCTGTTTATGTGTATGTCATTTGCTGTCCCTTGCTTTGAGACAAGGTCTTGACACAAGTCTAAACTGGCCACTAAGAAACATTTCTTTTTCTGCTTCTGCTTCCTAAATACTGACATTATAGATCTGCAGTAACATGCCTAGTTCCACATACACCCTTGAGTTATTGATTTTAATTTCTTTTTGAACAGTAGGAGGACTGCTGAATCATGTGGTAGTTGTACTTGGAGTTTTTAAAATTAAATTTCACGATGTATTATAAAATGACTATACTCCTTTTAAGTAAGCAGTGGTTTTCATCCATGTTCTTTTCAATTATTTTAATTTAAACTTTTGTTACTAGCGATCGTGACCTGAAATTCAAGCACATTCAAGAAAACATGAGGGAAATGAGATAACACTTTAAATGTGAGGAGCAAATTTACAGTGAAAAAGAAACAATTATCAAGCAACTTATTACACATAAGAAATTCATATGTGAACTATAAAAGTAACTCAACCAAGTAACAAAGTGAATTGAAACATAACAATTGAATCAACAAAGGATTTGAAAAAAATTGTCTAATAAACACAGAATAAAGGGTTAACCTGTTTACATAATATACTTAGTCATTAGGATATTCATAATATAATAAGATAAACTCATAATTGTATTGTCTTTATCAAGTGGTTATTTTTCTTATTTCCATAGTAATGACACCTGCTTTTGCCATGTTCTCTCCATATTATTTATTATGTACAGCAATTATTTTCTTAAACATTGACAAACTTACTAATGTTTAATTTTAAGAAAATGTTGCTACTAATTAATGCACATTTTGTAACATTGAAGAAGATTTTTTTCTTTATATTTGTAGATTATGATTCTTGTAGAAAAAATTGGGGTATTCAATTTGTTGAAGACAACACATGTAACTAAATATATTTCTTCCATTTCTGTAAACCCATCAACTACTCGTTCTTCCTATTTCTAAGTTAATATACCTAGAAGAAGAGATACATCCAGGAAAGTGCCTGACATTAACTATGCAATTTAGAAAACCCTCCACAGAATTAAAAAATTGTATAGCTACATGATTTCTAGAGTAGAAACAATTATTTTCATTGTAGCCTCATGCTTATGCCAATGTGAACTGTTTATGTATTTCCCTAAACATCTGTTAATTTTTCTTTGTACAAGTCCACCGAGAGGAAGTAAAGAGAGCGGCTCTGTAATGCAGTTAGCATTCAAATCGAAGCAAACCATTTGCCCTAAGAAAGTGCTTGCCTTAGGTTTTTCTTTCTGTTGTATCTAGGTTTAAGAAAGTAAAAAACAAAACAAAACCAACCAAACAAAAAAATCCTCCCTGTTAAAATTCGTCAAAAAATGTACACAAATACTTTAATTTTCAATGTAAATGACCTATGGTGAAAGCTTTGATAAGTACCATGAATGTCATGGAAACAAGGTTGTCTCTGTAACAATAAGAATAATGTATTTTGTTGGAGATAGAATGTGAGATTTAAATTGCAACAACAGAATAATTATAAACTTTTGATTGTATCAATAATGTAAAATCTTATAATTATTTTAATATCAACCATAGTCCTGACTACTGCTATTGTTTAAGAATTTATGTTAAAATATATTTTATACTGCTAATAAATGTGAATGACTCAACAACCAAAGGCTAAGTGTGAAGCACTTTGTGGATATCATGCTATTTGTTAAACATTCTTTTGTGAGGATGTTTGTTTATACATCTAACTCTCTTCCAAAGGCTTATTAAACATTGTTTCATTAGATCTCATGACAAATGAAGGAATATTTAACCAGCACTTATTTAATGCTTGTTATGTGGACAACGCTCAAATCATTTAATCTTCTGAAATCCCTTTAAGGCTGTTTCTGTTGTTTACATGAGGAAACTAAGGAATAGAAAGGTTAAGTAATTTGCTCAAGATTATTTAATTAGTAATTGCCATGACTGGGGTATAAAACATTCCTTCTTTGCTCGAAATTTGTGTGATCAACTATAATATGAAGTTAATTCATAAAGATATCAGCAAAAATAATTTTATTTTCTGGGACTCGACTGTAATAATGTTTTATTTATCGATTATAAATACATTTATAATTCATGTGCTTGATGGTTAAAGCTGCTTGCTCTATCAAATCACTTGACTTCAATCCTTAGAACCCATATGGCAGGAGCCAAGACATAACTCCCAAAGGTTGTTTTCTGATGTTCACATCAGCTGTGGTGCTGTGTCCACACATATACACAAAGTAAACATTGTTTTAAAATATAATAAATGTTACTATATTACATATAGTCATTATTATAACAACATCTGTATAGAAGAAGTTTTACTCATAAAATCTTGATTCAAAGAAATTCTGATATTATGTTACTGTGGATTTGGCTTATTGCTTGTATATGTTTATTGGGTTCCCAAAATTGTATGGGAAATCTCCTGTCTGCATGTAAACCTCTGAGGGTCCCTGTCTCCAGTTGGCTTTATTTAGTAAATAAAGTTGTTGGTAGTCCGTGGCTGAGCAGGGTGATAGAGGCAGGACTATTAGGATTCCTAGATAAGAAACTCAGGAAGGAGAGAAAGCAGAATCTCCATGCCAGAAGAAGAATAAAATGCCTGCTTGAGAGCTGCAGAAGAGAAAGTATACAATCATGTAAGAGCCAGGGAGGAGTGGACCCAGGGGGGTGGGTGCTTATTGGGTCTAGGGTAGCAAAGATGGAATAGAGATTTTAGTAAGTAATAATTCAGAAGTATCAGAGGGAAGGTGTTAGGAATGGGGAAGTTTGGGAGTGGCTCAACAATTGAGCTGATTAAGGCATATTAAATATAAGTCTTTGTGTAAGTGTCTTTCACTCAAGAATCCAGAGTTTTGGGCTGGGTAGAAAGGAACTACCACCACTGCTTCCAGGAGACTAGATTAATCTAATCTAATCTAATCTAATCTAATCTAATCTAATCTAATCTAATCTAGTCTAGTCTAATCTAGTAGATTAATCAACTACAACAACATTATGGTATATTCTGAAGCATAATTTTTGCTTCATTCTTTTGCAATTACTAAATTAAAAATGAGTACTTCTCTACATTAGTATATAAAATAATATACTACTAATATATAACTTTATTTTAAATTAAATGCCTTTTAGAATTTAATAGTCTTTCTTCTGTCCTTAAAATTTGTCTCAAAAGGTCTCCCAGTCAACCAAAAAGCATAAAATATATCTGGGTGATTATAGAAAGCATGCACTGATTTTAGTAATGTCAAGGAGAGTTTGCCAGATCACAAAATATTTTTACATATTTTTCTATATAAAATACGTTGAATGCAACACAAAATAGGAAGAGTTGATATAAAATAAAAGCTTAAAGCATTCAAAATATAACAAACAAACAAAAAAATCAAGAATCAGAATAAAGACTTTCCAGGAATTGTGCATAGGTGGTAAACTAACCCAGAGCATCTGATGGCTCTTACGAATCTCTGTGAAACACAGAAGTCATTTTTCCACCTTTCATAAATTTCCCCAGAAATTTTACCTTTGCCATCAGCACCAACACTAATTCTTATGCAAAAACACAAATGCTTTCCGAAAAAGTGTAATGGAAATTTGAAGACAGTATATCTGAAAGTGAGAATTTTAATCTACTATGACAATTTACTTCTGAGTAAAATATTTTTAAACATTAGAAATAATATTCTTCCTCTTACTTGGATAATGGGAATGATTCAGCATATGTGAGCTGTGTTTTGAGATAAATAGATATGTTAATGTGGCAATAATTACTTTTAAAATTGCAAAAAAATAAAATAGTCCCATCAAAGAAGGCTGAATTCAGTGACATTTTTGTAGTTAGTAAAAACAAAAAGAAAAAAACAAAAAATTATATTACATATATTAGTGCATGTAACATTCTTCCTCTTACTTGGATAACAGGAATGATTTAGCATATGTGAGCTGGGTTTTGAGATAAATAGATATGTTAATGTGGCAATAATTACTTATAAATTTGCGAAAAATTAAACAAAATAGTCCCATCAAAGAAAGCTGAATTCAGTGACAATTTTGCAGTGAGTAAAAACAACAAAGAAAAAAAAACAAAAAAAAATGTATTACATATATTAGTGCACGGGGGTAGGATCTACTCCAGTGCACTAATAAATATGGACATGAGTATACAACCTAGGGCAATGTTCTTTCCTCCCACCATGTGGGTCCAAGGATGCAACTCCCTCAGGTCAGCAGGCATGGTAACAAATACCTTCACCTGATATTTACCCACCCAAGGAGAAATATTTCAGAAATAGATGTGGAGGATATAATATATAGAATTTCTATTACTTTAGAAAACAGTACAGTTAGGATTTACTTTGGTTTGACTTTACTCTAGGGTATACCACATTCACATATTAATATTATACTATGGAAGGTGATTTTTCTTCTCATGACTTATTTCCTCCTTTCAATTCATTCTAAGGTGTCAATGAATCCCATAAGGCACTTAAACTGTTCACAAGCATGCAAATACCTTTAGTAAGACGTTCAGTTCAATGGTAATTATGCACTTCCCTTTTACCATATGTGTCCACAGCACTTTCTTTTGACAATGTTTTGGAACTATTTGTAGAAGGCTATGGAAGATGGACTATTTTTGGTTCATGTAATTGCAGGTATGACATATTTTGTGGTCCATGATGTGAGGAAGGAATGCATGTATGGGTGAAATGTCCTAGACAGGCCACTAAATATTCTTCTACTTTAAAGAAACAAGAGGCAAGGAGCATTTGTAAAGGGAGTTTTGTTTTCATTGGTCTTACTTATTTGACAAACCTGTGAGTAAATGTCATGATTACACTGTTAATGTGTATTCTGTGGCTTTGCAGCAGTGTACAACTTCCCTTTAACAATGGGTTAATGTGGTCAGTTTCTTTAGCGAGTAGAAGACAACATGTATTCAATGTAGTACTCAAAGTACTAGCTAGAGAAATTAGACAGCAAGCAGAGGTCATTAGGAAATTAAAATTGCAAAGGAAAAAGGCAAAATATCACTATTTTTAGATGATGTCATAGTATACTTAAGCGACCCCAAAAATTCCACCAGAGTACTCCTAAAGCTGATATGCAACTTCGGCAAAGTGACTGGATATAAAATTAACTCAAACAAATTAGTAGTTTTCTCCTATTCAAAGGATAAATATGCTGAAAAAGAAATTAGGAAAAGGGCACCCTTCACAATAATTACATATAATATAAAATACCTTGGTGTGACTCTAACTAAGGAAGTGAAAGATCTGTATGACAAGAACTTCAAGTCGCTGAAGAAAGAAATTGAAGAATTTCTCAAAACATGGAAAGATCCCCTATGCTCAAAGATTGGCAAAATCAATATAGTAAAACTGGGTATCTTGCTTAAAGCAATCTACAGACTCAATGAAATCCCCATCAAAATTCCAACTCAATTCTTCATAGAGTTAGAACAATTTGCAAATTCATTTGAAATAACAAAAAACCCAGGAGAGCAAAAACCATTCTCAAAAATAAAAGAAATTTTGGGTGAATCACCATCCCTGACATCAAGCTGCATTACAGCAATTGTAATAAAAACTGCACGGTATTGGTACAGTGACAGGCAGGTAGATCAATGGAATAGAATTGAAGATCCAGAATTGAACCCACACATTTATGTTCTCTTGATATCTGACAAAGGAGCTAAAATCATTCAGTGCAAAAAAGACAGCATTTTCAACAATTGGTGCTGGTTCAACTGGTGGTTAGCATGTAGAAGAATGTAAATCATTGGAATCTTATCTCTTTGTACAAAGGTCAAGTCCACGTGGATTAAGGACTTACACATAAAACCAAAGCTAGTCACTGAGCAAAAATCCTACCTTTCCTTGACTGCTCCTAGAATGCTTTCTTAGCAGTACTTTCTACTTTCTAGTTTAACTTGTATTTCATACTGTATATACATATACTGCAACAGTAGGCTACAAATGGATGCTCCAATATTGCAGAGAAACTTTAGGAGACTTTCCAGGTAGTCAGCATAGTCAGCAACCTCTGTTATTTCTATAGTTTTGAAGTTACTTTCTCTCTACTTCCTGTTTCTCAGATAATATTTATCCTTCTCAGGTCTCTGATGTAGTTGAGTATTAGATAGTTAGAGTCTCACAGTTAAGTTTAAGTTGTTTTGATTTGCATTTCCCTGATGACTATGGATGTTGATGATTTGAAGCAAACTCTATATTGAGGTTCTTTGATGGCCATCATCTTCTTTAAAGTTGTGTGTGGCTCCTGCCAGAAGCAGACATGTGTTACTGTCATAAAAACCCTTATGGTAATAAGACATATTCAAGTGCCCTATTCTGTAGATTATTGAGGATTTTGAATATCATCTATTGATTGTATATTCCCTGTTCTAGCTATTTATTGTCTGTTAAACGTTGAAATCATCTACAGGAGGCTGTGCAAATCTTATTTTTGTCATTAAATAAATCAGTATCTAACATGACAATAAGTTTGATTGTCTAACTACTGATTTACAGTTCTTGATTATCCTAAACAATTCATAATAGTAGCTTTCAAAAGTTCACATTATATTTATAAAGGATTTTCAGTTATACTACCTAAAGTTAGAGTTGAAACATACGTTCTATATATTATAGCAAGATATAGTTAATTTTGTATCAATATACAAAATTAATATCACATATAAAACATTAGGCTTCTTGATACTCTTTGGTATAAAAGTAGATTCAATATTTTACTTAGTTTCTTATCTTTCCCATATTCCCTTTTTTATTTTCATTCATTCTTCTCCATTTTCCCTCACATTAGATCGGAAAGAATGAAAACTTGAAGAAGGAAAGAGATCCCTTACTCTAACCTCCTTTACTGTGTTTCCTCCATGACAGAGACCATTAACTGCGATGACTGATATTTTCTCCACCAAATGAATAAGCCTAATTCTGCCAAATTAAACATAAAAAAGCAGATTTATTTGGGGATACATCCTTGGTGAATTTTTCAGTCTCAGAGGATGAGACTGGAAAAAGTACCAGTCAGTCTATAGTATGGAAGTTTTTATCGACTATGTAGAAAGTGCCTTAGGTAAGCAAGGAAGGAGAGACAACTTTACATCTTCACATAGTGCAGATTAACATTGTTCCCACAACATCGTGAGATCCTGTGTCACAAAAGAAAAGAAAAAGACAAGCAAGCTCCTGAATGGTATTAATTGTATACGGCAATTACAGTAACAAAATAGAACATTTTTGCAATGCTTTATTATATTTTCTAACCCATGTCTTGTTCCTTTTACTAGAAAATGGAGGGAAATTGTTCTTCTAAATTAATTTTAAATAGTATTATTATAACTACAGCTTTAAACATCTTTACAAGTACCCTTCCCTTTATGTCTGTAAACATTTTCTATTAGTAATTGATTTTTATAAAAAGATATAGTTCTCACAAGAAGATAATCTCTAGCACTACATTTTTACCATTACAAATTGAAGTGAAATTTAGATTTTATGTAATTACTACATTATTATAGAGAAACAAATGGGAATAATTTTAATGGTATGTGAAATAACACATAGTTAAATTATTTTTAAATTGCCAATCTGTTTGGATATAGCCTTTATCATTTGTTTCACAGACTTAGCATAGCAACTGCAAAGTTCCTTTGTGAATCAAACCCCAGTTTTTCCATAATCATAAGTGAGTGAATAATCAGGGTTTATTTGAACATAAATCAGTAAAATATACTCCAGTAACAGAATGCAAAACAAAGTCACATAATCATCCGAATTGATGCTAAATCTGTCTGAAACTATATTCAATAGTTTGCATAAATAATGTCTCACAACAAAATGAAGCATAAGACAATTCTCTCAAAATAATACAAAGGATGTATAAACAGTCCACAATAATACATTCAATAGTAGCAACCCGAGGTCTGATTCAATATAACTAGGAGATAATGACATGGCAGTTCATACTAGGTACTTTTATTCCATATTGTACTGAAAATTCTATATGAAATAAGTATCATAAAGTGGAAAAAACCTAAATTAAAAGAAAGTATGTCCACAGATAGTACAACTTTTCATGTGCCTTAGAGCTGATAATCTGACCAAAGTTAGGCCACATAAAATTGAATACAACAATTATATATGTCTCTAGACAGTAGATAAACCAATAAAAGAAAGTGTTGGCTTGTTGAGAATGTTCCTACAGGCTCAGATATTAGAATGAGTACTCTCTAGTTAGTGGCACTATTTGGTTTAGGAGGTGTGGTTTTGTTGGAGGAAATGTATCCCTGAGGGCAGGCTTTGTTTGACATTTCATAACTACAGTCTGTTCACAGTTTGTTATATGTTTCCTACTTGCAATTTAAGATGTGAGCTCTCAGTTTTCTGTTCCAATTATTTCAGTCCTCTCTCTACCTTCAATATTTTTCCATTCCTCTCATTGATTTCTCTGAAATTCTTGGACTCTTTCTTTTTAAGGACTGCTCACACTCACTCACTCACTCACTCACATACACACACACACACACACAGACATACACACACACATATGGGAGCGGGAGAGATAGATAGATAGATAGATAGATAATGAGAGAGAGAGAGAGAGAGAGAGAGAGAGAGAGAGAGAGAGAGAGACAGAGTCTGCTTAGTATTTCTTGTATAATGCTTGAGTATATGGTCTATTGCCTCCAAGTTCCATGGTCTCATATCAAAGTGTGTATGGTCTTCAGATACAGGGCCTTACCTTCAACTTCTGTTTGATAATCAAAGTCAATAGCAATAGTATGTTTTGGAAATACGGTGGAGTCCCCTGACCAGCATACTTTCTTATCACTGAATAATTTATTAAAATTCTTTTGAATAAACGTAAAGAATTGGTAAGAAAAAGGATATACTATAAACAATGACAAATTATTAAATATATCAGATAATTTTGTAAGTTAGTTTATTTTGAATGAAATTAGATAATATAGAAATAATTATTTTATAATTGAGGATTAAATCAATTAATACTTAGAAAATGATAGCTAAATGTGTCTATTATTTAAAGAGATTTAAAAGGCTCAATGTAATTCCTGTCAGTAATCTTATCAGTGACTTCTTATAGACATAAAAATTAATGCCAAATTTTATATGGTATCAAAGAAGACCTTGAATAGATAAAAATCAATTTTGATAAAATAAACAAGCAAATAAAACGGATGTTATACCTCCTGCCTACAGAGCTTATTCCACAGTAACCAATCCGTGATGTACTGTCAAATGGAGACTGTGATCAGTGTGCCAATACTATAATCCAGTGAAAGGATGTTTTTAAAACTTATGTGAGGAAATTAAGATATGTATATATGCAAAAGAACAACAATAGACAGCAATAAATACTTCAAGTCAACAATGACAGCAAATCCAAATCACCTTAAATTAGCACAGGACTTGAGATATTATCTGAACGCATATATAAATTGACCAGAAGTAACATGAAATTTAATCACATTACTAACAATAAAAAAGACATGAAGTTAGAAGGGAGCATGATGATATATGAATACAGTTACAGTAAGAAATGGCTGTTAGATATTATCATATTTCATTGTATACATGCATGATGTTTTAAAATAAATTTTTTAAAAATATCAATAACTTCAAATGGGAACTATAATAATTATTTTGAAAACTATTTAAAAAATGAGTATAGAAGTTTGTTCCTAACATACAATCACACATAAACAAAAAAGAATCATTTCATTAAGTATTTCATTTCTGTGGTTATAAGTCAAATAATTAAAAGCAAGAAGATGAAGAAATACTTACATATAAAAATATCCAGTAACCATCGCAATATTACTTGTAATAGTCACATAGTAAATACAAGTTATTTATCAACATCTTAAGAGCTAAAGTAAAAATTATAAATATATGACATTATATATATACATATATATTAATTTATATATATAAATACAATTATATATAATTGTATTCATCCTCCAAGAAGAAAGATAACTACTATAAAATGAGGGGTTTATGAAAGCAAAACCCTTTTTTAATTGTTTAAAGTATAATTATTTAAAGAATAGTGTTTAAATAAATTCTCATTTTTTTTGTTTATTTTTACTTACAAAACATTAAAATGGAGACAGAAAACCTACATCAACTCTACTAGAATCTCTCTATGGGACTGTTGATATTACAGTAATTATTTTCTTCTTCCAAGAGAGGACATGTTGATATATTCAAATGTACTTTAATATAGTTGATCCTATAAAGAATCTCAAAGTTGTAGATCTGAATGCAAGTATTCTTAATATTATAAAGAAAATGTAAAATATTTGTAGTTTCCAATAATTCATATGCCCCTCATCAAAGAAACATTCCTTTGCATAGATGGAGACACTTATAGAAAATAAAGCTGATCAAAATGCAGAGAAGATATCACATGTTGACCATTCCCAACTGAAACATTTTCAACACAAATACAGCACCTAAGGTTCAATAAACACTGTGTAAGGGGGACAGAATGATTCTTCACACCTGAGGAGACAGAAAGTTTTGCTTGTTTATTTTTATTTTGCTTTTTTTTCATCCAGGGTATGTGTACTAAAAATGTTGGAGGGGTATAGTCGTGAAATCTCTGAAATCTCATCATAATTGCTTCTAACCAAGTCCTGAACAATGATTAATTCAATTGACTGTTAGCATAGATTAAGGAAATCTTATTTATGCCCAAATTTATTTAAAGATCTATAGAAAAAAGGAGAATGCTGCAGTCAGGAGAAATGTATAACTACCCAGTTGGTTATGTAATGCTAAGTGGTCAGCTTCTATCATACACACATAGGTTATGCAGACTGGGCTGGTTATAATAGTTTTAGGAATACATATGCATATGTATATAAATATACATATATATATATATATATATACAGTTATTTTAGAATGTAACAAGAATTAATAATAGGCTATGAATTTGATAAAGAACTAGAGTGGTTCATGGGAAGGCTTAGAGCACTAACGTGAAAGGAATGATGTAATCATAATTAAAAATAAAAGTAATATTAAAATAATTGTGGAATTACTGTTAATCATTTTCCTTTGAATCACTATGTGTATTTTTATGGACTGTTGTTTTCTTAGAACATGATATTCTTGCACTTACAAAATTTAATCTAACATCAAAATTTGACAGTATTATTCATTTTATAAAGAAAATAAGCTGAAAATCATTAGAAGATACTCATTATGTCTCTTATTAAAATGTCTCCTAAATGTCCCTTTTCATACATTTTCATGTTTCTTTTCAACCCTGCTATTAATTTCTACTGAAAATGAGTTTTGGAGAATAGACACAAACCCAGATCTACTGCTTGAGGGCACTATGTTTCTAAGTGGCCTATTCACTGTAATTATGAGCAAATAATTCTTCAGTATTTCAAAAGAGTGTTAATTCCTAAAGGTTATTTTATTTTATTAACTCCACTATTAGTCTACATTTAGTGCCTTGCATAGTGTTGTCACAAAAATAACTCTGTGAGTCATTACAATAGTATTAGAAAGAGATGTTTCAAAAATGTCAGGCTAAATACAAAATAATCACAGGATAGATTATATCACAAGATATATCTTAAGTCTTTAGATCAGTGTATATTTAACTCATAATTTCTGAAATCATGCTACTTCCGAGACACCAAACTTTTATTGACAAGACCACCATAAATATGTATAGATATTTATAAGTTTGTGTTAAAAATAATCATATCAATAGGTTTTACTACTAAGTTTTAAGGATGTATATAACATATTTTCTTCATATTTACTTCTTGATGTTCTTTTGAAATCCCACGTCCATTTCCCTTTCTAAATGCTCTCTTATATTTTCATTTTTTAAAGAATTAAATGTCACAAATTAAGAAAACCTACAATAGCTTTCTTTTTTTCTTTTAATAAAAATTGATGTTTTCATGAAGTCACTGTTTTAATAACTGAGTAGTATTCCATTGTGTAAATATACACATATTTCTGCAACCATTCCACATGATATATTTTCTGTATCCATTTCTCTGTTGAGGAACATCTGGGTTGTTTCTAGCTTCTGGCTATTATAAATATGTCTGCTATGAACATAATAGAATATGTATCCTTATTGCATATTGGAGAACTTTCTGGGTAAATGCCCAGGAGTGATATAGCTAGGTCCTCAGGTAGTACTAAGTCTAATTTTCTGAGGAACCATCAGACTGATTTCGAGAGTGGTTGAACCAGTTTGTATTCCTACCGGTGATGGAGGAGTGTTCTTATTTATCCACATCCTCACCAGCATCTTCTGTCACCTGAGATTTTGAACTTAGCCATTCTGACTGGTATGAGGTGGAATCTCAGGGTTGTTTTGATTTGCATTTTCCTGGTGACTAAGGATGTTGAACATTTCTTTAGGTGCTTCTTGGCCATTCAAGTTTCCTCAGTTGAGAATTGTCTTTTTAGCTATGTTCCCCAAGAAATTCACAAGAAATTCTTCATGGTTGAGGTAATCCAGTCAGAAAAGGAACACACATGATATACATTTACTGATAAGTAGATATTAGCCCAAAAGCTCTGAATACCCAAGATACAATTCACAGACCACACGAAGCTCAAGAATATGGGAGTCCAAAGTGTGGATGCTTCAGTCTTTAGAAGAGGGAACAATATACTCATGGGAGGAAATACAGAGACAAAGTATGGACCAGAGATTGAAGGAAAGGCCATCCAGAAACTGCCCCACCTGGAGATCCATCCCATATATGGTCACCAAACCCAGACACTATTGTACTGTACTGGGACAATATTATACAATACTGGGAAGTGCTTGTTGACAGGAGCCTGCTTTAGCTGTCTCCTGAGAGGCTCTGCAAGAGCCTGACAAACACAAAGGAGGATTCTAGCAGCCCATCTTTGGACCGAGTGCTTAGTTTCTATTTTTTAATATTTTTATTTTCTATATTCTTTGTTTACATTCCAAATGATTTCCCCTTTCCCAGAACCCCTCTCCCCATATGTCCCATAAACCTTCTTCTCTCCATCCATTCTCCAATCACCTCCCTCTTTTTTCTCTATCCTTATATTCCCCTCCAATGCTAGATCAATCCTTTCCAGGATCAGGACCCTCCCCATACTTCTTCATGGGAGTCATTTGCTATGCGATTTGTGCCTTGGGTATTCAGAGCTTCTGGGCTAATTAATATCTACTTATCAGAGATTGCATTCCATGTGTATTCTTCTGTGATTGGGTTACCTCACTTAGGATGATATTTTCCAGATCAAACCATTTGCCTAAAAATGTTGTGAATTCATTGTTTCTAATTGCTAAGTAGTATTCTATTGTGTAAATATACCACATTTTCTGTATCCATTCCTCCTTTGAGGGACATCTGGGTTCTTTCCAGCTTCTAGCTATTATAAATAAGGCTGCTATGAACATAATGGAGCATGTGTCTTTATTGCATGCCGGGGAATCCTTTGGGTATATGCCCAGGAGAGGTATAGCAGGGTCCTCCGGAAGTGTCATGTCCAGTTTTCTGAGGAACCGCCAGACTGATTTCCAAAGCGGTTGTACCATCTTACAGCCCCACCAGCAGTGGAGAAGTGTTCCTCTTTCTCCACATCCTCGCCAACACCTGCTGTCTCCTGAGTTTTTGACCTTAGCCATTCTGACTGATGTAAGGTGAAATCTCAGAGTTGTTTTGATTTGCATTTCCCTAAAGACTAATGATGTTGAGCACTTCTTAAGGTGCCTCTCAGAAAATCAACAAGATAGATAAACCCTTAGCCAGACTAACCAAAGGGCACAGAGACAATATACAGATTAGCAAACATAGAAATGAAAAGGGAGATATAACAACAGAAACTGAGGAAATTCAAAAAATCATTATATCCTACTACAAAAGCCTATACTCAACACAACTGGAGAATCTTGAGGAAATGGACAGTTTCCTAGACAGATATCTGACACCAAAACTAAATCAGAATCATATAGAGTGCTTAGTTTCTGATGGAGGAGTTGGAGAAGGGACTGAAGGAGCTGAGGGGACTCAGTGGGGGGAGAACAACAGTGTCAAATGTCCAGAGCTGCTGGAGCTTACGGGGCGTGGACCACCAACCAAAGAGTACACATGGAGGAACCTAAGGCTCCATGTAGCAGAGGGTGACCTTGTCTGGAATCAATGGGAAGAGAGGTCCTTGGTCCTGTGGGCATTCAATACTCGAGTGTTGGAGAATGACAGGACAGGAAGTTGGGAGTGGGTAGGTGGGTGGAAGAGCACCCTCATAGAGGCAGGGTTAAGAGGGATGGGAAAGGGGTTTCTGGAGTGGAGACCTGGAAAGGGGATAACATTTGAAATGTAAATAAAGAAAATATTCAATAAAAATTGATTTTTTTCTTCAATTTGTGGTTTATTTCACTTACTGTGATGATTTCTAAATCTATCTTTTTTTATGTGTGGTATGATTTTATTCTTCTTTATGGTTGGTGAAATTTTATGGTACATATCAACACCTTATCTTCATCCAGATATATCTCATGTATGGTATGGTTCACTGCTATGAATGACTCAATAAATTTAGATGTGCACACATGCTATGTTGTGTTGAAGTAGATTCCTTTGTTGTCTGCACACATGAGTAGAATGTTTGGGTCATACTATAGTTCTCTTTTTAGTAGCCTGGAGAAAATTCTATTATTCCACTTTGACTTAAGTAATCACAACCTTAATGCTGAAATTGAAATTCAATAATAAAGTTGTTAGACAAAGCAATTTATATTTACTAGCTAGGTTGAAAATTTCTGCAATATAAATAAGAGAATGGTTATTGTTCATTTTTTAATTGAAAACAAAGAATGAGAAAATATTGGTTCAAAGGTAAATAAATACATATCATACTTATTAACAATTCAAATTTGCATGCATACTGCTGCACATGTATTCATTGCATCCATGGAAAGCATAGAGAAAAGAATGCAAATAAAGTTTTGGTATTGTTAAAGTGGTTCTATTAATGCAATTTGTCTAAATAAGATAATAAACAAATTGAATGAGACTTATTTCTTGGAGTAAATTTTTATCTTTCTCTTTGTAATGAAATATTTATACTCTGATGTCTCATTCCTCATTCAATAGAATCAGATGGAATAGCTACCTACATTCATATTCTGACATATGTTTCCTTGTGAAATGTTTCTTCTTTTTAAAGGCAATTCTTTTTCCTCTACCTGGAATGTATATTCAGCTTTTTAAATTTATTATTATTATTATTATTATCCCATCCCGCGGGACCTAGTTATTCGGGAAGCTGAGGAGGACCGGCCTGAAAGAGAAATGGGTGGGGAAAGAAAAGTGAGGCCAAGTAAAAAAAGGGGTGTCTTGTCAAGGCCTCTTTAATGAAAAGCTCAACATCTGGTTTTGAACACACCACGAGAGGAAATAGGGAGGGGCTGAGGGGGAATGTTAAAGGCACAGAAAGAGGAAAGTTCATCTAGGGAGGATGCTGACTGCAGCTCGAAGCATCTAGCTGTTTTTCTGGAATGCTGATTCCATGTAGACAACCCCAGGTGTTCAGTCAAGATAACGATCAGCCTTGTGTAAAGGAGAGGGTGGTTCAGCTGTAAACTGCAAGGTCAGTGGATTCTCAAGGTGAGAGCTGTTGAAAGTCTGGTTTCCCACAGTTTGGTCTCCCACTTATTATTATTATTATTATTATTATTATTAGTAGTAGTAGTAGTAGTAATAGTAGTAGTAGTTGTAGTATTAGATATTTTTTACAGTCCAGTCTGTAACCCCCTCCAGATCTTCCTTCTGACTCTTTTTCATCCCATCCCCGCCTACTACAGTCACCAAGAGGATGTCTTCACTTCCATCCCACCACACCTCTCCAGTTCCTGGTGCCTCAAGACTCTCAAGGGTTAGATGTGTCTTTTCACACTGAGGCCAGACCAGGCAGTCATGTACTGTTAAGCTTCTGAATAATCATTATGTTGTTCATTGCATATATATCTGATTATTGACTTTTCATATCAGATTCAGTCATCAATTGCTCCTTACATTCTTTAAAAATGAAATTTCAGCTATATTTCTTTCTTGTAAAACCTTTTAGTATTTTATGTATATTTTTCATTTTATTAGACATATTTTTGGGTGACATTAAGCTTATAGAGAATACAGGGGTTCCTCCCTATCTCTTGTTCCTCTTCCAGTTTCTAGATTTGAAACTTGTATTAATGTAGTAAAGTTTTACAATGAACAAGAATTGATACATGATGATTAACTATATTCTGTCTTTGTCATTAAAACAACAACAAAAAAAAAAAAAACTGTGAGATTTCATCTCACACCAGTCAGAATGGCTAAGATTAAAAACTTAGGAGACAGCAGGTGTTGGCGAGAATGTGGAGAAAGAACAACACTCCTCCACTGCTGGTGGGAATGCAAGCTGGTACAACCACTCTGGAAATCAGTCTGGCATTTCCTCAGAAAACTGGCCATGACACTTCCGGAGGACCCTCCTATACCACTCCTGTGAATATATCCAGAGGATTTCCCTGCATGCAATAAGGACACATGCTCCACTATGTTCAGAGCAGCCTTATTTATAATAACCAGAAGCTGGAAAGAACCCACATGTCCCTCAATGAAGGAGTGGATACAGAAAATGTGGTATATTTACACAATGGAATACTACTCAGCAATTAAAAACAATGAATTCATGAAATTCTCAGGCAAATGGTTTTATCTGTAAAATATCATCTGAAGTGAGTTAACCCAATCACAAAAGAACACACATGGCATTCAGTCACTGATAAGTGGATATTAGCTCAGAAGCTCTGAATCCACAAGACACAATTCATATATCAAATCATTCTCAAGAAGAAGTAAGGAGAGGGCCCTGGTCCTGGAAAGGCTTGATGCAGCATTGTAGGGGATTCCCAAGACAGAGAATTAGGAAGGGGTTGATTGGAAAAGGGGCAGAGGGAAGAGGGCTTATGGGACGTATGGGGAGAGGTGGGAACCAGGAAAGGGAAAATCAATTGGAATCTGAACAAAGAATTTAGAAAATAATAAATAAATAAATAAATAAATAAATAAATAAATGAGTAAAAAGAAAAATCATTCATAGCATTGATCATTCGATGTATCTTCATGAATGTAGTTACTTATCTTTATCACAGGTAATAGTGTCCTGGCACTAATATCCCTTAAGCACCACTTATACAATTTTTTTTCATTCCAGATTCTCTATACCCACTCACTGTTTTATTGTCTCTATAGTTCTGTTTTCCCCAGAATACTGCTTTGTTAAATTTGTACAGTATATGTTCTTTTGAAAGTATGGTCTCTGATTTTTCAGTGTGCTTTGAGATCTAAGGTTTTTCTCTGGTTTGATATTTTATTTATGTCCATTACTGAGTAATGTTATACTACATGAAGGTATTATAGGTTGTTCACAGACTCTTATCAAAAATCTCTGAACATCAGTGCATGAGAAAAAAATTACCGTGAGTTCAGCTTTGGACTAGGAAACGAAGAGTTCCAGGTCAGCAGAATGGGAAATTGTCTTGAAACAAAGCAACGAAAAAACAAAACAAAACAAAATAAAACAAAAACAAAAAATGGTTAAAAATTGTTTCTTCCATATTTTGACATTTTGAATAAAATGCTATTACAGTATTTACATGAAGCTAAGAATTTTAAATTATTTATGCACTTTCATATAGGAGTGTATAGTTTAGATTTTTATTAATATAAATTTGTATGTAACCTTTTTTATAGTCTAGATTTTTATCCCCGTTTCAGTCCTCCCTCTTAACTGTTTAATCTCCCATATCTTCTCTCCCCATCTCCACAAAGATGTCCCCACTCCCCACTCCCCACCCCCCACTCCCCACTCCCCAGCTCACCACAAGTCCCTACTCCCTGGGGCCTTCAGTCTCTTGAGGGTTAAGTGCATCTTCTCTGATTGATTCCAAACCTGGCAGTCTTCTGCTGTGTACATGTTAGGGGTCTCATATCAGCTGTCTATACTACGTAGTTAGTGGTCCAGTGTCTGAGAGACCTCGGGGTCCAGGTTAATTTCTGGTTCTCCTACATGGTTGCCCTCCTCCTCAGCTGCTTCCAGTTTTTCCCTAATTCAACCACAGAGGTCAGCAGCTTCTGTCCATCGATTGGGTGTAAATATCTGCAATTGACTCCTTCAGATGCTTGTTGGGTTTTTAGGAAGGCAGTTATGATTTAGATTTTTTACTTTTTGTTTTTGTTTGGTTTTGTTTTTTAATACCTGGGCAGGTTTTTCGAACTTTCTCTGGTAATTATAATTCTGACTATTAATAGATGAAAATTTCAAACAAACTTTCTTGTTGTTCTACATTGTCATCTGCATTTATTGTAATTTTTCTTTTATTCATTCATTTATTCACTCAGCCATTCATCCATTCACATTTAGGCCACAATTAGCCATTATTTTCCTTTTCATTTCTCTGCTTTAACGACGATTTATCATATAATATTGTGACCTGTTTGTAATCCAAACTTTCTTCAGAAGTACAGTCAAATTTTAAGTCTGTTTTATGAAAAGCTTTTTCTTTGGGATCTCATAAACATACATGTTTTCCAGTACATTGTTACATAGGCTCTTCTCAAGAAAAGATATCTATCTGTTTGTCTGTTTGTCTGTCTGTGTGTCTACATTTCTATAACTATCTATCTATCTGTCTATCTACACATGTGTATTTGTGTGTGTGTATATATATATATATGTGTGTGTGTGTGTGTGTGTGTGTGGGTGAGTGTATCACGATCTTAGTCATTGCAACACAAATAAATAAATAAATAAATAAAATTTTATTGTACCATTCACTGAATTTGCCCTCAAAATATTAGATTATCTAATACAGTCTGTTGTCTTATTACAGATGAGTCAGTAGCACACTATCAATATGATATACTCTATCAATTTTCTTCTCTACATGTTTTATATGATTATTAATATGATATGTGGATACTATCACTCAGCTATTGTATCTATCCTTCTTTAGTTAGTACTTTTGGTTTTGTACTAAAATTATATATTATATTTATACTTTGTCCTAAATTAATTAATAGTTGCCTCTTTCCTTCAAGATAAATTCACAAAGTAGTATATTTTTCTGAGATTTCTAGTCATTCTAATTTTCTTTCTATCACGATGTAAACACTGTCAAAAAGTACACCTTTTCAACTATAGAGTTCTAGTACAGACAACTGTGGCCTACCACATAGAACCTTTTTTATTTTTGCCTTGAAGGAGTGAAATAAATTATATAATGACCAAAGGCCTAATAGAGTTGATTTAGTAAATGTCACAAAATAACTTCTGCTTCAAAGGCAGTTAGATTACTATATTTTTCACTGATGGAAGAAAATAAAGAAAAATGCATGCAATTAGAAAAAAAATACTTGAAAGTTTTTGCCCTTTCCTGGTTTGAAAGGGCAAACATGATATGTACTTCTATTTCATAGGACCTGTGAAAGAGAAAATATTTCTTTCATAGACAGAGAAAAATGCAACTGGTTTCTTTAGAAAGTAGAAAAAAATTCAAGATTGTTTTGTAAAATGATATGTGTCAAGAAAGTCTAAAAGTAGAAATGTTATAAAGAAATACTAACAAGATTTAAAATATGTTGAATGTGCAAAATATAAGCAATGCATTAAAATATTTTAATTAAGTATAATTAAAAGGATAAGGATATTTAAATCTGAAGTTAAGTCTGTTTTCAAATACTCAGTACTTACTAAATAGGTGCAGAAGTTGTGTATTTAAGTTTAGATTAAGTGTGAGTAGAATTACCTTTGCATATGGTTTTGTATTAAATTATACTGTAACCTATTTCATTCCTCTCTGTAGGCCAGAATTACATCACAAAAACTTAAATTGTTTCTAGTATTGTTCAGAATTTTTATTGCTATTAGATAAAGATGCTAAGTAGTGTTTGTTAGTTGTGCTTTTAGGGTAGGTAGTATGTATGATGAATCAATTATTAATGTGCAAACACACAAAAATACATTGTCCTTTTAGATGAAAAATGTCCATAAGAGAAATAAAAGTACATTTTCATGTATCATGTCTCCAAAGATGAATGAGACTTTTCCTTGCTGATAGTATGTTCGTTACCTAGTGATCACAAGAAGAGAATTTTTCAAAGTAGTGTTATGATTTAAAAACCAGAGACATAAAAGCAATTCATTGGTGTTGGAGAAATAGATCAGTTGTTAAGAGTACTTCCTGAATTTACAGGACCTAAATTATTTCCCAGAATTCTCAGGGCAGTTTACAACCACCTGCAGCTCCAGTCCCAAGGATTACAATGCTCTGTCCTGCCCTCCTAGCGCATCACACACACATGAGGTACAGATATATTCATATACTCATATACATAAAATAAATACAACCTAAATATTTTGTAAAACTTGCATTATTTAGGTTTAAAGTTATATAAAATTTTCCTGCCAAATGTTTGAAATATTTTATAATTAATTGAATATTTATCATTCTAATGCTATTGAGTGACTGATGAATTATATAAAATTTATTTCAATTTGAAAAGTAATAAAAATACTTGGCTACGTTTTGAAGAATACATTTGGAGAGATATAAGACACTATTCCAGAGATATGATGTCCTCTTCAGTGTCAGATGTAAAATTTAATTATCTGTTTCAAAGGATGTTATATATTTTCTGTAAAGCATTGACTACTGAGTTTCTTGATGCTACAACCCTGTAGTACATGTCCTCGTGTTGTAGTGACCACAAACCATAGAACAAATTCTGTTGAGAATTACTGTTTAAAAAGAGAAGAGAGTTTTGGTTATTATGCAAGTCTTCCTCAATATATTTTTTATTTTAAAATATTTTTCGAAAAACAGTATTTGTGTGTGTGTGTGTGTGTGTGTGTGTAACACAGATGTGATGTCTAACTTAAGTATGAAATTGAATTCAATAGAAAAATCAGAAAATAAGCCCACCAGTATGTGGACTCTGTAGTTACTATTGCCCATTCTGTCTTCAGCACTCAACACTGAGGTCTTCCCTTTATTGATGTCCACTGAATACAAATGTGGATTTAAAAGAACATGAATATACAAGAGTATATAGGGCTGTGTGCTTCACTTTAATCTATTCTCTGAGTCTTTAGGCATTTCCCCTTTAGTATGTTGCTTGAAAAGAATATTTCCCTGCTTACATAGCTCTCTTCTAAATTTCTGTCTATAGTGAATGATATACAAGTAATTGATGGCTAAAAGAGAGAGGAATACAACTCTTTGTTCCTTCTGCTGGATCCCCACCTTAGCAAATTCCTTTATAATGTGTATGTGGATTCTATTACAGTACCTGAGACTGCACTACATCTGTGAAACTGGAAGAACCCAGTTTCTCCCATCTCAATTTTAACTCAATGTGCTCTTTTTAAATTTATAAAGATTTGGAAATTCTAATGGCTTTCCTTTATTCTCTCAGCTCTAGTATTTTAGCAATGTACTACCATTGTTTAACCAAGGGAAAACATTTCTCATATCATTTCTGTATTTTCAATAACTGTATGTTCAATTTCTGTATGTTCAATAACTAGTTAGGAAGCCTTTATATTTTTTATTATCTTTGTTAGTGTAATTTCTGGGGATTCTATACCCATATTGAATTATAAATAATGCAAAGTCCAGCATAAATATTCCTGTACCAAGTGAACACAAAATCATATAAGTTAGAATAATTTAAAGAGCAAAATATGTTAGAAAATTGAAGGGAGAATAGATGTTTGGCAGCCTAACAATATGAATAACAAGGATCTGAAAGAGAGTGAAAGAGAGTGATATAAAGGTCCTGAGTAAAATGCAAGGATGTGAAATAAATGGAAATGTTAACTGTATATAGTGGAATGTGGTTGGTGATAACTCTTTACAGTATGTAGTGGACTGTGTGGGTGGGGGAAAACTGTAAAACATACATAATTAACTGTGCTTGAAATATATAGGTTAGTGTGTGCATAGGAAGCACAGGAAGTCAGGGCCTTAGTATGAAAGATGGCAGAGAACAAGTCTCAGCTCTAGCCTTACAGAGTGAATGAACGAGAAAGTATCCTTAAAGTTGTGGAAGCTTCTGTATGCTGTGAAGAACAGATATTAAGGGTTCAATTTTATTCACTTAACAATATACTCAATAATGGACAGAAAGCTCAGAAAGCTGGCAGAAAATATTAACAAGAAAATTGGTTTATATTTCAGGGTGATATGGTGGGATTTGTGTTTTTGTTTGCTCTTTTTATGTTTGTTTCTTCATTTTTTTCAATTTTGCATAGAACCAAATAAAAGAACTGCCTTGAATTATTAGACAAATATTATTACATAATGGAAAGGAGGAAGAAGTTGCAGTAACTATGGACTTAATCCTATTCCTTGGAACAAAGGTTGTAGCAAAACAAGTTGTGCTGGAGCATCTTGATAGGTCTGGAGCAGCTGCTAGAGCTGCAGGATGGACTGGACCATTGTCCCTGCTTTGCCATGGCTGAGAGTGACTGGGACACTGTGACCATGCTGTGCAAGAAGGGCCCCACCACTGCACAGCAGGCCACCTTAGCAGCTCATTGATGTGGAGAAGATGTGGAGACATTCAAGAAATGGGCTGCTGGCTAGAACAAGCATCATTCCATCACTAACATCACAGCTGAGCTAGACAGGGAGACTGAGGAGCTGCATCACTGTAGGGTGACCCTGGAGATGAACAAAGTTATCCAATGGGACCAGCAGAGCAATGGCCTGACACAAAATCAATGAGAAGCTGCAAGTCGTCGCAGAATATGAAAGTTGACAGGCCATTCCAAATAACCAGGGTTTGGCAAAATTGAGAGAGCCTCAAGTCCCTGGGCAAGGATATCAGAAAGACTATGGAGAAGGCACCTAAGGCGGAATGAACACAATGCCTCAGAGACAGTGGTTCCTGCTGAGCTCTTCTGGGTGGTCCCCTAGGACCACCAGCACTATCATAGGTGGGTCTCCTCATAAGGTCCAACCGAGTGTTCCTCTTTATCCATATCCTTGCAAGCATCTGCTGTAACCTGAGTTTTTGATTTTAGCCATTCTGATTGTTGTAAGGTAGAATCTCAGGGATGTTTTGATTTGCAGTTCCCTGATGACTAAGGATAGTGAACATTTACCAGTCACAGCCTCCAACTTCCATTCCTCCCAGTTTCACCATTAAATACCCCTCCCCATATTACCCTTCTCCTCAGAGAAAGAAGTCCCTCCTTTGTGTACCTCCCCACCCTGGGACATCGAGGGACAGTAACCCTAAGCACAATTTCCTCCACTGAGGCCTAATCAGGCATTCCAATTAGGGGAAAGGTATCTAATGGCTGGCATCAGTGTCAGAGACAGTCCCAGCTCCAGTTGTTATGAGACTCACATGAAGAAAAAGCTACCTTCTCTCTTGTCAGGTGGGGCTTCAAGTGGAGGAAAGGGGAACATCAACTTACCCACAAAACAATCAGTCCTAGATTTGTTCTGCCTATAAGATGCATAGGGATAAAGATGGCCAAGTAATAACTGGCCCAATTTGAGACAAATTTCATGTAAGAGAGTCAATCTGCTGTGCTTCAGACAGGAGCCTAGCATAACTGTCTCTAAAGAGAGTTCATCCTGCAGCTGATGGGAACAGATGCATTAATCAACATCCAAAGATTAGGTGGGGATTGGGTTGTCTTATGGAAGAGTGGGTAAAAGGATTGAGAAAGCAGGAAGGACCAAAGACACCACAAGAAGATATCCAAACTCAACTAATCTGGGCCCATGGGGGCTCACAGAAACTGAACCATCAACCAAAAAACACATGTAGGAGCTGGATCTAGGTCCTCTACACATTTGTAGTAGATTGTTATATTCTTATTTGAAGTTCTACCAAGCAATGATTTTATTTATTTGAATTCAGTTTTCAGCCACACATGCACTTAAAATCCATATAGAATTAACACACACTTCTCTGATGAATCAACCTTGCTAATGATGATGTTCTAAAAGTCACTCTTGCCCTATTCTCCCCATTGTTCCTGGGTAATTCTGTTCTTGTCTTTCATACCCTGTGGAATCTATTTTTGTCCTTCTTTCTTAATACTTGGTGTCATGTAATTTTTTTTAATGTGTCCTTTTCAAATGTCAAATTATTGCAGAAATCTCTTCAGGAACATTATAGAAAATACTATGTCACCACACCAGTGTCCATTCTTCTTTCACATTTGACTTTACTTTCCAGCTGTGTTCAATGAATTATTCATTTGTTTATCCTGTGTTGATCCTCATTACACTGCGAGCTCCCTGAAAACAGAACTCAAGTCTGTTTATGCTCCATTGTGTCC
This sequence comes from Apodemus sylvaticus, assembly GCF_947179515.1. Lineage (NCBI taxonomy): Eukaryota > Metazoa > Chordata > Mammalia > Rodentia > Muridae > Apodemus > Apodemus sylvaticus. The sequence goes on from NC_067479.1 coordinate 42,961,462, forward strand.
CTGGTGTCTAGCATATTATAGCTAGTTAATAAATATTTATAGAAGAACAAATGTGAGCTAAATATTTTAATATTACAGAACAGCTTCCTTTAAGTGTAGTGATAACTTTAGCTTAAAATATATTTTCCATCGTACTAATATAGCCCAATGTTTCTCAAATGGAAATAATTATGTGAGTCAAAAGATCACTTCTAATGTCTAAATATTTTTTTGGTTGTCAAAACATAGATTTGAGAAAACTATTTCCACCTATTACACAGAGGCAAGGAAATATCTAAACAGTCTCCCATTCAGACACTCACAGTAGAAATTTTTCCTATATATTACTAGCATTACTCTATGGAAATCCTTAACAAAACCAATATCATTCCAGTCTCCATTCCACTTTCTTCATGTTACATACTTTGCTTTCAGTCTTTACATGGATCTTTAATAAAGTTTCCTGGATTAAGACTGTAAATTTAAAATGTGTGCTAACCTATTTACATAAATCTGCTATGTCTGTAATACTTAAATATTGCACTATGGACTTCTTTTCTATGTGTTTTCTTCTCTCTTCAGAGAATTTTAAAATTGATATAGAAATTTTGGAGTAGTATTTAAATTGTCAATTTCCACACCTAAATTCAAAGAAAAATGTCTACAACTTAGTGTATTTTCATAAATTCAAGCCATATACATATGTGGAGGACTTAAATTACAGAAAAATATTATGATCACTCCAGCAGTCCACATGCCCTTTCAGACTCTCAAGACTAAATATAATTCTCTCTTTAGGTCTTAGGCAACAGAGATATATGCAGTATGCATGTATGTGTGTGTTATACATGATATATATGAGGTATGATATATATATATATACATATATATACATGCTACCCACATATATATAATATATAATAATATGTATATATCATACACTTCACATATGTATTATATTTACAGATTTTTGGATTCTTTTCTTCTAAATTGTATTCAACTTTATGACTATGATAATTATTTTATGGAAAAATCATTTATTGGGGGAGAGTGCATAATCAGTCCTTCACTGCCGCCTTCCTCATGGCTGCCAGGATGTTGCTCAGCTTTTCCCACTTTCTCCTGATATGGATGTGAATGCTTACCCTCCTCTTGAACTTGAGTGTGTAATTGTCTTTAGGCATTTTAAACAACTCCATGGGATGCTGCTCACAGGGCACAAAGCCACACACCTCCTGTATCATGTCCAGCAAGAGCATGCTTGGTAAGGCATTCTCAGTGCTGGCCCTGTCTGGGCTTTCTGACATTCTTGAGGCCCTTATCTAGGCTCACAGCCATGGGGTAGCACAGGATCATAGCTGCTGCTCTCTCATGGAGGCCAGGACTGGAAGCAAATCATTCTTTTTTTCTAAATAATCACAGACATTCATTTTAATGCCCTTACTGTGTTATTTATGAAAAGAACTTTTGTTATTTTTGTTCATTCTATGATTGTTAGGTACAAAGGTTAATTTTAGCACCAATATATCTGGATTAAAACATATGACTATATATGTCAGAACTTCATTTCTAGGTATAAGTTTGATGTAGACTGTAAAGTAAAATGTATATAGTGTGTGCATTTAGGAATATGCACATTCCACGTAGGTGGACATATTTAAATGTGTGGGGAATCAATATAGCAAAAACATAAATGAATGAGTAGATATTGCTTCCTCTCTTCTATAGTGAGGAGGCCTTAATCTCCTGATATTGAATGTTAGTGTTTATGGCTGATGGTCCATGGGGTTCATATCCCAATGTAGTCTTACTTCTATGCTGTTAGACTCTATCACATTGTCAACTGTCTATGAGAAACTGCTAAAGTAATATGTATTAACATAGATTTTTGTGTATATAAGAAAAGGGATTGCTAGCTCCATAGACTATAAAATAACTACTCTTCTTATTTACCTTGAATATTATTCAAATGCTTAGGGTAACTTATACTTTACTATTACATATTTAAGATATTACATCTTATAGTATAAATTATAATAAAAAAGGTAAATCACAGTTATTATACTCTTTAACTCTACCTGTAAAGGTTTTACTAGATTTGAATGTTTTTTGTAATACTTATTGTATGGAGATCCTTAAGAGTAACTTTGAATTATGAATAATATCTAAATTCTATTTAAATTAAAATTATTTTGTTTTCATGAAAAGGAAAAATATATAATTGTTTGCTTTTGGCTTAGAATAACAAATGCAAGAATTAATGTGCATGTGAATGGAAAAGAACCCTGTCTTTCTCTGAAAAAAATATAGTTATTTTCTTTGAGTTTGTTTATGTAGTGGATTGCATTGATGGATTTCCGTATATTGAACCAACACTGCATCCCTGGGATAAAGCCGACTTAATCATGGTGGATGATCGTTTTGATGTGTTCTTGGATTCGGTTGGCAAGAATTTTATTGAGTATTTTTGCATCGATGTTCAAAAGGGAAATTGGTCTGAAGTTCTCTTTCTTTGTTGGATCTTTGTGTGGTTTTGGTATCAGCGTAATTGTGGCTTCGTAGAAGGAATTGGGTAGTGTTCCTTCTGTTTCTATTTTGTGGAATAGTTTGAAGAGTATTGGTGTTAGGTCTTCTTTGAAGGTCTGATAGAATTCTGCACTGAAACCATCTGGTCCTGTGCTTTTTTTGGTTGGAAGACTTTCTATGACTCCTTCTATTTCTTTAGGCATTATGGGACTGTTTATATGGTCTAGTTGGTCCTGATTTAATTTTGGTATTTGGTATCTGTCAAGGAAATTGTCCATTTCCTCCAGATTCTCCAGTTGTGTTGAGTACAGTCTCTTGTAGTAGGATCTGATGATTTTTTGGATTTCCTCAGTATCTGTTGTTATATCCCCCTTTTCATTTCTAAGTTTGTTAATTTGGATACTTTCTCTATGCCCTTTGGTCAGTCTGGCTAAGGGTTTATCTATCTTGTTGATTTTCTCAAAGAACCAGCTCCTGGATTCGTTGATTCTTTGTACGGATCTCTTTGATTCCAATTGATTGATTTCAGCCCCGAGTTTGATGATTTCCTGTCTTCTACTCCTCCTGGGTGAATTGGCTTCTTTTTGTTCCAGGATTTTCAGGTGTGTCATTAAGCTGCTAGTGTATGCTCTCTCCATTTTCTTTTTGGAGGCACTCAGGGCTATGAGTTTTCCTCTTAGCACTGCCACATGTACATTTCATTGGATGCTGAAAAAGCATTTGACAAAATTCAGCATCCTTTCATGCTTAAAGTCTTGGAAAGAGCAGGAATTCAAGGCCCATACCTAAACATAGTAAAAGCAATATACAGCAAACCGGTAGCCAGCATCAAACTAAATGGAGAGAAACTTGAAGCAATCCCACTAAAATCAGGGACTAGACACGGCTGCCCCCTTTCTCCTTATCTTTTCAATATTGTACTTGAGGTACTAGCTTGGGCAATTCAACATCATAAGGAGGTCAAAGGGATACAAATTGGAAAGGAAGAAGTCAAACTATCATTATTTGCAGATGACATGATAGTCTACCTAAGTGACCCAAAAAACTCCACTAGAGAACTCCTACAGCTGATAAACAACTTCAGCAAAGTGGCAGGTTATAAAATCAACTCAAGCAAATCAGTGGCCTTCCTATACTCAAAGAATAAGCAGGCTGAGAAAGAAATTAGGGAAATGTCCCCCTTCACAATAGCCACAAACAGTATAAAGTACCTTGGGGTGACTCTTACCAAACATGTGAAAGATCTGTATGACAAGAATTTAAAGACTCTGAAGAAGGAAATGAAAGAAGACCTCAAAAAATGGGAAAACGTCCCATGCTCATGGATCGGCAGGATCAATATAGTTAAAATTGCCATTTTGCCAAAAGCAATATACAGATTCAATGCAATACACATCAAAATCCCAACTCAATTCTTCACAGAGTTAGAAAGAGCAATTCTCAAATTCATCTGGAATAACAAAAAACCCAGGATAGCTAAAAACTATTCTCAGCAACAAAAGAAAGTCTGGGGGAATCAGTATCCCTGACCTCAAGCAATACTACAGAGCAATAGTGTTAAAAACTGCATGGTATTGGTACAGTGACCGGCAGGCAGATCAATGGAACAGGATTGAAGATCCAGAAATGAACCCACACACCTATGGCTACTTGATCCTCGACCAAGGGGCTGAAAACATCCAATGGAAAAAAGATAGCCTTTTCAACAAATGGTGCAGGTTCAACTGGAGTTCAGCACGCAGAAGAATGCGAATTGATCCATCCTTGTCTCCTTGTACTAAGCTTAAATCCAAATGGATCAAGGACCTCCACATAAAGCCAGACACTCTGAAGCTAATAGAAAAGAAACTGGGGAAGACCCTTGAGGACATTGGTACAGGGGGAAAGTTTCTGAACAGAACACGAATAGCTTAGGCTCTAAGATCAAGAATTGACAAATGGGACCTCATAAAATTACAAAGTTTCTGTAAGGCAAAGGACACCATCAAGAGGACAAATCGGCAACCAACAAATAAGGAAAAGATCTTCACCAATCCTACATCAGATAGAGGGTTAATATCCAATATATATAAAGAACTCAAGAAGTTAGACTCCAGAAAACCAAACAAACCTTTTAAAAAAATGGGGTACAGAGTTAAACAAAGAATTCTCACCTGTAAAAATTCGGATGGTGGAGAAGCATCTTAAAAAATGCTCAACTTCATTAGTCATTAGGGAAATGCAAATCAAAACAACCCTAAGATTTCATCTTACACCAGTCAGAATGGCTAAGATTAAAAATTCAGGAGACAGCAGGTGTTGGAGAGGGTGCGGAGAAAGAGGAACACTCCTCCACTGCTGGTGGGGTTGCAAATTGGTACAACCACTCTGGAAATCAGTCTAGCGGTTCCTCCTAAAACTGGGCACCTCACTTCCAGAAGATCCTGCTATACCACTCCTGGGCATATACCCAGAGGATTCCCCACCATGTAATAAGGATACATGGTCTACTATGTTCATAGCAGCCCTATTTATAATTGCCAGAACCTGGAAAGAACCCAGGTATCCCTCAACAGAAGAGTGGATGCAAAAAATGTGGTATATCTACACAATGGATACTATTCAGCCATTAGAAAGAATGAATTCATGAAATTCTTAGGCAAATGGATGGAGCTAGAGAATATCATACTAAGTGAGTTAACCCTGACTCAAATGATGAATCATGGTATGCACTCACTAATAAGTGGATATTAACCTAGAAACCTAGAATACCCAAAACATAATCCACACATCAAATGAGGTACAAGAAGAAAGGAAGAGTGGCCCCCTGTTCTGGAAAGACTCAGTGAAGCATTATTCGGCAAAACCAGAATGGGGAAGTGGGAATGGGTGGGTGGGAGGACAGGGGGAGATAAGGGTCTTGTGGGACTTTCGGGGAGTGGGGGGCTAGAAAAGGGGAAATCATTTGAAATGTAAATAAAAAATATATCGAATAAAAAAATAAACAAAAAAAATAGTCACTTGTCAAAAAAAAAAAAAAAGAATTCTCACCTGAAGAACCATGGATGGCAGAGAAACATCTTAAAAAATGATGAACTTCTTTAGTCATTAGGGAAATGCAAATAAAAATAACCCTGAGATTTCACCTTACACCAGTCAGAAGGGCTAAGATTAAAAATTCAGGAGACAGCAGGTGTTGGAGAGGATGTGGAGAAAGGGAAACACTCCTCCACTGCTGGTGGGGTTGCAAATTGGTACAACCACTCTGGAAATCAGTCTGGTGGTTCCTCAGAAAACTGGGCACCTCACTTCCAGAAGATCCAGCTATACCACTCCTGGGCATATACCCAAAAGATTCTCCAGCATGTAATAAGGATACATGCCCCACTATGTTCATAGCAGCCCTATTTATAATAGCCAGAAGTTGGAAAGAACCCAGGTATCCCTCAACAGAAGAGTGGATGCAAAAAATGTGGTATATATACACAATGGAGTACTATTCAGCCATTTGAAAGAATGAATTCATGAAATTCGTAGGCAAACGGATGGAGCTGGAGAACATCATACTAAGTGAGGTAACCCATACTCAAAAAATGAATCATGGTATGCACTCACTAATAAGTGGATATTAACCTAGAAAACTGGAATACCCAAAACATAATCCAAACATCAAATGAGGCACAAGAAGAAGGGAGGAGTGGCCCCTTGTTCTCAAAAGACTCAGTGAAGCAGTATAGGGCAAAACCAGAACGGGGAAGTGGGAAGGGGTGGGTAGGAGGACAGGGGGAGAGAAGGGGGCTTATGTGACTTTCGGGGAGTGGGGGGTCTAGGAAAGGGGAAACCATTGGAAATGTAAATAAAAAATATATCGAATAAAAAAAATTGAAAAAAAGAGTAGTTATATTTAGGATACAATGTGCTTTCAGGTTTATCAAGAGGAACCTCTGAGTTATAAGAAAATTTTGTTCACATTTTCTTATTTATTCACTTCTTCACATTCAGACTTCCATCCTCTTCTTCCAGTCCCACCCTCACACACCCTCTCCTCCAACAGCACATCTGTCTCCTCTGAGAAAGGATGGCCTCCCATTTGTACCAATCTGCTATGACATCAAGTCATCACAGAACTAGGCACATTGCTCCCCTTTTGATGTCACACAAGACAACCCAGCTAGGATAAAGAGATATAAAGGAAGGCAACAAAGTCAGAGGTAGCCTCACGCAATTGTTAGTGGACCACTTGGAGCTGCACATCTACTACATATGTGTATGTGGCTTAGGGCCAGCCCATGAATACTCTTAGGATGGTGTTTCTGTAACTGTGATCCCTGTGGTCTCAGGTTAGTTGCCTTGCAGGTCTTTTTATGGTGTTCATGAACTTCTCAGCTCTCAGCTCTCTCAATCCTTCCTCCCACTCTTCTACAAGACTACTCAAGCCCCACCAAATGTTTGGCTATGGATTTCTGCATCTGTTTCCATTAGACACTGGAGGAAGCTCCCTTGCCCTCAGGAGACAGTTATGCTAGGCTCCTGTCTGTAAGCAGAACAGATTATTGTTGTGTCAAAGTTCGCTCTCTCCAATGGGATGGGTAAGTTGTTGATTGGTTATCCTTTCACTCTCTGCTCCATCTTTATGCCTGAATGTCACATAGGTAAGACAAATTTTGAGTTGAAGATTTTGTAGGTGGGTTGGTTTCCCCTTGAAAAAGATGAACTTAGCACTAAAGGAAGTAGTGCTTGTTTGACTCCTTGTGTGTTAATAGGACCCTCCAGTAGGCCATAGCTGGGTGGGTAAATTAGCTACACATTCATATCTCTACTGGAAAATTCATAGTATTTCCATGCAAATGTCATTTTATTAGTGTCCCAGAGTCTAAACTATAGTTAATATTTTTGTTTTATACATAAAGATTCATTATCTGACACCCAGAGTATAGGGTTGTATTTCATTATGAGAAACTGAGTTTGAAAAAATGTACAATGGATTATGGATATATTTTAAATATCAACTTGTACAGATTTACTAAAGGATGTGTTTCCTCATTACAGACATGTTTAGGTCAATCCTATAGGGATTATGTCTGAAACAATATTAATTTGTTGAAATAAATCCTATCACTTAGTAGAGATGAAAGCTATAACATTTTTTAAAATTAAATCTTGTTTTAAATTCTAAACATAGCCCTAAATTATTATTGTAAATGATTAAAAACAAATAGATTAGTAGAAATAGATAATGGCTTGAAGAGAAAGTCTATGAAGAATACTCACTAGAAGAATAGGTTACAGAGTCACAAATTATCCTAATGGGCACTGTGTGTTCATCCTGGTTATACCATATGGAGAAAGTGCCAGGAAAATAAACTTCAATTCAGATGGAAAAGGATTGGTGTGTGTTAGTATGAGCAGTGGTTAATAATTCAAACACTGTTCTAACTTCTTAACCACATCTTTTTTGTAGTTTACATTACAGACAATCAAGTATATTATAAAATCTTAGGGAAAAGCAGTTATTGATGCATCATGTTTTGAGTTGAAACAAGGTCAACATATGACCCTGTGATTTTTCTAAGTAAGCAGATTTCAGGTTTGCATCACCAAGCCTGACATCATACCTTTTCCTGTCATTCACAAGGGATCAAATGCAATAAATAGCAGAAGCAAAACCCCACACTTTGTAAATATGACACTAGATGGCCCTGGATCTTAATTTAAACTTTGCCTCTTCTTTCCCATAATTAAAATTTGTAAATAACATTATGTTAGATTATGAGGAAATTTACGTCAGTTTCTGAGGAAACTTAAATCTTCCTCTAGAGTTACCGCCACTTTTATGAGTTTCATTTCTCCAAGGGAAGTACATTAGAATGCACCGTTTTACTTTTACTTTAAAAGATTTATAATAAAAAACGTTTAGAATTTTAAAGATGTTTTATCCCAGACACATCTGCTTAAGCCTTTCCACTTTTCCAAGGGCAAAGAATGCCATGTATTTATGATGTTTTGCATGCTTCACAACTTAGCTGTAATAAAAAAAAATCATTCATTTTTAAATGGAGAAGTAAAAGAAGAAACTGATTGGGAGATGCACCAAGTAAGCACAGTAGCAAAACATTACACCAAGGAATTGATTTGCAGAGGCAAGAGGAGACATAGAAAAACTGCATTTTAGATAAACAGCTTTAATATTAAATTTAAAATTGGATACTTGAAAACTACTTACAGTATAACTTAGGTGTTTGCAATACAAAAGGATCCCAACACTGCAGGTTATTTGATATGTTATTTAGCTTAAATGTGATGAACCTTAGCCCATATATATATGATATATAATACATACTTTTATGTACATATACATATCTTAAACGTAAACATTTTCTATTTCTTTATTACACATAACAAAGGGAATAGAAAACAAGATCTCTTTTTAACTGCATCAGAATAGAAATTGTACATTATTCTCTCGTAAAAGAATAGATTTTTTTTTGTGGGATGCAAAATATTTCTGGTTATTTAAGTAGAAACTGTCTCTCTGGATATTTGACTTCATTCAATTATGAGTTTCTTTTATATAAAGCTGTAGTAAATATTGATATTTTAAATTACAAGCAATGAAAACCAAATGAGGAAATAAAAGCTCATTATATCAAATTTATATGTATAATCCAATAGTTTAAATGTTATTATTTAGATAGTTTGAATATAAATAGGGTCAGGTAGTAAATTCACTTTAAATACTTGTTATTTTTTAAAAAATAACAATTTAAATACTAAGTTAAATATCAAGTAATTTTGAAAATCTTGTATATCTTGTCCAGTGGGATGTGATCATGTTTCATCTCAATTAACAACAGAAACACATTGGATTTTCCCTATCAATGTTTATTTACTGAGCTGCAAAACTGATTAATATTCAAATCTGAATGAGTGACTCTGTGAACTAGCTGGTTTGAATGATGGAATATATAGGTGGCACTCAGTTACTGAAATTAACTCCATTCACATACACACAGTCTAGAATTCCTATGACAGACTTTCTTGACAAGAGTATTTGCCAAGGGAATCCCCACTCTAAACAAGGAATGAACCTTCTGTTGGCAGCCTAGACATAATAGAAGAAGAAAATGTTTTTGTATCCTGTCTTCTCTGTCTCTTCTTTTATTTCATTAACAAAAAGGAAGTTTGTTTCCCATTGAAAATGAAATAAGGAGACTAGCTAATGTTTGTGCAATATATTATGATCACAATTTCCCTCCTCCAAATCTTCCCAGATTCTCCCCAACTTCTCTTAACCTAATTACAGTTATTCTGAGTAAAAAAATTCCAGTGTGGTTGCCTCCAGGATGTCCCTACCACAATTGGTCACCTATATTCTATAAATAAGCCTTACAGTCTATATTAGTAATAGTAGCATTGATTAATCACAGCTTCCTACACAAATATTCTCACAACAGAAAAAAAATTTGTTGAAATAATAATGTCTCATGATATTAAAATATACAGCAAAAAGTTAAGATATAAAACTACAAGTATTTTAATAAAAATTACTTGTGTTTAAAGATTAAAAATCCTAGATCTTTTCCCTAATTGGGGCAAAAAGCTAAATAGTTTATGCAAGCTTTGAGAACCAAAGTTATTTAAAGTATGTAAACAATTAGGCTTTTGTAGGTTTAAAAATATGAGTCTAATCCAGACCTATTTTAAATATGCATGATTTCTGCTCACGTTTTGTCATTCTTACACAGTGTCTAAAAATTCCAAATTGCTATGATTGACCCTCTGATTGTTTAAAAACCGTACTTGAAAGCCAAAAAGGTAACCATATGCTATGTATGACGGAGCTGAGGAAGGGGAGACACCTATAATCTCTGAAGTAGAGAAAATCACAAATGAGTCTCAGAGGCTTTGATCTGTTTATAACTGCCCCCTGGTGCTTTCCTGTTGGAATAAGGAAGTAAGTAATTTACTTTGTGATACAGTAGTCCGGCCAACTTGGTTTCCATATTGAAGTTTAAAAGATCAGAAAAAAAAAACTAGAACAACAGCTCAAATATCACTATACAAAAGTTTTTATTTATTTATTTATTTATTTATTTATTTATTTATTTATTTATTTATTTATTTAACAAGGCTGCTCAAGAACCTCAGGAAGACGACAGTAATATTGACAAACATGTCTTCTCTCCAGTTCATCTTAGAAATGGGAGGGACTTGAGACTGATATCAGTTGTAACCGAAGGAGTGGAACTGACCAATGCATTCTACAATTTAGAGCACTTTTTTGAGATAACACTTATTAGAAAGGAGTGTGTCTAGTGTTAGCTTAATCACAAAGTGTTTTTAAGTGACAGATGTTAAGATTCTAGGTCTTCTGAATTTAGTCCTTATCATTTTATGACTGGGAATTTAAGAAATTCTGGTAACACATCAATTATTATTATTTTTTAAATTGGCATTTTAAAGATGATTTTACAAGTCTCTATCATGATGGATAACAGTAGGCAACCCTTCAGGAAGACCTGCATTCTCAACTATCCTGGAACCCAGGATCTCTCACACACTAAGCCACCAGCCAGGCAGCATACACCAGCTGATGAGTCCCACAACCCATATACAGCAGAGGACTGCTGAGTGTGGACTCAGTCAGAGAAGATGCACCTAATCCTTGAGAGACTTGGAGCCCCAGGGAGTGGGGAGGTCTGGTGGCATGGGAATGGATGGGGACATCCTCTTGGAGATGGGTGGAAGAGCTGTGGGATGTGGGACAGTCCAAGGGTGGACGGGGAGGAGGGGGATAAAATCTGGACTGTAAAAAAAGATTAAAGAATAATTTTTTTTTAAAAAAAATGTTGATTAAAGAAATAAAGTAATTTCCTAAAGTGCATCTATCAGTTTATGTTAGGAAATATCTAAAAAGTCTGATTACTGGATTGATATATTCAAAGTTTGCTAATTACATATTTGAGTATGCCTTCCCAATTTCTAGTTCTTATGGTTTCCATTTATGAGTATGCATGTGTGAAAATGTGCCTTATAGCTTCTGTTCTTTTTAATAAAATTAATATTAAACAATATTTAAATATTGTTTTCTGATACATGTATATACTCTTTACATTTCCCCTAGAAGGCAAAAACTAAAACAAAAACAAATAATGAAGAAAACTCTTTCACATATAATACTATTTTAGAGGCAACTATCTATTGACAAAATGAAACTATGACTGGTGAGATGGCTCAAAATCATTTCCTTCACATTAATGGAAATCAGAGTTTAGGTGTTCCCCATAAACTTGTAGCCCCAGATCTTAGAATTGAATGACAGGTTCAGATAGAAAACCTGGATCAATGGTACAGGCAGAGAATATAAGAAGACATCTGATATCCTCAGATCCCTGGGTATGTGCACAGGTCAGCACCTCTGCAAACACAAATGCTCCAACACCCATAAAGATATATGCATGCATTAACAAGCACACATAGAGAAACAAACACCTTTAAAACCTGAACAAAAATGTAGAGGGCTTCTAGAGAACATGAATTGGAAACTTCCTGCTGTGTTTTTATTTATGGCCTCATGCATTGAGAAGCATTGAGGTACACAGTAGGCATATGCACAAATGTTTCAAATAATCAGTCGGCATTTTGAAAAAAAGTAGGAAAATGGAGCAAAAGCGGATAGTTTCCAGTTTCCTTGAATTTTCAATTATCAGTTAATGTTTGTTAATGATTTATTTTGTAGCAATTAGTTGGATAATAAATAGGACAAAAGAGACCAGTGACTATTGCTTTGTGCACAATAAAGAGAAAGAAGAACATATAATTGTAATTGGAGACAAAGAAATACAGATGATAAAAGAATGTAAATATAGGAACCTCACAATCAATGTGTGTGTTCTTATACACATATGATGAATATTTTTAAATATTAGCACAATTTATTTATTATGGAATCAACAATTCTGCATTTTTTCTATTCTGCTATACTGCCTAGCTCCTGTCTGGGGAGAGGTCAAACATTCATTTGAGGAACAGCCAATGGCTTCTAAAATTTTAACCTGCTAAGAAGCATTCATATCTTGAGAACTTGAAATCTCACCCCAAGGTATAGTTTAAGGGCAATAGTAGATTTATATGCTTGTGGATTTCTCTGAATGTATCACTGAGGCATAATACACTTTACAAAGGCCTGCAATGGTTCTAAATGCTGGTGTTATGTGTAGCTCCAGGTCATATTTTCTATTACAGGAGATATGAGAGCATAAAAAGCTGCATCGCATAGCACATCAATAAAAAAGCATTAGAGGCTTTGTCTCCCCTTACAATCTTACCGAAGTTTTCTTTGAAATCCTCTCTCTCTCTCTCTCTCTCTCTCTCTCTCTCTCTCTCTCTCTCTCTCTCTGAAACTTGAGAAGTTTGTGGTACTTTCTGTCTCTACTACCCCAGTTACTCTCATTTGCTTTTAGGTTGAGCTTCAGGTGTGAAGGGAGATCTCAGGACAGATTTAAGCTCAAAGAGAAATGAGGGGGCAGTGTTAGATCCCACTGATGATGATAAAAGCAAGGGCAGCTTCTAACAGTTCAGCTGAGAGGAATGATGAAGGAAAACATTGATTTTGACTGCAACATTGTTTATCCAAGAAGAAAACAATACAATAATTTATTAAAATGTTTCCCAGCTTAACTCCTCAGAAATCGTATTTTAATAATAATTTCTATGAGCATTGCAAAACAACATATTCTATGGACTATTTACCTCACATTGGGAAGAAAACTAGAAACAAATGAAATACATTTGTTTTAGCCATCTTTTTATTACACCTTTTGAGAATACTGCCTTATGAATTATTTACACAGGCTCTATTTTTCCTGTTGGTCTCACTATCCAGTCTATTTGAATAATATACATTCTGATTGATGCTGTGTGGTTATCATTATTCAGCAAAAGTCCTCTATTAGTGTGGAAGATGCTGGTTACTACTATCACTGCTACTGCTACTGCTACTTCTACTACTAGTAACTGCTACTTCTATTACTACTACTACTACTACTAATAATAATAATAGCTGAGAGATTTCTATAATTACTGAGATATTGTTCCTTTTATTTAATAACATGAACAGAATTATAAGTGAACTCCAAGCAATTAATTAAGTTGTATTAGAAGTAAATAAAAATGAAATCACAGGAAAGAAGAAGAAAACATGGCTTTATTTTATTTTATTTATTTTTGAAATTAAAAAGGTTTTTCTTTTTTATTAGATATTTGCTTTATGTACATTTCAAATGTTATCCCCTTTCCTCATTACCCTTCCGAAAATCTCCTATCACATTCTCCTTCCCATTGCTTACCTCCCACAACCCACTTTCCTGGTCTGGCATTCCCCTTCACTGGGACATCAAACCTTCACAGGGCCAATGGCCTCTTCTCTCATTGATATCTAAAAAAGGCCATCCTCTGTTACACATGTAGCTGGAGCCACACACCCCTCCATATTTACTCTTTGGTTGATGGTTTAGTGCCTGGGAGCTCTGTGTGTACTGGTTGGTCCATATTTTTATTCATTCTAATGTGGCTGCAAACCTCTTCAGCTTCTTGGGTCCTCTCTCTAGCTGCTCTGTTGGGGACCCTATGCTCAATCAGTTGGTTGGCTGTGAGCCATGAGTATTTTGATCTTCCTTCTAAGACTGACCAAAGTATCCACACTTTGGCCTTCCTTCTTCTTGAGCTTCATGTGGTCTTTGAATTGTATCTTGGGTATTTGGAGCTTTTGGGCTAATATCCACTTATCTTGTATATTCCAAGATTTTGGGCTAATATCTGCTTATCAGTGAGTGTATACCATTTGTATTCTATTGTGTTTGGGTTACCTTACTCAGGATGATATTTTCTAGTTCCATCCATTTGCCTAAAAATTTCATGAATTCATTGTTTTAAATAGCTGGGTAGTACTCCATTGTGTAAAAACACCACATTTTCTGTATCCATTCCTCTGTTGAGGGACATCTGGGTTCTTTCCAGCTTCTGACTATCATAAATAAGGCATCTATGAACATAGTGGAGCATGTGTCCTTATTATATTTTGGTGTATCTTCTAGGTATATGTCCAGGAGTGATAAAGCTGGGTCCTCAGCTAATACTTTGTCCAATTTTCTGAGGAACTACTAAACTTTTTTCCAGAGTGTTTGTACCAGCTTGCAATTCCACCAGCAATGGAGGAGTGTTCCTCTTTCTCCACATCCTCTCTAGCATCTGCTATCCCCTGAGTTTTTTATCTTAGCCATTCTGATTGGTTTAAGAGCAATTTCCAAATTTATCTGTAGTAACAAAAACTAGGATAGTGAAAATTATTCCCCAAAATAATAGAAACCTTGGCTGAATCACCATCCCTGACCTCAAGCTATACTACAGAGAAATCATGATAAAAACTAAATGGTATTGGTACAATGACAAGTAGATCAATGGAATAGAATTGAAGACCCCATAACAAACCCATACACCTATGATCACTTGATCTTTGGCAAAGAAGCTAAAATCATCTAGGGGAAAAAAGAAAGCATTTTCAAAAAATGGTGCTGGTTCAACTGGAGGTCAGCATACAGAAGAATGCGAATTGATCCATCCTTGTCTCCTTGTACTAAGCTCAACTCCAAATGGATCAAGGACCTCCACATAAACCCAGACACTCTGAAGCTAATGGGGAAGACCCTTGAGGACATTGGTACAGAGGGGAAATTCCTGGACAGAACACCAATAGCTTATGCTCTGAGATCAAGAATTGACAAATGGGACCTCATAAAATTACAAAGTTTCTGTATGGCAAAGGACACCATCAAAAGGACAAATCGGCAACCAACAAATTGGGAAAAGATCTTCACCAATCCTACATCAGATAGAGGGCTAATATCCAATATATATAAAGAACTCAAGAAGTTAGACTCCAAAAAACCAAATAACCCTATTAAAAAATGGAGTACAGAGTTAAACAAAGAATTTTCACCTGAAGAACTTCGGATGGCAGAGAAGCATCTTAAAAAATGCTCAACTTCCTTAGTCATTAGGGAAATGCAAATCAAAACAACCCTGAGATTTCACCTTACACCAGTCAGAATGGCTAAGATTAAAAATTCAGGAGACAGCAGGTGTTGGTGAGGATGTGGAGAAAGAGGAACACTCCTTCACTGCTGGTGGGGTTGCAAATTGGTACAACCACTCTGGAAATCAGTCTGGCAGTTCCTCAGAAAACTGGGCACCTCACTTCCAGAAGATCCTGCTATACCACTCCTGAGCATATACCCAGAGGATTCCCCATCATGTAATAAGGATACATGCTCCACTATGTTCATAGCAGCCCTATTTATAATTGCCAGAAGCTGGAAAGAACCCAGGTATCCCTCAACAGAAGAGTGGATGCAAAACATGTGGTATATCTATACAATGGAGTACTATTCAGCCATTAGACACAATGAATTCATGAAATTCTTAGGCAAATGGATGGAGTTGGAGAACATCATACTAAGTGAGGTAACCCAGACTCAAAAGGTGAGTCATGGTACGCACTCACTAATAAGTGGATATTAACTTAGAAAACTGGAATACCCAAAACATAATCCACACATCAAATGTGTGGTACAAGAAGAAAGGAAGAGTGGCTCCTTGTTCTGGAAAGACTCAGTGAAGCAGTATAGAGCAAAACCAGAACAGGGAAGTAGGAAGGGTTGGGTGGGAAAACAGGGGGAGGGAAGGGGGCTGAGGGGACTTTCGGGGAGTGGGGGAGGGTTTAGAAAAGGGTAAATCATTTGAAATGTAAATAAAAAATATATCGAATAAAAAAAAGAAAAAAAAAGAAAACCAAAGTAGGCAATGAAAGAAAATACAAATAGTATCTTAATGTAGAATCTACACATTAAAAGGAAAAGATCATAAAGCCAATTTGTGTTCTATTTTGATAAAAAAAGGGATTTAGTAAAGGAAAAAAGGTCAGGTTGAATAAGATCATAAAATATGATACAAATTAAAGATCTATCTAACAGAACTCATAATGTTGGACATTTAATATGTCTAACAAAATTTTTAAAATGACAAGAGAAATGTCTGTATTACCCTGTGTATCTTATTTTGTTATGTCTACCTGAGCTACTCAGAGTATAATAGACTAAATAAATACCTTGGCAGTATTATACCTGCTCACAGATGTTTTACCATAAAGGAGGTTTGCATTACACATTATTAGTAGGACTCATCAAAAATGACAGCTAAAGGAAAAGTTCATTAACTCAAAAATTCTAACACCTATTAAAATATAGTTCTTGTTGAAGAGGTATAAAATTTGTTATATGTTCCTACATAAATTAGAAGATAGTTCCTGGCTTCAGAAATGATCAAGAAACAGAATTACCCATATTCATTAAAGCACCCATCTAATAATGTAGTTGAACTGATAGTTGGAGTTTTAATCAATTCCCAAATAGCTATCTACTTTACTCTCTGTATTTAGAATGAACAGAGTCCTGGGCAACAAATTAAGGCAGATGGAGAACAAATATTTGGTTTTATTTCTACGAAAAAGTGAACAAATGTGCAAAGGACATGGATTAAAAGCACAGCCAAACTAATCTGAAAACATCTCCTAGTATAGACCAACTTATTTACTCAGTCACCAGAAGTGGACAACTGCAGTTTGCTCCAGAAAGCACTGCCAGACTGTTAAGCTCACCACACAGTTGAGGAAATCAGCCAGAACACTCTCCATAAGGGAGAATTGCTGAAATGGGGCGCTCTTCCAAACTCATTAGTCAGATAATTCTGTTCTCCTGAGAGGAGGACTAATAGGGGAGCCTGGAAATGGTGAGTGTGAGTAGTTATAAAGCAGAAATCCCAGTGGATAAACTGAGGAAGCAGGATGAACGCTGGTCTTGATGGCACAGTCCAAACGTAGGCAATGAAACAGAAGGGCAGTGTCTGCCTGGATTAGTCTACCAATCTGCTGCTGAGTGTGCAGTTCACCTGTTATTGAAAGCCCCAGCTTTCAATAAAGTAACTGATTATAAAAACTACTTATTAACTATCATAAAACCCAAAACATACCTTTTTATAACTTATCTCTCATTATGGTGAGTTATCTGGCGAATGTTAGCTTAGTCGTAATTACTGAATAATCACATACCTTTGTAGGATGTGGTACAAAATACCAATCCATGCTGTGATGATTACTTTCAATGCCAACTTGCCTAGAAGCACTGAAATAGTGAATTGCAACTGGAGAATAGATTTACCAAGATTCTCCTCAGTGTGGGGAGTACCTTATGACAGGTACACAGATTTAAAAGGGTATGGGAGAAGGAAGATTGTGTGCCTTCGTTCTCCCCTTTCCTGTTCTTCCTGCATGCCCTCCCATTTTGCTACTGAGTTTGTTGACACAGTACTGTTGCTGATACTGTTGGTTCTTCTGTTGGTATAAGAACCAAACTAAGCAGGTAATTGTCTTTGGTGAGGAACTGAGGCTGTTAAGAAATGTTCCAGATTTTCAAGGCCAAATTGGTGGTGTTGAGGTATCCAGTCTCCTAAATGGAGCAACTACTAGGTTGTCAGCCTTTCCACTGTGTGAAATAACTTCTTGTCAAGTTTTCTAAAAATGAGGTAATTTAATACATTCTATTACACGTAAAAATAAATTATATATATATTCTTATTGGTTCTGGAGAAATACATATGACTATAATTGTAATTATCAAATTAGAAAGGTTTTAAATGTTTTCTTAAGCAAAGTTATTTTAACCTTCTGATTCAAAATGGTTTTGAAACTTACAGTAATTTCTTCTTACTTATTGTCACTCCTTACAGTCCCAGTATTTATCCTTCTTTTCTAATTTTACATCTGTAAAGAGGAATGTTATTTTTGCAAACAGTATGGATACTTCTAAAAGAGGTATATATGTGTATACACACACACACACACACACACATACACACACACACACAACAGTCCCACAGCTAGATATATGACTATAGAAGAGAAAATAAATATTCAGAAGGCAATTGTATTTTCATCTGTAACACAAAACTATAATAAACAAAATATAGACTTAACTAAGGTACACATCAACAGATTTATTCATGAAGTAAATGTCCTCATATGTCCTAGGTGGAGGAAATAGTCTTTCCTATGAAAGTGCATACTATTTTGTTGTCTAAAAGCATAGTCATCTCTGAAAACATATATAAAAGTAATATTAACCAGGCTGAACAGGTTGTACTTGTTTATTTAGAAATTGTATATGTTTACCTACATGTTTATGTAACAATAATAATGAAAAATCCATGAATTGGAAAGGGAACAAGCTGGGATTTAGGGAAAGAAAAGGAAAGGGGAAAAGAGTGAAATATATTATGATCTCAAAATATGAAATAAAGGAAATAATGTAAATCTGTTCTTATACTGTTGTGCCGTTTGAGTGATGTTTGAGGCTTTCATGCTTATGAGAAATCATCCATACATAGATAAATGTTGAATATCACATGCTTTCATACATGAGGAACCTAAAAAAGGCAGAACCATCATTGTCTTGAATATGTACCCAACTTCTGTTCCTACTACATCCTTCCTCTTTTTTCAGAAACTTTATTCAGTTGTGGTTTTCTTTCTCTATACTTTATGCCCTCTACTTCATGCTGCCCCAAATCCTCAACAGTCTTCACCTTGGTTATATCAACCATAGGACTAAAACTTGCAGTTTACCTTTTTGAAGAGACCAGTTTGTGCTTTTATTAGAAAGAGAACTTTACTCATACTGCAACACTCTGTAGCAGTGTGGGCATCATTGTGCTTCATTCTCCACTGCCACAGTGACTTGAGCTCCTTCTGCCATTTCTGACATCAAGTGTGTGAAGAGTGGTTCATGTCATGCTTCTTTTTATTGCTGACCAAATAAACAAACACCACTAAACACTCTGGAGGAGAATGCCACAGCTGAGAATGGAAGTATGTATGATATAAAGTGTCAATAATAAGCCAGAAGTATGTACATGTATTGATATCTCATTATTCTCATACGAATTTATATATAACTTTAAAAAATAAAGGCTAATTCAATACACAATTTAGAAAGATCATTGAATATTGTCAAGGTCAAAATTAATAATTGATGCCATCATGAAAGATACTAGAATTGTTTAATTTCACATTATGTTTACAGTAAGACATTGATTCCTAGATTTAAATCATCTAGTATGAATTGATTTTAGTATGAATTTGGATTTTCTCCAGTTAGAAAGGGGAATTTCTTATGTTAAATCATTTTCTTTGGCTAAATATTCCATTGTTATTTACACCATGTTCCACTGTAATTCTGATTGTGAAAACAGTCAGAGTATCATTTCTTTTATCTAAATGTTTTTCAGCAGAGCTGGTAATTACATTTTTATTTCTCATTCAACTATATTCTCTTAGTTCCTAAGGAAACATATGTCTAGTTATTTTAAAAGTTTAACCCCCTTAGAGAAAATACCAGGGTATCTCATTCCTTCTCTTAGTTTTCCAATAATTTCCCTAAGGAGAAAATAAAATATGCCCTTACGTGTTAGAATAATAAAACATAGTCAAGCATAAATAATTTATTTTCTTTTTAGAGTGAATTTTAATATTTTAGTAAAACATTCATTTTTTTCTGCAATGGTTAGTAAATGTGTAACAGTTGAAAACTAATGACTGCCGCCTTCAGTGCAGTCAGATCCTCATTCCTTAATTGCACAGGTTTTAAGAATGTATACTTCATACCAAATAGCCTGTGTACTATATTCTTAAAATAAAAAGTGACTACTGTATAAAATCAGGGGAATTTTCCCAAACAAACTGATCTACAAGGAATGAAAATATAAGCTTTTCATGATAGGAATTTTCATTTCATTTTACTGCACATACTTATGCTACCTACATGTCTTGAAATTTAGGAGGCACTAAATAAATTTCAAATGGATTATCTTTTTAAAAATATTTTTAGTTGTAAACCGTAATATAAAACAGGGATTAAAAAGTGTTCAAATGTCATCTTATATAATATTATTATAAATGTCTTTCTCAAGGACTTTCTCTAGCTTTTTTTTTAAAAAGAAAACTATGCCATTTAAAGATAACAAAAGTACATGTAAGAGCATTGCATGTTTGTAGTGAAATATATCTCAAATAAGATACAGTATATAAAAATCATAATACTGCATTTGGGGTGGTGCATACTGGAAAGATTTGCTGAAGAAGGCATATGCAAAAGATTATAAGTTTGAGGTTAGCTTGAACTACACACTTTTAGCTGGTTGTAGTAATGCACACCTCTAATACTAATATTCATCAGGCAGAAGATGCAAGATCTCTGTGAGTTCAAGGCCATTCTGGTTCTACATAGCAAGTTCTAGGACAGTCAAGTTTACAGAGATAAAACACTCCCCCATCAAAACATAACAAAACCAACAATCAATAAAAGAAAAATCACTTGGATATGCATATACACAAATATATTTTAACAGCCCTAATCAATAATTTGATGTTCAAATAATTAACAAATTTTAGCTTATAAATTAAATTTATTTCAAAGTACTAACTTCAGAGAAGACTAGATATGTTTAAAAACAAAGGAATTCTGTAATTATAAGTCTGTAAATTGACACGTGAGTATGTAGTTGGTGTAAATTCATCTAGTATACAATCTGTTTGGATAGAAAATTATGAACAATCCAGAACCAAGGTGAAATAACAGAAAGTAGACCTTGGATAAATTATAACACCAATGTGTACATTTCATATTGGTCATCAGTAACCATACAGTAACATAGGAGAAACTGCCAGATGTTCTTACAGAGAATAATGTTAAGCCTCATCATTAAAGAAGCCATTACTAGAATCCAGCATGCAAATTTTTTTGTTCATTTGTTTTTAAATAATACTAGAATTAAACTCAAGACTTTCTCCTTCAGAACAGTTCTGAACTATATGGACAGTGCTGAATTAGAGTTCCTTTGTGACAAGTTCTATGAGATAACTTAAAAAATAGATTTTCATATACAAAGAAGATAATAATGGAACTGGTTGATTTTAAGAAATTTAGATGAACAGGAAACAAATAAGAATAAGCCTTGTTTGATATAGATTCAAGAACTCATAGACAAAGTTAGCATTTGAGACAGGAGGAGAAATTTGAAAGTTGACTCTATGATTAATGATACCAACTAATTATAGTTTTGCAAAGACTACTTGGATTTTAATTTTACAATGTAGATGTCTAAATGGTACATAGCTATACATTTCTGTCAGTATATCATAAATTATATATTAGTAGATTAAATTTTATTATTATTGATTCATAGTATTCATATAAAAATGTTCAATAAGTTGAAAAGTAGCTTTAATCTTATGCAGATGTAGATACCTGTATTCATATTGGACAAATTAAAAGACATTAACAAGAGCTTTGATAATATCAAAAAATACATATTATTGCATTTTAACCTGCAGAAACATTTCTTAATATAATTAAATGTTCTTATAGTTTTTTTACTCCTACTTCTCAATATAAGAATTAATTTGACAGTGTTTTCTTTAACAGGATTTGAGACAAATCATAATATATATGTATTATGGTGATGAGTAATAATTTATTGGATTCTAGTAATATTACTGCCATCACTGAACAGATAGAAAAATATAAATCTAAACAGAGTACTTACATTCTTATTCTAGAAAGTAAATTTACTATGTGATGAACATTATATTGTATGCAAGTGATAACAAATAAGAATAATTAGCAAGTGCTAATGACTACATAGTATCTCTATAAATAAAGATTAAATAGTAAGCAAAAGTATCAAAAGCCAGACTTTCCCTCAGAATCCAAATATTTTCAGTATACTACCATTTTTATCATTATGAGTATGTTCAAATAAGTTTATCTGACATTTGTGAGTTCATAGTTCATTCAAGGGTAAAATTGTATTCATTTGTACTTAATATTGTGTTATCATAAATTCTTTTCTTCTTGTGCTTCTTATTTTGTGGCAATATACCCATAATTATTATTACTTCTGCCTGATGAGTTTGAAAAAGAAAAGATAGCTATCTAGACATAGTAAATGTATTTATTGTTCTAGTAAAAGTTTTATGATGTCAATATAATAAATAAAATAAAATTCATTATTCCTGATTATAATAATCTTTTTTTGTCCTTTTAGATGGATTTACATTGGCTTTCATAATAAAAGATTCTCTTCAGAAGACTTCGGAACTGGAAATGAAATGCTAATAATGTCACAACAAGCCAATTCTATACAAACTATTCATGATGAGCTCACCATTTTATGAATTTACTACTGGTCTCAGTTACTTTATTTGTTTCAAAGAATGAAATATTATTATATCATAATGTAGTCATAAGAAATTACTCTTCTGGGTAATGAACCAAACAAACATTCTGGCCATATATTGTCATAATTATGAGATATGTACTTAATCTGAGTCTTTGTTCTTAATCTCATACTCTTTCTATGATTGGAATGGTTTCATATGTTATGTTTGATTTAGTTATCCTATTTACTACACAGAATTCAGAAAACGATAGGCTACAATCCCTGGAGTTTTTATTTATTATATGAAGTACTATGTGCAAAATATGGTCAAAGCATAGCCCATTTTCCACCCCAGTAGCTGGAAAGAGCTCTGTACATGTTTTCTTTTAATTTGTGGATCTAATAACAGCCTCCATTAGTTAGCTACATATTCTTACGTATCTTTGCTGCAATAAAACATCCTTTGTTGAACAGATAGTAAAATAACAGTAATAAATACTGTCTCAGTTAGGGTTTCATTGCTGCAATGAGACACTATAACCAAGGCAGCTCATATAAAGGCAAACATTTAATTGGGGCTGGCTTACAGTTTCATAGTTTCCAACAACTTTTTTTTTTTATTTATTATTAATTATCTTTTTTTAAATTTTTTTTATTCGGTATTTTTTTATTTACATTTCAAATGGTTTCCCCTTTCCTAGCCCTCCCACTCCCAAAAAGTCCCGTAAGCCCCCTTCTCTCCCTCTGTCCTCCCACCCACCCCTTCCCACTTCCCCGTTCTGGTTTTGCTGAATACTGCTTCATTGAGTCTTTCCAGAACAAGGGGCCATTCTTCCTTTCTTCTTGTACCTCATTTGATGTTTAGATTATGTTTTGGGTAATCCAGGTTTCTAGGTTAATATCCACTTATTAGTGAGTGCATACCATGATTGGGAAATGCAAATCAAAACAACCCTGAGATTTCACCTTACACCAGTCAGAATGGCTAAGATTAAAAATTCCGGAGATAGCAGGTGTTGGAGAGGGTGCGGAGAAAGAGGAACACTCCTCCACTGCTGGTGGGGTTGCAAATTGGTACAACCCTTCTGGAGATCAGTCTGGTGGTTCCTCCGAAAACTGGGCACCTCACTTCCAGAAGATCCTGCTATACCACTCCTGGGCATATACCCAGAGGATTCCCCACCATGTAATAAGGATACATGCTCTACTATGTTCATAGCAGCACTATTTATAATTGCCAGGTGCTGGAAGGAACCCAGGTATCCCTCAACAGAAAAGTGGATGCAAAAAATGTGGTATATCTACACAATGGAGTACTATTCAGCCATTAGAAACAATGAATTCATGAAATTCTTAGGCAAATGGATGGAGCTAGAGAACATCATACTAAGTGAGGTAACCCAGACTGAAAAGATGAATCATGGTATGCACTCACTAATAAGTTTCATAGTTTCTATCCATGATGGGGAACATGGCAGCTTGAAAGCAGACACGGGGCTGTTGAGAAAGTTCAACATCTTGATCTGATGGTAGCCAGAAGTAGACTGGTTTCCAAAGGCAGCCAAGGGGAGTCTCTCCTCCAAGTTGGTCAGAACTTGAGAGCAGGAGATGTCAAAACCCACCCCCACAGTGACATACTTCCTCCAGCAAGGCCACGCCTACTATAACCATGCCAAACCTTCTAATGGAATGGTGCCACTCTCTATTGACCAAGATTATTCAAACAACTGCAAATAGGAAAGGTCAGGCACTTCTATTATGTATTCAACTTTCTTAATTTTTAAAATGTTTTTATTGGTTATTTTATTTATTTACATTTCAAATGTTGTCCTCCTTTCCATGTTCCCATCCACAAAATCTCTATCCCTTTCCCTTTTCCCTGCTTCTATGAGGGTGCTCCCCTACCCACCCACCTAATTCAACCTCACCACTCTAGCATTCTCCTAGCTGGATCATGCAGCCTCCACAGGATCAAGGACCTCCCCTTCCATTGATGCCATAAAGGCAGTCCTCTGCTACATATGCAGCTGGAGCCATGGCTCCCTCCATGTGTATTCTTTGGATGGTGGCTTAATCCCTCTGAGCTTTGTTATATCTGGCTTGTTGATATTGTTGTTCTTCCTATGGGATTGCAAACACCTACAGCTCCTTCAGTCATTACCCCAATTCCTCCATTGGGGTTCCTGTGCTCAGTCCAATGTTTAGCTGCATGCATCCACATCTGTATTGGTCAGGCTCTGGCAGAGCCTTTTAAGGGACAGTCATACCAGGCTTCTGTCAGCAAGCTTTTTTGGCATGAGCAATAGTTTCTGGGTTTGGTATCTGCAGATGGGATGGATCCCTAAGTTAGGCGATAATTCCTTCTTTCCACTTTCTCTTGACATATAACAGTGGCATAAATTTTTGCTTTCTATTCTTTCCTTCTTGGTACTATGAGCTATAAGCACTATTATATTCAATATTCAAATATTGAATATTTGTAAATATTCAAATTGTGTGAATATCTATATAATATGTATATATGTATATATTTGAAATAGAATATATTACATTTTCCTATATTTTGTATATTTTAACTATTGATTTTGAGCATTCAATATTTTTATCTGAAAACTTCTGCTAAGCATTATAATAATCAATAATAATAAAGAAAGCAAATAATGTTACAACAAACTATCATCTTCTATATGCATCATGAAGTGACATCCTAAGTGTATATGAAAACATTATACAATGAATTACATCTCTTTTAACATGACTTAGTTGGAAAATAAAGAGCTTTAACTATTCTGATCCTATACAAACTTTCTACCCTTCCTATAAAACAACTTATTCAACTTGTGAAAAACCTGGCTTTACCATCAACTGAGCCTTAATTTCAAAATGAAGACATCAATTTATATGGGGATGACAAGATGCTTATGAAGTCTTAGAAATAGTATTTCCAATAATTTATGAAATATTCATGAGAAACTAGTGGGAAAAATGTCTATTTCTTGAAATTACTATTCTGCTTATGGTCACATATAATTGTTCAAATAAATATAATCAATGCTAGTATGTATTCATTCAAAATATGAAGTTTTTCTCTAAGTTCAGTTTTTTGAGCGTTGAGTTATTTCAGTCAAAAATAAGTACAATGTTGCAAAATGCTCACAACATGAACTTTGAAAAATACATTTAAATGAGAGAAAACTAGATAAAAACACAATAAAGGACAGAATGATTTTATTACAACAGAAAATGTATGCATGTTCAGCAATTGCGTATTAAATATTTGATATTTTACAATATTTAAAATAAAATAGCATGAAAGTAAGTAAGACATGTACTAATATATTAGGTTTGAATATACAGCCTTTAAACTTCTACACTCTGCTAAACTCTCAGTTCTTATTCTTTGTGTTTCTCTCTTCCCTATGTTATATAATACTTGTAGAAAAGAACTTGCTGTAATGTTATTGGTTTTTATTAACAGCTATACTTATTCATTTATTTTGTCTGTGTGTATCTCTGTGATGTAGTGTGATTCTAGAAGTCAAAGGATGTGCTATAGGCATCAGTTCTTTCCTTTCACCATGTGAATCATAGATGTAGATCTCAGCCAGGTTTATTGGTAAATATCCTTACTCTCTGAACCATCTATCTGCTCCTCTTTAGTAAAGTTAAATATAGGCACATGACCAGATGGTTTCAGTGCAGAATTCTATCAGACTGTCAAAGAAGTTTTAACACCAATACTCTTCAAACTATTCCAACAAATAGAAACAGAAGGAACACTACCCAACTCCTTCTACAATGCCCCAATTACGCTTATACCAAAACCACACAAAGATCCAACTAAGAAAGAGAATTTCAGGCCAATTTCCCTTATGAATATCGATGCAAAAATACTCAATAAAATTCTTACCCACCAAATCCAAGAACACATCAAAATGATCATCCACCAGGATCAAGTAGATTTCATCCCAGGGATGCAGGGAAGGTTCAATATAAGGAAATCCATCAATGCAATCTACTACATAAACAAACTCAAAGAAAAAAAAAAACACATGATCATTTCATTAGATGCTGAAAAGGCATTTGACAAAATTCAGCATCCTTTTATGCTAAAAGTGTTGGAAAGGACAGGATTTCAAGGCCCATATCTAAACATAGTAAAAGCAATATACAGCAAACCAGTTGCCAACATCAAAATAAATGGAAAGAAACTTGAAGCAATCCCACTAAAATCAGGGACTAAACAAGGCTGCCCCCTCTCTTCATAGCTTTTCAATATAGTTCTTGAAATCCTAGCTACAGCAATTAGACAACATAAGGAGGTCAAAGGTATACAAATTGGAAAGGAAGAAGTCAAACTATCACTATTTGCAGATGATATGATCATATACTTAAATGACCCAAAAAACTCTACTAGAGAACTCCTACATCTGATAAACAACTTCAGCAAAGTGGCTGGCTACAAATCAACTCAAGCAAATCAGTAGCCCTTATATACTCAAAGGATAAGCAGACTGAGAAAGAAATTAGGGAAATGACACCTTTCACAATAGCCACAAACAGCATAAAGTATCTTGGGGTGACTCTAACCAAACAAGTGAAAGACCTATATGACAAGAACTTCAGATCTCTGAAGAAGGAAATCGAAGAAGATCTCAGAAAATGGAAAAATCTTCCATTCTCATGGATTGGCAGGATTAATATAGTTAAAATGGCCATATTGCCAAAGGCAATCTACAGGTTCAATGCAATCCCCATCAAAATCCCAATCCAGTTCTTCATAGAGCTAGAAAGAGCAATGCTCAAATTCATCTGGAACAACAAAAACCCAGGAGAGCTAAAACTATTCTCAACAGTAAAAGAACTTCATGGGGATTCAGTATCCCATACCTCAAACTTTACTACAGAGCAATAGTGATAAAAACTGCATGATATTGGTACAGTGTCAGGCAAGCAGATCAATGGAATAGGATTGAAGACCCAGAAATGAACCCACACACCTATGGTCACTTGATCTTCGACAAAGGAACTGAAAGCATACAGTGGGAAAAAAATAGCCTTTTCAACAAATGGTGCTGGTTCAGTTGGAGGTCAGCATGCAGAAGAATGCGAATCAATCCATTCTTATCTCCTTGTACTAAGCTCAACTCCAAATGGATCAAGGACCTCCACATAAAACCTGACACACTGAAACTAATAGAAAAGAAACTGGGGAAGACCCTTGAGGACATGGGCACAGGGGAAAAGTTCCTGAATAGAACACCAATAGCTTATGCTCTAAGATCAAGAACTGACAAATGGAACCTCATAAAACTACAAAGTTTCTGTAAGGCAAAGGACACTGTCAAAAGGATAAAACGTCAACCAAAAAACTGAGAATGGATATTCACCAACCCAAAATCTGACAGAGGGCTAATATCTAATATATACAGAGAACTCAAGAAGGTAGAACCTAGAGAACCAAATAATCCCATTAAAATTGGGGTACCGAGCTAAACAAAGATTTTTCACATGAAGAACTTCGGAGGGCTGAGAAACACCTTAAGAAATGTTCAACATCATTAATCATTAGGGAAATGAAAATCAAAACAACCCTGAGATTTCACCTCACACCAGTCAGAATGGCTAAGTTCAAAAACTCAGGAGATAGCAGGTGCTGGTGAGGATGTGGAGAAAGAGGAACACTCCTCCACTTCTGGTGGGATTGTAAGATGATGCAACCACTTTGGAAATCAGTCTGGAGGTTCCTCAGAAAACTGGACATGGCACTTCTGGAGTACCCTGCTATACCACACCTGGGCATATACCCAGAGGATTCCTGAGCATGTAATAAGGACACATGCTCCACTATGTTCATAGCAGTCCTATTTGTAGAAGCCAGAAGCAGGAACCAACCCAGGTGTCCCTCAACAGAGGAATGGATACAAAAAATGTGGTATGTTTACACAATGGAGTACTATTCAGCAATTAGAAACAATGAATTTATGAAATTCTTAGATAAATGAATGGAGCTGGAGAACATCATACCCAGTCTCAAAAGATCAATCATGGTATGCAATCACTGATAAGTAGATATTAACCTAGAAACTTGGAATACCCAAGAAATAATCCACATATTAAATGATGTCCAAAAAGAACAGAGGAGTGGCCCCTGGTTCTGGAAAGTCTCAATGCAACAGTATAGGGGAATACCAGAACAGGGAAGTGGGAAGGAGTAGATGGAGGAGCAGGGGGGGGGAAGATGTCTTATGAGACTTGTGGGGAGTGGGGACCCAGAAAAGGGGAAACCATTTGATATGTAAATAAACAATACATCGAATAAAAAAGTTAAATATAGTGATTTTTCAATTCTGAACAACCACATTCTTGTCTTACAGAGATATTTATCCATGTTTGCAGACTTGAGAAATATTTTTTCTCTAGTCATTCAGTATTTATTGTACTATCTCTTCCATAGTTAGAGCAAACAGTATTGTATCTAATACTTAGCACATAGCAGATGCTCAGTGAATGCTTGTAAGTTAAAATTCTATTTAAAAATAAGAAAAGAATGTCAGTAATTCATGGGAAATATGTTTTGGTTTGATTTTTATTGCATAGATGAAACCAGGACCAAAAGTAACCAGGGAAAGAAAACATTTGTAATATTTTGAGGGCTAGAATCCATCATTGAGGGAAGGGAAGGCAGGGACCTAGAGACATGAAATGAACCAGAGATCATAGAGTGATTTTTCTCAGCTTGATTTCTTATACACCTTACTGCACTTACCAGTGTTGTCATATAGAAGGTTAGAGCATTCTGCATCATTGATAAATTGAAAAATTGTTCCACATGTGAATGAGGAATTTTCTCAATTGAGATGTTTTCTTCCCAGGTGAGTTTTATGATGAAAAATAATAAGCACAAAATGGAACATTGCTTCATGAAATACACAAGCAGACATGGATTCAAGTAAAATAAACAAAAATAAGGGATCAATGTACAAAGCTTTGCTAATAGGAAAATATTTAAATGGCCAAAAATATTCAAAGAAATTGTTTTCTTTACAAAACAGAAATTATAAATCATTATCATCATGTTTTGTTTTTTAAATAAGAGGGGATAAATATGATGCTGTAATTTTTACTTAAATGTACTAAGAAATAACTAGTTATTTAGCCATGATGTTTTAAAAAGATATGTAACTAATTAACAGAGAAGAAAATTATAGAATTAAGTACTGTCAAATTATAAAAAAACTGATTATTAAAACTAAATATATGGGTGACAGTGCTGCCTAATATTTTGACAATGAACAGCCCAGCAAGATAACCTTAAAGGTCAAAGAGTGGCATATAATTCTTGGTGGTAACCAACAGCTTTATAATTAGACTTAAGGCCTCCTAAATCAGAAGGTGATCATGCCCAGTACTGAAAACCTCATGACTCACCTCTAACTAGTGAAGTCATGACCCTTAGAGGATAACCTATGACTGTCATTTTGTTGGTGGGATTGCAAGCTGATAAAACCACTCTGGAAATCAGTTTGGTGATTCCTCAGAAACTTAGACATAGTACTACCTGATGACCCAGCTATACCACTCCTGGGCATATACCCAGAAGGTGCTCCAACATGTAATAAGAACACATGCTCCACTATGTTCATAGCTGTCTTATTTATAATAGCCAGAAGCTGGAAAGAACCCAGATGTCCTTCAACAGAAAAATGTTTACAGAAACTGTGTTATATATACACAATGGAGTACTATTCAGCTATTAAAAACAATGAATTCATGAAATTCTTAGACAAATTGTTGGTAAAGATCTTTTCCCAATCTGTTGGTTGCTGTTTTACCTTTTGACAGTGTTCTTTGCCTTACAGAAGTTTTGCAAGTTTAAGAGGTCCCATTTGTCAATTCTTGATCTTAGAGAATAAGCCATGTGTGTTCTATTCACAAAATGTGTTTGAGACTCTTTTCCACTTTCTCTTCCTTTGCTTTCAGTGTATCTGGTTTTATGTGGAGGATGTCTGCCCTTTATTCAAGGGAAGCCCCAGCTATAAAATCTCTATACTGTGGCTAAACACACATGACCAGAAATGACTATACCACTTGACATGCTAATGTGAATGAGGGAAATCAACAGGCTCCCATCCCAAATGAAGAGTTAAAGCAATTAAAGAATGCTGGGAGAATGAGAGTTAATCTTCCCCAAGGGTGGACTTCCTAAATGAGTATCAAATATCAAATAGCCCTAAATAGACCACTTTTCCACAGGCTTTTAAATAATTTTCTTTACATTTGCATTTAATCACTCACTGAAATCTCACATGCATAGTATGATTTCAAGTTATTTTAGCATGATGTATGTTACTTTTTGACATCTAATAAAGTTACAGCTAATGCATTTGATGCCCACAGTTACATTTCCAATGATAATAAAATTGTCTCACCTATGGATGGACTTTTAATAAGCACATGCTGATTCCAGTGCAAAAACTTCATTATCCTATTACTTTCTCCTAGAAACTGGAGCTCTTCCCTTGCCTCATCATTACACCCCACAGAGCATTTCTGAATAAGATACTTCATTTTCTGTAAAATGACAATTGCTTTTGAAGAGTATGTGCTTTTAAACCATATACTGTCAAATTATATTTTTATAATATTTTCATGAAAAATACTTCATATATGGTATAAGGTAATTGAGGACAAAGTATTTATCTTACATTCATTTTGTATTGCTTTCTGGGTGCTCTAGAAATGGTTTACTTACAGTTAAATTATAGATGGAGCTGGAGAACATCAGACTAAGTGAGGTAACCCAGTCTCAAAAGATCAATCAGGGAATGCACTCACTGATAAGTGGATATTAGCCTAGAAACTTTGAATACCCAAGACATAATCCACATATTAAATGATGTCCAAAAAGAATGGAGGAGTGGCCCCTGGTTCTGGAAAGACTCAGTGCAAGAATATAGGGGAATTCTAGAACAGGGAAGCGGGAAGCGGTAGATGGAGGAACAGGGGGAGGGAGGAGGGCTTATGGGACTTGCAGGGAGTGGGGACCCAGAAAAGGGGAAATCATTTGAAATGTAAATAAAAAATATATCAATAAAAAAAGGAAAAAAATAAAGAGAAAAAAATGTATAAAATATTGATTTGTTCCTGATGAAAGTATCTATGATAACAGTTTCATATTTGAAATCATACTTTCTCTTTTTTGTACAAAATACTGATGAAGATGACAGTTTTCACTATGATTTTCTTATGATGTCAGTATATTGAAGAATCATTAAATAATAAGGTAATGAATTTAGCATAGGATATAAAATAATTTCATAAAGTTTGAATTTAAAAAATCAGTTAATTAAAATATTACCCTAAATATGCAACTAATCATTTGCTTTCCTTTATGTAGAAAATTATATAAAATAAATTTATATTCTTAAATAATACCATGCTCTTTGTACTGATAATAGTATGTTAGTGTGAATCAAAGCCTATAATGCTTTATTTTTAAAGTATGTAATACTTTAATAATAAGATTAATGTTAACCAAATTTTAGCTATGAAGTTTAAATAAATGGACTTGTTAGCAGAGTATTAGATTATATATGTGTGACTATATTTGTAAACATGTATATACACATATATATTTTTCAAGATTTAATTAATAATATTTGTGGATTAAATTACCTGTTCAGTGGAGCTATTTCAAATCCCAATGGTATAGTAACATAGTGATTGCAATAGAGCATCTGAGCATAAAAGATAGAGACATATAAGCCTGAAAAAGACTATATGATTTTTTTAACATTTGAACAGGGGGCTAGCAAATAAAAAACCTTTTTTACTTCTTTATTACTTCTTCTAATGCTGAGACAATTCTTAGTGTTTTGCAATATATTAAAATTAAAATAAAATCTTTCTGATAGAGCTAATAATTAGACAATGTCATTGAACAGAAGTAGTGAAAACCCATCAATTTTGGATTGCCAATTTGTAAACAGAAACAGTAAATAATCATTCTGCCAGAGGCAACTGGATAATACCAAAAGGATGATGCTAAAGCATAGGATTAAGATGTAAGGGAAAATAGTTTCTTAAAGTCTTAACTCAAAAATTTTAGAAAGTAAATCAGATTTTTCATTATCAAGCGATATATTATAGGACATATTTAACTGGATAGTAATTAATCACTAGAGTTTATATTAATATCATAATATGTGTGTGTGTGTCTGTGTGTGTGTGTGTGTGGTGTGTGTATATATGTGTGTGTGTGTGGTATATGCGTATGTGTGTGTATGTATTTGTGTGTGTGTGTGTGTATGTGTGTGTGGTATATACTCCCCTATAAGTGGATTTTAGCCAAAAACTTCACAATAGCCATGATATAACTCACAGACAATAGAAAACAGAGGGATGATGGACCTGGGTGGGAGACAGGATGAGGAGGAGAAAATGGGGAGCAGGAGCAGGTATGAGAGGACATAAGAGAAAAGCCAAGAGGGCCAGGAGAATGAATAGAAATATTCTGTAATATGGGGTGGGGGATGGAGGAACCACTAGAAAGTCCCAGACACCAGGGATGTGAGAGGGTTCCAGGACCTTAGCTGAAATTCTCAACAGCATGGATATACAACCTGAAGAGAACACCTACAGTAGATAAACAAAGATCTCAGTTGAAGGATGAGGCAAAATATTCATCTCAAAAATTTTAACCCAGAATTGTTCCTGTCTAAAGGAAATGCAGGAACAAAAATATGGAGCAAATATTGAAAGAAAGGCCATCCAGAGTCCATCCCACTTAGGGATCCATCCCATCTGCAAACACCAAACCCTGACACTTTTGCTGATGCCACGAAGTGCTTATAGACAGAAGTCTAGAATGTCTGTCCTCTGAGAGTCTCTTCCAGTGCCTGAAAGAGACAGTTGCAGATAGTAACTGCCAACCATTGAACTGAGTCCAGGGACCCCAATAGAAGAGTTAGGGGAAATACTGAAGGAGCAGAAAAGGATTGCAACCCCATATGAAGAACAACAATATCAACTCATTGGGCCCCTCAGAGCTCCCAGGGACTGAGCCACCAATCAAAGAGCATGAATGGGTTGGTCTGTGGCTCCTGCTACTGCCTTGTCTGGTCTCAGTGGGAGAGAGATGTGTTTGGTACTGTGGAGGTTTGATGCTCTAAGAGAAGAGTATGCTAAAAGGGTGAACTGGATGTGGGTGGAAGAACACCCTTTGAGGCTAAGGGGAGGCTGATGTGGGTGGCTTGTGGCTTGTGGCTTGTGGAGGGGGTACCAGGAAAGGAGACAACATGGAATGTAAATATATAAGATAATTAATAAAAAATACTTCACAAGGCTTCTCCTGAAGAATTAGAAAACAGTAATCCTATTTTAATTTTATATATACTGCAAAATTTACCTTAAATGAACTTTGTGATTATTTAATTAGTTAAAAAAAAATCTTAAGAATTGAAAAAGATACTTGAATAAAGTACAAGACACACCATATTATTCCTTTGGTTTGTTTGTTTGTTTTCTTTACCAGTTTAAATTACTGTATCCTGGCTTACAGGAATGCTTTAGAAAATGCATCAATTAATTCTGAGCGGCATATTCTGCTTATTAGTTAAGCTGCATTCATTGAGGATCTGCTTCATTACCCATACCTTTAAAAGGAATCTGAGCCCAAGCTCCTGCATCAGCCGTTTGGGCTAGCACTCTGCCCATTCACACAGCAAATGTAGATTTAAGAAGCACTTCAGCTATCCCCTGTGCCTTTCAGAGGTTCTTGCTTGATTTTTAGCTTATTCCAGTGACCTCTTCGTTGCTTTTTAAAACCTTCATCTTCTTTCAGACTTGATCTCTTGATTCATATTCTTGATTCTGGTATCTTCCTCTAGCCCTTGATTTCTTCTTGACTTTGTTCTCTCTAGGCTGGGTTTCCAGTGTATTAACCCCAGATTTTCTGTTAAATGGCATGTTTTCACATAGCCTTTGATTTCAAATTCCTAAAGTCTTTTGTCTTGCTGAGCTAAATCTCTCAGAAAACTGAACCATGCACATTCTTCTCTCTGTATCAAGTTTTAAAATGTTGAAAGAAAGTGGAAATATTTTTTTTCCTTAACAAAATGTGAGCTATGGTTAACTTGCACGATATAAAAATAGTATTTAGGAGACCTATCTACAATTGTCATGGTTTAAATTAGAACTATTTCCTATAGGCTTAGGCACTTGAATGTCTGGTGCCTAACTGCATTTCTGCTTAGAGGAGTTTAGAAGATGCTGACTTGATACAGGAGGTGTGTCCATGGGGTGAGCTTTGAAGTTCATAGTTTCTCCCTGTTTTAGGTTCTCTCTCTGTCTCTCTCCCTCTTTCTCTCTCCCTCCCTCTCTCTTTCTCTCTCTCTCTCTCTCCTCCTCCTCTCTCTATCTGTGTTTGTGTGTGATTGTGTTTGTGTGGGTATGTGTGTGCTCTGTTATAATAATTAACGATGTGATCTCTTGTAGTTGTTTGTATTAGAAATGCTAATTATGCTTCCACAAAACTGCTTACACGATTGTATCTGCACATAGCTTCTGGGAACTTATCTGCAGTTCGTGCTGATTGGTAAATAAAGATACCAACAGGTAATAGCTGGGCAGAGAAAACAGACAGGATTTTAGGATTTCCCAGGCTTGGGAGGAGAAGGAAGAAGGAGAGATCTGCCAGGCTGCCAGAGTGTGGAAGAGATGAAAGACTCCATGTCTGAAAAGAGCGCTGGGTAGAGAGGCATGACCACCACTTGATGGAGCTGAAAGAGCTGGGCCCAGACAGTGACCTAGGTGAGAAAGCCTTTGGGTTCAGAGTAGCCAACATAGAACATAGGATCAAAAAACAGTAACTCAGGATGAACCACATGGAGGTTAGGCAGTGGCCCAGCTATTGAGCTGATTAGGGTATATTAAAATATAAAGGCTGTGTGAATGTCTTTCATTGGGGGACGTAAAGCAGGTAGTGAACCCACAGCCAGGATTTATTAATAAATATTTCAACACTCTCTCAGCTTCCTGTTCCTGCTGCCATGCCACCTCTTTGTTGCTGTGCCTCCACAGCATGACAGATACCAATCCATCTGGAATTGTTAGTCAAAATAAGCTTTTCTGCTCTAAGTAGATTTTGACCATTGTGTTTTATTCCAGCAACAGACAAATAACTTACATAGAGACTACACTTTCAATTCTTTCACAGACATTTTTTCCAAACAAATGGTACTTTCTTAGACTATCTTTCTTATACTATTAATGGAATAATTGCAATGACTTGTAAAAATACTAATTCCCCAATTTAAACACTTATTAACTTATATTGAACATCAAAAGGGCCGTTGCAGTTGTGATTAAATAGAAGGTGTGAACATGGGAACCTTTCTGAGTTACCGATTTATGAATATTAGTGTTTAGCATTTACTAACTGATCAGAGACAGATGTGAATTTAAAAACCAGAAACTGGAGATAGACATTACTGATTCTGAAGACAAAGGAAAAAGCTGTCCATCCAAGGAAATTGATCATTCTGAGTCTACAGAGAGAACAGGGTCCTGCAAGCATCTTGATTTTTATTCAGTGAGGTTTTTTTTTTTAACCTACACAAATGCAATATTGTTTGTGCTATGTTGGAGTACAGCATGATACCTGTGGTGACTTTTACAAAAACAACAGGAATCTAATTCAGAAAAAATCAAGTTCTACTTAATAGAATGCCAACTCATTTATAATAGTTACTATTGAACAAATATTTAATTTTTAAAATTTGCTGTCAAAAGTGAAGTGTCAATGCAATGGTATGAGGATGAAGGGGACTGTGGAATATGATTAGTTTGTGGGGATGGAACACTCCTAAAATTACAATTCTTGTAAGAGAAATCGGAGAGTGGCTTTCACCTGAACATTTATATCTTGTGAAAGACACAGACATATAATGCCCTATGAACCAGAAAGTAGACTTTAACCAGATTGTATTCCTCTGTGCACTTGTGTTGAGGTATTTCATAAAATTACTAGTGAGTAATTCTGTTAGAACCAGGAGGATATCATTGTATCCTTTACTTAGAATCAGGACAGATAATATTTATCTGAATAAAAGCAACTCTAAATTAATTGATATTCATATTTACCCAGCATAGGTGTCTTTATTAGTTTCTCTAAAATTTCAATGAAACCATGACCAAAATCCCAATAGGAAATAAAAGTTTTATTTGTATTCCATGTCTTAATTACAGTCTATCATAAAGGAAATCAAGATATGAACTCATGAACTCAGGACCAAAAGCTAGAGCAGATACAATGAGGGGATGTCTAGAAGCTATTTCCTAATACCTTGCTAGAAATCAGCTTCATTATACAATTCATGGCCATATTTCTTGGGTTATTACTACCTACAATAGACTAGCCACTGAACCATCAATCAATCATGAAAATATCCCACAACCTTTCCTTGTGGCCAAAATGGTGGAAGCATTTGGTTATGTTGAATTTTCTCTTCCCAAAAGATTTTGTGCCAATATAATGAGCATCATCTACATTTTTCTCTATATTTTTAAGATTCTAAAACACAAGAGTTCTAAGTCTTCTTATTCTTTCAGACTTTAAGGAGAGTTACCTTATTCATAATTACTCTCCACAATTTACCACCACTTTTTTTTTAAAACCAAAGAAAGGTATCTTCCCCCCCCCCATTGGCGAAACTAACAGACAATTCTAATATTTGTCTTATATCATTCTAGGAAATTAGAATAAGGAAACAGTGACACCAGTGAGTATGGGAGGCAGAAGAATATGCCTGGAATATGTGAAATCCTAAGTGAATGTGAGTTTTGGATATAGGATGGCATTAGAAAGGTTCATAGCCTTAACGTCATGGAAAATTTGTAAACCCACCACACCACACAATCACCATATTGTGAGATTCAGAAGATAAGTGCAAACCTTACCTTTTGGTCTATGTGTGGATATCAATAGTGTCGTCAAAGCGCACCATAGCTTTCTTCTGTGTATGGTCCAAAGACTACTTGCAAAGACTGCTCCCATCAAGGTTAGATAAATCTGTCTTCTTTATCCATATGTACATCAAAACTCTGTTTCCTTATTTATTTGCATGTAACAACTCTGCTTCCTTGGCCATCTGTATGCAGTAAACCACTTTTTAATCAAATGTATATAAGAAACACCAATTATCTAAGGGTTTGAGGCTTCTCCAGAGAGAGCCTAGACTACGCAATCCAGAATTCCTGTGTGTCTTTGAATAGCTCTTTTTTCTGTCTTTATACATTTTCCATTCCCAGTCAGGTATATCACTGAAAGCTATGCACAAGACTGGGCACTTGAATTTGCTAAGTGGCTATTGTATTTTTTAACATGACCTAAACTTATTGGTTCTGCAGTATATTGGTTCAAGAATATATAACAAAACTAAAATACTGAAATGGAATAAAGACACTGTAGTTTTTTTCATGATTATATTCAAAAAAGTAGGATTTATTCTTTTCCTTGACAGATTACATAGCATCATCTGATATGATGAGACATATTCCTCCAGTACTTGGCCTCCATATACTTAGTTTTTCCAAGTCCTGTGTTTGATATATGTAGAATATTCAGCAATTGGTTAAATTTCAAGTTCATGGAGACAACTAAGGTAATATCAATGGCTTACATGTTGAGGGAGTTTTTTTGATGTTCCTGACAAACAATTTGAAAAATTTGAGTAGAGACTTTCCATGTCTGGTTGTAGATTTTGTTCATATGTCTATGACTGTTTGGAAAGTGTTCTCACCATGTGCAATGCAACTATATTTAGACTACACACACACACACACACACACACACACACACACACACACACACATAGACATACACAGATAAACAGGTGCCTGCACATGCTCATGCACACACACATATATACATACATACACACACATATATCACATATATTTTATATAAGCTCATAAAAGGATGTTTCCCCATGTTTTTTTCAAATGTTCTTAGTGTTGTCTCTCCTTTCTCACTCAGTACTCCCCACCCTTCCTTTCTACTACTCAGAGTCCTCTGCATCACTTTTACTCTTCTGCCTTTATAGTACCTATGTTTCCTAACTATAAAACCTAAAATTACAAATAATATCCACCTGAATAATATAATCTCAATAGTAAAATAAAGACACTTTTATCTTGGGAGAAATTAAGATAATCCTAATTAGACTTAAGGCCTGCTCAATCAAAACATTTATTGTTGCCTATTTTGCAGCATACAGAAACATTTCTGGAGACATAAAACTCTGGTCAAACTACAGAGAATATCCAAACCTAGAGTGCCAAGATCCATCTAGTACAGCTATAATGCAGCCTTTATGTTTAAGATTCATGTGTAAGGGGACAAAATATCAAAAGTGCCAGATGAACAGGATACTTCCTGCTAGAGAATGTCTCCTCAACATTAAAGAGATTGTGAACTCATGGAATCCTTAAGATTTGGCTTCAGAAACAAGTTCTTCACATTGAAAACTCTAGTCAACACAACAATGTGGATAGGAGAAATTTCACAATCTTTGCTAATTCCCCATTTGAAAAACAGTTTTAGACAATCAATGACCACTGAGAGAGCAAGAATTCTTCCACTCTTTTTGTATAATCATACAGACACACACACACACACTCACACACACACACATATATAGTACTAGTGACACAGAAGAGATCATAAATTTAAGAGGGGGTGGAAAGACAGGAGCAGTTTGAGTAAAGGGAGAGAAAGCCATGAAGATGATGAATAATGTAAATATTCTACTCATCTACAAAAGTTTCAAATATTAAGAAAAACTTAAATAAAGAATTGCCTCAAATAATGGTTTGGAAATAGTTATAGCCACACACACACACACACACACACACACACACACACACACACACCTCACCCCCTCCACACACAATTACAGAACAAAAGCACTAGAGTAATACAGAGAACCTGGATTAGGGAAACCTCTAACCTTAAAAAGAAATCTTTCTTCAGTCATGTGTACATGAAAGCATACATTTAAATTAATTTAAAACAAGAGAATTGCATATACCTAATGAGAAACTACAAGGAAGAGGCTCCTCCAAAATGTCTATGGTCAGTTCTATTGACCCACACAAAATTAATGTGGTTTAAGTTGTTAAGTTTTTGTTATAACTTAAATGGTAGTTTTTATCAATGAATGTTGTAAAGAAGATATAAGGAATTCTGTGCTATTTCATTAATTAATATTAAGAATTAATTTGGGACATTGTGGCTAATGATTCCAGTGCTATTTTTCTCCTCTTGCTTTCCCACTTTGATATATTAACTTTACAATTTCCAGACCTATTATAGTTCCTTATTATTGTGTCTTCATATATTCTGTTTCAAACAAATTTTCTTGATTAAATTTGTGAATTTGTACTGGAGCTCTATTGACTTTAAACCATTTCTGAATGAAGGTCTCTGGTTGTATAAAACATATAAATTCATTTTATACATTGATTGCACAGATGTTAAAATAATGTGTTAAAAGTCTATGGCTGAGAAGCACCTTAAGAAATGCTCAACATCATTAGTCATTAGGGAAATGCAAATCAAAACAACCCTGAGATTTCACCTCACACCAGTTAGAATGGCTAAGGTTAAAAACAGATGTTGGCAAGGATGTGGAGAAAGAGGAACTCTCCTCCACTGCTGATGGGATTGCAAGATGGTACAGCCACTCTGGAAAACAGTCTGGCAGTTCCTCAGAAAACTGAACATGACACTACCGGAGGACCCTGCTAGACCTCTCCTGGGCATATACTCAGAGGAGTCCCTGGCTTGCAATAAGGACACATGTTCCACTATGTTCATAGCAGCCTTATTTATAATAGCCAGAAGCTGGAAAGAACCCAGATGGCCCTCAGTGGAGGAATGGATACAGACAATGTGGTATATTTACACAATGGAATACTACTCAGCAATTAAAAACAATGAATTCATGACATTTTTAGGCAAATGGCTGGAACTGGAAAATATCATCCTAAGTGAGGTAACCCAATCACAAAAGAATATACATGAAATGCAATCACTGGTAGGTGGATATTAACTATCCCAGAAGCTCTGAATACCCAAGACACAAGTAGCATATCAAATGACTCCCATGCAGAAGTAAGGAGAGGGCCCTGATACTGGAAAGGCCTGATCCAGCATTCTAGGGGAGTACCAGGACAGAGAAAAAGGTGTGAGGTGATTGGAGAATGGGTGGAGAGAAGGCTTATGGGATATATGGGGAGGGAGGAACTGGGAAAGGGGAAAGCATTTGGAATTTAAACAAAGAATTTAGAAAATAAAAAAAAAATGTTGGAAAAAAATCTCTGTTAAATTAATGCCAGTCTTCATGGCTGATGCTTATTTTAAAAGAATATTTTCTGTATTAACTGGTAAACTATATTAAAAGATTTATCTGCCAGGCAGTGGTGACACACGCATTTAATTCCAGCACTTGGCAAATGTCTGGGTTTGAGGCCAGCCTGGTCTACAGAGTGAGTTCCAGGACAGCCAGGGCTATACAGAGAAACCCTGTCTCAAAAACCAAAAAAAAAAAAATAAAATAAAATAAAATGATTACCAGACTTTATCTTTTATATGTATTTCAATGACATACTGCATGTTAAACATTTACCACTATATATAACTTTATTGTTCAGAACTATGTGGAAGAACATGCTTTATTATGCTATTGAAATTTGCATTTAGGCCACCTTGTTCTTATTTACGTTAGCATTTCTTTTTTCTCCTTCACTGGAATATGACTGCTTGTTTCATATTATCTCTTTTGTTTTTCTTTCATTACTTTTCCAACTTTCTATACTATAGAAAACATGATATCATTTTCCTGAATCAAGGTTATTTTTCTTATGTGATCTTATGATGTTTAATAATACCAACCATTATCATTCAGACAACTTATTTTCATTCTACTATATGCTTGGGTAATAGTACACAATACAGATAAACAGACATGAAATAGACACATACATACATACACTCATAGTCACACATATATACACATACACATATACATACACATATATATACACATCATATACATACATATCATATATATACACATCATATATAGATACAGATACAGATACATCATATACATATACATGTATACATATAAATATACATATATTAATTTTTATCTATTCTTTTTTTGATAGGTGCTTAGAATTTTTGGCAACTTTGTTATTGTCTATAGTTCCTTAAAGAAATATATATGTATTTATTCCTATTGGATATTGATTCAGTTTAATCTTATCCCTTACTTGTATAAACAGTAGTAGTATAGGTACATCAGGTGTTGGTTTGATTTTCATTTATACATTTTATAAATGTATTATACAGAATATACAATACAAATAACATCTGTTAACCCTGATTCCCATACTCAGTACAGAAATTTTTTATTTCCATCAAAATTATATAAATATTCCTTTTATTCTCCACATCCTCATAAACTATTGTTGTTTTCTTGACAAAAGCCATTATGTCTGCAGTGAGAAAGAATCTCAATGTGGTTTAGATTTGCATTTCCCTGATGGCTAGACAGACTGAGCAGTTTGTCTTGCATTTATTTGCTATTTTTATGTCTTCATATAAAAAGCATCTGCTCTGTTGATTTGTCCATCTATTGAATGGATTATCTGCTCATTTGGTGTTTATTCCGGAGTTCTTACAGATTTTGGACATTAGCACTCTATCAGATGAATGGCTGGTGAAGACATTTTCTCATGGTGTCATCTGTTTCATCACTATTTCAGTTCATTGACTATGTTTGAGCTTCATAATTTACTGAAATCCTATTTGATAATGTTTCCTATTATTCCCTAAACTACTGGAGTAATATGGAGTTAATTCATTTATTACAACTCTATGTTGATGTATTTCCCTTCATTTTTCTCTAATAGAATCAAATAATCTAAAACTTACAATTTAAAAAAAGTACGGACTGGTTGACAAAATTGCAAAACAAGAAGCAACCATTTGTCAGGTCGTTTCACTGGATAAGATACTAATTAAAGACTGATGTTGCCATTATGAATAAGTGGTCTCTGGAGGCAAATGAGGAAACTATATTCGAACAATTAGTTAAACTAATTCAAAAAATTAGTTAAAGCTAATTCTAAGCCAAAATACCCTGCACCGATAACAGTGTAACTATAAATTGAACATGCTTTCAAGAACATAGAAGACTTACAAATATGTATGTATCAAATATTAATGACCTGAAATTCACTCTACAAATTATAATAGAATTTCTATAATGGATTGAAGATACTTGAGGTAACTTTATTTGTGACTGAATATATTAAAATTCTGAGACTCAAATTAATAATAAAATAATTTGTCTAAGGACTAAGATAAACAAAAAACAAGCTAAAAATTAATATAATGAAAAATATTGAAGATGAGGAAAATCAGTCTGTATTAATGCTCTTCTTAGGTCAATCAGAGAAGTTTCTTGATGCACGGTGGGTAACATCAAAATGTACATGTGATTGAAGTGCAGAAAATAAATGATTTTGGATTGCTTAGACATAACTTGGATATCTACTTCAAACCCTCTTTCCAAAGGTTCTTTTTCTAATATATGTACATATATAATATTATATTATATGTAATATAATTATATTATATTATATTATATATGATATACTACTACATATTATTTCACTTTACATCCCATTTACTATCTCTCTTCCCAGTCACTCTCTTTTAAAATCCTTCCCCCATTCCTCATTCCACATTCTCCATTCCCCCTTACCCTTCTCTTCTGAGCAGGTGAGGATCCTCTGGATATCTCCCTACCTTCACATCTGAAATCTCTGGGAGCCTAGGTGCTTCCTCTCCCACTGAGATCCTACAAGGCAGCCCAGCTATTAGAACAAATCCCATATACAGACAATAGATTGTAGGATAGCCCCCAATTCAGCTGCTCAGGAGCCTCATGAAGGTCAAGCTACACATGTGCTACTTGTAAGTACAAAGACCTAGGTTCTGGTCATGAATGTTCTTTGGTTGGTGAACCACAAACTAAAGTTTTTACAGTAAGGCTCAAACACCATTGCAGAAGGAAAGGAGGAAAGACTATATGAGACATATGTTAACAAGACTAGAGTAAAACAGTGTCTTATAAGCATAACAGATAACTGAATTCATAAACTTACAGCAGCTGTGGTAACCTGCAAAAGATCAAGATATTTAATATTCAAGCATGGAATGAAAAGAGGCTATGAGTATCCCAAAATGAAGATCTATGAGCAGACTATGGTGAATAGGAAAGGGATATCAGTAATTTTTATGACGATGGAATATAGAATGCTGACTACACTCCAGTGAATGGCCCAAGAGCAGAAATATAAGTCAGCCTACATTACAGTTGGTAAGTTCTTAAGTAAACATTGACAAAATTGGGAAGTAGGGAGGTAGGAATGGATCTTTGATGAGATGGGGGAGGATTTGGAGGAACAATATGATGTAAATAATTTATATGGAATTCTAAAAGAACAAGAAAGAAAAAAATATTTATTTGAGAATATAAATAAAATTGGCAAACCTTCAGTTTAATTAGCCAAATGTTTTCATCATGTAGTATTATGACAATTTCTTCTACCTACAGCCCATAATGCATCAAACCTCAGGCTTATTTTATGAATTTATTTGTAGCAAGTCTTTAAGAGAGAAAGCAAGAAAAATGTCAAGAATATTAGTCATTAATATGGCTCTTCATTTAAATGGCCTGATAAATATTACCTGACAAAGT
Source organism: Apodemus sylvaticus (assembly GCF_947179515.1). NCBI lineage: Eukaryota > Metazoa > Chordata > Mammalia > Rodentia > Muridae > Apodemus > Apodemus sylvaticus. The sequence continues at coordinate 43,006,113 of NC_067479.1, forward strand.
TCAGTGTTTTATTTAAGAGATATTTTAACTGTGCTATGGGTAGCTATAGCCTGGTTTGTGTTGACAAAAATAATAGAGAACTAAGAATTCACTATTAATGAAAAGGGCAAATCAAACATAAAATGTATAATGGGAAATATTCTTATACCAGATATGCTAGTATCTTTAGTATAAAAGGGCACTCTGTGTGTTACCAAATATAAACATAAATACCAAGTCAGGCACAGAATCTGTGATCTACAATAGTGTTTTATCTTCTAGGTCTACTAGGGCAATGGTGGAACAAAGTTTGTGGAAGTAACCAATCAGTATCTCATTTTATTTAAGACCTATTCTATTAGATGAAACTCATACTCAATGCTCTCTAGGTGACCAGGAAGCAGAGATGATATAGCCCAGAAACTTAGGATAAAAACAAATATTCCTGGTACTAAAAAAAAAAATAGCAATAAAATAACTCCTAATAACATTCTGCTATACTCATAGATCAGTGTCTTGCACAGCTATAATCACAGATGCTACCTCTTGCGGTAGATGGCAACAGATATAAGAGACCCACAAAGAAACATTATTCAAAGTGTGAGAAACATTGAAGTACTTAGTCCTAAATGGGGTGTCTCTATCAAATATCTTCCTTTAGGGTTCAGAGGGAACTTTTCCTTCTGCTCTTTTCTATTGTTCAACTTTGATACAAAATTTTTTGTTTTATCTTATAATATTTTATTTTATTATTATTTGTTGGAAACACATTTGTTTGCTAGTAAAAGACATAAATGGAATAGATTTGAATTAGAGGAGAGGTGGGAAGGAACTGGGAGGAAAACCATGAGGGCAAAATGTAATTTGAAAATAATTGAAAATATTGTGTGAGAATCCAAATTCATTTTCAATGAAATTTAAAAAGACAAAAACAAAAGCAACCATAAAATCAATATAATTACTAGGTTATATATAGGAAGATAATGTTAGGTATCATTTGACCCTTGCATTGTTTTAACACTATTATTTTCCCCTCTGCCGTGTAGGTTTCCAGTGTGTTGGAAGCAGTGATTTTGTGTCCCATTTGTGGAAATAGATTAGGTAGTGCTGAGAGCAACTCACACATTTTTAACATTTAATACAGAATTATTCCAAACCATATAGCACATATGTCAAAAATCATGAAGGAGGAAATTAACATTTCTAGTGGGGGATATGAATCATATAATAGAATAGCTTCTTTTCAAATACTTATAATTAGGATAACATTAGACGGAAGTAGATATGTCAGAGATTTCGGAAAGAGTTTCCTTAAAATTTATGATTATACTTCAGTTGTACATACTTAGTCAATCAATCTTGCCTAGGGATTTTCAGCTCCTAAAATAGAAATGAAAAATAATTTTGTGTCTCCTTTTATTTTTAATATAATACAAAACCATATATCTTAGAATAAATTAGTAATTTCAAATATTATTTAATATAAATTTTATTAGTAAATAAAATGTATACATGTATACAACATGCAAACTACAGCATCATATAATTTATTAAGACACAAATATATTTTATTAACAAGAATAACTATAAAATTTTTAAATAAAATAATATTCAAACAAACACATAGCATCATTTATAATATCTTTAATGTCAAGAAGTGTCAAAGGTCCTCTCATAAATTTATAAAAGTTTTTCATTCCACCAGTAAAACATTTCTAATTTGAAATACAGATATATGGTACAATGAGAATATAATTTAAAGCATCGTTTTATGGAAAATATATAAAAACAGACAAAGCTTGTGATGGAAAAGAGTCTTAAGTAAGAATTTATGAATAAAAGCATTCATCTCAAGGTAATAAAACTGTTGAACTTTTTATTTAGAATATTAATTTTTTATTTTAAACCAATCATAAAAATACTATTTAATGGCTATAAAGATATCAAGAGTCTATAAATAAAAACTTGGCCAATAAATCTAGGTATTCCACTGCAAGCTTCTTTCTTATGGTGTTGCTTATTTTCTTTAGAAGTGTTTCTTTTATTTATTCGATATATTTTTTATTTACATTTCAAACGATTTCCCCTTTTCTGACCCCGCACTCCCCAAAAGTCCCATATGCCCCCTTCCCTCCCCCTGTTCTCCCACCTACCCCTTCCCACTTCCCTGTTCTGGTTTTACCCTATACTGCTACACTGAGTCTTTCCAGAACAAGGGTCACTCCTCCATTCTTCTTGTACCTCATTTGATGTATGGATTATGTGTGGGGTATTCCAGGTTTCTAGGTTAATATCCACTTATTAGTGAGTGCATACCATGATTGGTCTTTTGAGACTGTGTTACCTCACTTAGTATGATGTTCTCCAGTTCCATCCATTTGACTAAGAATTTCATGAATTCATTGTTTCTAATGGCTGAATAGTACTCCATTGTGTAGATATACCACATTTTTTGCATCCATTCTTCTGTTGAGGGATACCTGGGTTCTTTCTAACTTTCTAGCCCTATTATAAATAGGGCTGCTATGAACATAATGGAGCATGTATCCTTATTACCTGCTGGGGAATCCTCTGGGTATATGCCCAGGAGTGGTATAGCAGGATCCTCCAGAAGTGTTCCTCCAGTTTTCTGAGGAACCGCCAAACTGATTTCCAGAGTGGTTGTACCAATTTGCAACCCCACCAGCAGTGGAGGAGTGCTCCTCTTTCTCCACATCCTCACCAACACCTGCTGTCTCCTGCGTTTTTAATCTTAACCATACTGACTGGTGTAAGGTGAAATATCAGGGTTGTTTTGATTTGCATTTCCCTAATGACTAATAAAGTTGAGCATTTTTTAAGATGCTTCTTTGCCATCCGAAGTTCTTCAGGTGAAAATTCTTTGTTTAACTCTGTACCCCATTTTTTAATAGGGTTATATTGTTTTCTGGATTCTAACTTCTGGAGTTCTTTATATAATTGGATATTAGCCCTCTATCTGATGTAGGGTTGGTGAAGATCTTTTCCCAATTTGTTGGTTGCCGATTTGTCCTTTTGATGGTGTCCTTTGCCTTACAGAAACTTTGTAATTTTAGGAGGTCCTATTTGCCAATTCTTGATCTTAGAGCATACACTATTGGTGATCTGTTCAGAATCTTTCCCCCTATACCGATGTCCTCAAGGGTCTTCCCCAGTTTCTTTTCTATTAGCTTCAGAGTGTCTGGCTTTATATGGAGGTTCTTGATCCATTTGTGAGCTTAGTACAAGGAGACAAGGATGGATCAATTCGTATTTTTCTGCATGCTGACCTCCAGTTGAACCAGCACCATTTATTGAAAAGGCTATCTGTTTTCCATTAGATGTTTTCAGCCCCTTTGTCAAGGATCAAGTGGCCATAGGTGTGTGGGTTCATTTCTGGATCTTCAATCCTGTTTCATTGATCTGCCTGCCTATCACTGTACTAATACCATGCAATTTTTTTTATTTGATATATTTTTTATTTACATTTCAAATGATTTCCCCTTTTCTAGCCCCCCACTCCCCGAAAGTCCTGTAAACCCCCTTCTCTCCCCCTGTCCTCCCACCCACCCCTTCCCACTTCCCCGTTCTGGTTTTGCCCTATACTTCTTCACTGAGTCTTTCCAGAACAAGGGGCCACTCCTCCTTTCTTCTTGTACCTCATTTGATGTGTGGATTATGTTTTAGGTATTCCAGTATTCTAGGTTTATATCCACTTATTAGTGAGTGCATACCATGATTCACCTTTTGAGTCTGGGTTACCTCACTTAGTATGATGTTCTCCAGCTCCATCCATTTGCCTAAGAATTCCATGAATTCATTGTTTCTAATGGCTGAATAGTACTCCATTGTGTAGATATACCATTTTTTTTATCCACTCTTCTGTTGAGGGATACCTGGGTTCTTTCCAGCATCTGGCAATTATAAATAGGGCTGCTATGAACATAGTAGAGCATGTATCCTTATTACATGGTGGGAATCCTCTGGGTATATGCCCAGGAGTGGTATAGCAGAATCTTCTGGAAGTGAGGTGCCCAGTTTTTGGAGGAACCACCAGACTGATTTCCAAAGTGGTTGTACCAATTTGCAACCCCACCAGCAGTGGAGGAGTGTTCCTCTTTCAATTTTTTTTTTTTTTTTTGTCTTTTTTTTTTATTTGATATAATTTATTTACATTTCAAATGATTTCCCCTTTTCTAGCCCCCCCCACTCCCCGAAAGTCCCGTAACTATTGCTCGGTAATATTGCTTGAGGTCAGGGATACTTATTCCCCCAGAATTTCTTTTGTTGTTGAGATAGTTTTAGCTATCCAGGGTTTTTTGTTATTCCAGATGAATTTGAGAATTGCTCTTTCTAACTCTATGAAGAATTGAGTTGGGATTTTGATGGGTATTGCATTGAATCTGTATATTGCTTTTGGCAAAATTGGCCATTTTAACTATATTAATCCTGTCGATCCATGAGCATGGGAGGAGTTTCCATTTTTTGAGGTCTTCTTCCATTTCCTTTTTTCTCCTGCCCAAAGTGTTTCTTACATTGCAGTATATGTCCACAATCATTTCTCAGTAATATATTAATACATTGAGTATCTGTATACTAAGGATTGAACTACTCATTTTAAAGTAGTGAATTTTATGCTGTCTGAATTATATCTCAGTAACCACTTTAAGAAAGAAAATAGCAGAGTCTCTCATAGAGTACAGTGAGCTTCATTCTCATTTTATTTTATTTTTTTTTTTTTTTGGTTTTTTTCGAGACAGGGGGTTTCTCTGTGTAGCCCTGGCTGTCCTGGAACTCACTTTGTAGACAAGTCTGGCCTCGAACTCAGAAGTCGGCCTGCCTCTGCCTCCCAGATTGCTGGAATTACAGGTGTGCACCACCAACGCCCGGCAAACTTCATCCTTATTAATATCCTATATCTGTATGGTATGTTTTTAAATTAATGAGGGAATATTGCATATAAAAATTACTAATACTTATTTATACCTTTTTCTTTAAGTAGCTATTTTTTAATCCTAGGATTCTATGTTATCTTAAATGTGTCATCTATGTTGGGCTGTTATTAACTTTAAAAAATATTTTTACACTTTATGTTTTGATGACCTGCAGAGTTTTTAGGACTATTTGTCACATATTTGAGACTGTCTCTTTTTGAAATGTTTTCTCATGGTTAACTTGCAGTAATGTGTTTTTAAAAGTGTATTATATAGGCAAAGAACATTGAATGAAACTTCAGTGAAGATTGCACATTAGCAAAGGAATATTAGGTTCTCAGTCACTGTTTTTTTTTTATTTCTGGTTCTGTTAAGAATAATAGGCAAGGGCTCATTTTTTGATATCAATCCCTAACTTGTATCATGAAGGTGTGGCTTACTCTCATAACAATTGTACCCCTATTGCTCCAGTGGGCCTGACTTGTTAAGCCTATCATCATAGTAGATTTCAGGTTGAATGTCTAATGGCAAATAAAACCAGAGTGTAGATTATCAAATGTACCCCTTGGTAAAGCCAAGACCAGCTGTCATTTGCCAATAAGACAAATTAAATGAGATACAGACTTTTTGTGTTGCTTTGGCAGAATTTGTCATATTAGTCTTTGCCTGTTTTAATTTTCATTTTTTTTTAAATTTCCATCTTTTTTCTTTTGATTATTCTTTTATGTTCTTTCTGTATTTGTTTTGTTTGGTATTTTTGCAAGACTGTCTAGGTTCTATTGCTGTGAAGAGACACCATGATCAAAGCAATGGTTTTACACTAGGCATTTAATAGGGGCCTTTCTCCCAACTATGGGGATGGGGGGAACTGGGGAAGGGGAAAGCATTTGGAATGTAAACAGAGAATATAGAAAATAAATTTTAAAAAAGAAGTTTAATCCATGATCACCATGGCAAGAAGCAACTGAGCATGGTGCGAAAATAGTGGCTGAGAGCTTTTACCTCTGATATGAAGACAGCAGTCATAGAGAGAAGCCAGAGATGGGGGATGGGGAGGAGAGACTGAGCCTGTCACTGGTTTTGAAACCTCAAAGGCTGCCTACTCCCCAGTGATATTCCTTCACCAACAAATTCACACTAACTCCAATGAGGATACATCTCTTAATTTTTCTCAAATACTTCCACCAACTGAGAACCTAGCCTTTAAATCTATGAGCTTATGCTACCCATTTTCATTCAAATTACAAGAGAAGAGAGGAAAACATTAAGTTAGTTGGATTCAGAGGTGAGACATTGAGGAATGTTAAATGATCAAACTTTATGAAGTATTTTAGTCAAAATTAGATACAATGATTTTGTTGAAATTGAAGATCATACTTGTAGTAAAGAGCCAAAGTAGTTTTGCAGAGATAAACAAAATATGAGAGCAAATGTTACTATTTCTGTTATAGGCAGTTTGAGTGATCTATATTTTTAAATTTTCCACATAGAAGTCTGGAAAGATAACTCTAATATTAATAGTATTCAACATTGTTTCAGAGGACACAGGTTATGTGCTCATCACCACATGACAACTCATAGCTGCAAACAACTTTATTTCCAGAGAATATGATTGCCTCTTGGGCTTCTGTGAGTACAACATGTGGTAAACAAACATATATTAAGACAAAAACAGTAATAAAGTAATAAATATAGGTTAAGCCCTTTAAGTTTGAAAGTAAGTAGTCAATGGAAAATATGTAAATGGCAGATTCAAAGTTATGTTGTTAGGATAGTTGCTTAAAATGCAACAAATATGTTCTGTGTACAATAGTCACACACATGTTTTATGAATAAATTCTCTAAAATTGCTTTCTTGTTCTCTTATCTTTCCCATCAAGCCACACCATCAAAGTCAATCTACTTTCATTTTGGAATGTGTGGTTGTACCTATTTGTGTGTGTGCGTGCACATGCATGTGTGTATACATACATGCATCAACATGACCCACTACATTTAATTTGGATAGCAAGGTCATTTTTGAGACTTCACTTGCATATGAAATAGGATGGGGACCTATCCTATTTCATATGCAAGTTCCTTAGTGCAAGCTTTACATGATGTCTATAAGACATCTACAGCACTATTTCCATTCTCTATTTGTACAGTCATTCACCCTCCTCTTTGCTACTATTTAAAACCAGACACATAAACACCATCCCATAGTTTGAAGTTTTCAGTGTTTGACAGTGTGACAACATTGTTGTTGCTTCTCTGGTGGAAAGTCACTATTCATTTAAATAGTGACTTTATCTATATCTATACTCAATAAAGTGCTTTTCTCCTTAAATGTTGAATCATTTTTTGTTAGAAACGTACATATTTGAAGGTTTTAGTTACAGATATTTCACTTGATTGGTTAGAGTTATCCCCAAAGTATTTTAGATCCTTTGTAGCTATTGTGAAGCGGATTATTTCCTTATTAGTGTTTCAGTCCATTTGACATTTGTCTATAGGAGGGATTCTGATTTTCATGAGTTAATCTTGTATCTGTCTACCCCACTGAAGATGTTTATTGGAGCTTTGTGGTAGAATTTTTGGGGTTGTGTATGTGTACTATCCCATCAGCTGCAAATACTGATGCTTTGAGTTCTTCTTTTCCAATTTGTATCTCCCTCAGCTGTCTAATTGTAACTGCTGGGAATTCCATTACTATATTAAATAGAAATGGAGATAGTGTATAGCTCTGCCTTGTTCCTGATTTTGGTAGAATTGCTTTGATTTTCTTTCTATTTAACTTAATGTTGGCTATCAGCTTGATGTAAATTACCTTTAGAATGTTTAGATATGTTCCTTGTATCCCTAATCTCTCCAAGACTTTCATTATTAATGTATGTTCTATTTAGTCAAAGACTTTTTCAACATTCTATGAGATATCATGAGGGTTTTTTATTTAAGTTTGCTTATATGTTGGATTACATGGGCTTACTTTTTCTATATTGAATTATCTCTAGGATAAACCCTACTTGATCATGGCTGAAAATCTTCTGGATGTATTCTTGGATTTATTTATAAGAATTTCTTTGAGTATTTTTGCATATATATTTATGACAGGAATTGTTCTGCATTTCCACTTTGTAGTTGAATCATTGTGTGGTTTGGGTATCAGGATGACTCTAGCTTCATAAAATCAATTTGTCAATGGACTTTCTTTCTATCTTGCAAAACTATTTGAAGAGAATTTCTATTAGAAATTGATGAATATGTCAGAAGATGCAAAGATCTTCCATGCTCATGGGTCGGTGGGGTTAACATAGCAAAAATGGACATCTTACTGAAAGCAATCAGCAGATTGGATATATTCTCCTTCAAAATTCCAACACAGTTCATTGCAGAGCTTTAGAGGACCATACTTAACTTCATATGGAAAAAACATTCAGGATAGCTAAAACAACTCTGTACATTAAAATTAAACCCAGAGATAACCCAGCAACCCTAATTTAAGATGTATCATAGAACTATTAAAAACTGCATGGCATTTGAATAAAAACATTTATTGATCAATAGAATTGAATCAAATGGCTAGACATAGACCAGCATACCTATGTAAACCTGATTATTGATTTAAAAAAATAATTATACAATGGAAAAAAGGAAAGCATCTTCAACAAATAGTGCTGGTGTAACTAGAGGTTTTCATGTAAAAGAATGCAAGTAGATCCATATCTATGACCCTTCACAAAACTCACGTCCAAATAAATCAAAGACCTCATCATAAAACCGATATACTTAGCCTGATAAAAGAGAAAATGGAGAATAGCCTTGAACACATTGGCATGAAAGAAAAATTTTTGGACAAATCACCAATAGTCTAGGTACTATAAACAACAGTCCATAAATGTGACCTTGTAAAACTGAGAAGCTTCTGTAAGGCAAACATACAGAATGGGCAAAGATTTTTTTTCCATCTCCACGTCTGACAGATATATAAAGGACTCATTAAACTAGACATCAACAAACCAAATACAGCAATAAAACAGTGGGGTACAGATCTAAATGGAAAAATTTCAACAGAGTAATCTCAAAAGACTGAGGAACAAATGTTCAGCATCCTTATCTTTCAGAAAAATGCAAACCAAAATTACTTCGAGATTCCATTTTATGTAATGGATGTCAGAATTGCTAAGATCAAAAAGACAATTGACAGCTTATATTGGCATGGAAAGAAGCAATGGCAGAAGTGTAAACCCATGCTCCCAGTAAGGAATATGGCAGTTTCTTAGAATATTGAGAATGGTTCTACCTCAATACCCAACTTTAGCATTCCATGAAAATAGCCAAAGGAAGCTCCATTGTACCAAATGGACACTTTCCCACTATCTTCATAGCAACTTTATTCATAATATCCAGAAACTGGAAACAATCCAGATGCACCTAAACAAAAATTTACTTAAAGAAAATAGACTATGATTCATCTGTTAGAAACAGGGATGTTTTAAAATTCGCAGGCAAATGGATGCAAGTTGAAAAGAGTAAGTAGCCTCTTGAGTAAGGTAGCTCAGACCTGGAAAGACAAATATGAGACGAACCCAGTTATAAAAGGACATTAGCTGTTAAGTAAAGGACAATCATGCTATGATCCACACACCCAAAGATGTTAAGTAACAAGGAGGGCTCATAGAAGTACATATCATCCTCACTTCAAAGGGAAATAAAATCGAATTTGCAGTGGTCTGCAGGACATGGAGATGGGAAGAGAAGGGATCAGTGATGCCATAGGAGAGTTGGAGAGAGAGAGAGAGAGAGAGAGAGAGAGAGAGAGAGAGTCCCAAGCACAGGCAAGAGTCAGAAACACCCAACTTCCAATATTGGCAGTTCAAAAAAGATTAACAAGCTACAAAATACTGTATGTGCAAGGAACCTAGGTCAGAAGTCAGGTCCATAGAGGGTCTGTGTCTGCTACCTCAATATTTGTGTCCCAATTGCTGGAAACTTCCAGTCTCTCAGTGCGCTCTCTCTCTCTCTCTCTCTCTCTCTCTCTCTCTCTCTCTCTCTCTCTCTCTCTCTGTCTCTTTGTGTGTGTGTGTGTGCATGTATTTATAACAGAGAAGAAGCAGATCTGCAGGAGAGAGAAGGTGGTGGATGGAATTGGAAAGAGTGGAGGAAGGGTAAACTGGTCAGTAGTAATGTATGAGAGAAGGATAAAAGTAAAAACATAACAATAATAAATATTAAAACTCACATATTATTGAAAAATTAAGCACATTTCATATTTTAACAGGTCTATTTCATTGCTAATTTTATTTGAAATATGCTTTTCATGATATTAATATACTTTTAAGCATTTTCTCTTAATTATTACTAAAATTAATGCTATTCCTTTATCTGTGTGTGTTTGTGTGTGTGTGTGTGTGTGTGTGTCTGTGTCACTTATTTTTTTATTTTTTCCCGTAGCTGTATTGTACCTGATTATTTCTTTTCTATTTATGTTCAGCCATTGTACTAATTATATCTTTCAAAAAACGTATTTTTCAGAAAGGCAGGTTGTAGTAATACATATAGTTCATACACAAGATAGTGTCCATGGCGAAGTTCTTTTATCATAGACCTAAAACTGAGTTTGATAGCTTTTATTTAAAATCAGTGATAAAGCTAAGAGTTGTGATTCATCGCAGCACTTAGAAGATTAGTGGGTATTGTAAATTCATGGCAACAGTGTAAGATCATATCAAACCAACGAATCAACTAATAACCGCCAACACCAATGTCTTACAAATAATTTTTATTGAGAATTATATTCAAATGCACAAGCTCTGCATCTCTGTACATGGGCTTCTCTGATAAGGAATTTGTGATATTAAATGTTTTGTAGTTTTAAAAAGTATGGTTGATATTTCTTAGCTTTGTTTATAAATCTAAAGTGATCATGAAAATATTTTTTGGAAAGTTAAAATGAATTCAAATAATATCCTCTGCACAATCTTAGTGATAGAAATCAAAGTTCAATAGTCCCATGAGCATGGGAGGTTTTCCCATTTTTTGAGGTCTTCTTCCATTTCCTTCTTCAGAGTCTTGAAGTTCTTGTGGTAAAGATCTTTCACATGTTTGGTAAGAGTCACCCCAAGATACTTTATACTGTTTGTGGCTATTGTGAAGGGGGTCATTTCCCTAATTTCTTTCTCAGCCTGCTTATCCTTTGAGTATAGGAAGGCCACTGATTTGCTTGAGTTGATTTTATAACCTGCCACTTTGCTGAAGTTGTTTATCAGCTATAGGAGTTCTCTAGTGGAGTTTATTGGGTCACTTAGGTAGACTATCATGTCATCTGCAAATAATGATAGTTTGACTTCTTCCTTTCCAATTTGTATCCCTTTGACCTCCTTATGTTGTCGAATTGCCCGAGCTAGTACCTCAAGTACAATATTGAAAAGATAAGGAGAAAGGGGGCAGCCGTGTCTAGTCCCTGATTTTAGTGGGATTGCTTCAAGTTTCTCTCCATTTAGCTTGATGCTGGCTACCGGTTTGCTGTATATTGCTTTTACTATGTTTAGGTATGGGCCTTGAATTCCTGCTCTTTCCAAGACTTTAAGCATGAAAGGATGCTGAATTTTGTCAAATGCTTTTTCAGCATCCAATGAAATGACCATGTGGTTTTTTTCTTTGAGTTTGTTTATGTAGTGGGTTGCATTGATGGATTTCCGTACATTAAACCAACTCTGCATTCCCGGGATAAAGCCTACTTGATTATGGTGGAAGATCGTTTTGATGTGTTCTTGGATTCGGTTGGCAAGAATTTTATTGAGTATTTTTGCATCGATGTTCATAAGGGAAATTGGTCTGAAGTTCTCTTTCTTTGTTGGATCTTTGTGTGGCTTTGGTATCAGCGTAATTGTGGCTTCGTAGAAGGAATATAGTTAAAATGGCCATTTTGCCAAAAGCAATATACAGATTCAATGCAATACCCATCAAAATCCCAACTCAATTCTTCACAGAGTTAGAAAAAGCAATTAACAAATTCATCTGGAATAACAAAAATCCCAGGATAGCTAAAACTATTCTCAGCAACAAAAGAAATTCTGGGGGAATCAGTATCCCTGACCTCAAGCAATACTACAGAGCAATAGTGTTAAAAACTGCATGGTATTGGTACAGTGACAGGCAGGCAGATCAATGGAACAGGATTGAAGATCCAGAAATGAACCCACACACCTATGGCCACTTGATCCTCCACAAAGGGGCTGAAAACATCCAATGGAAAAAAGATAGCCTTTTCAACAAATGGTGCTGGTTCAACTGGAGGTTAGCATGCAGAAGAATGCGAATTGATCCATCTTTATCACCTTGTACTAAGCTCAAATCCAAATGGATCAAGGACCTCCACATAAAGCCAGACACTCTGAAGCTAATAGAAAAGAAACTGGGGAAGACCCTTGAGGACATTGGTACAGGGAGAAAATTTCTGAACAGAACACCAATAGCGTATGCTCTAAGATCAAGAATTGACAAATGGGACCTCATAAAATTACAAAGTTTCTGTATGGCAAAGGACACCATCAAAAGGACAAATCGGCAACCAACAAATTGGGAAAAGATCTTCACCAATCCTACATCAGATAGAGGGCTAATATCCAATATATATAAAGAACTTAAGAAGTTAGACTCCAGAAATCCAAACAACCCTATTAAAAATGGGGTACAGAGTTAAACAGGGAATTCTCACCTGAAGAACTTCGGATGGCAAAGAAGCATCTTAAAAATGCTCAACGTCATTAGTCATTAGGGAAATGCAAATCAAAACAACCCTGAGATTTCACCTTACACCAGTCAGAATGGCTAAGATTAAAAATTCAGGAGACAGCAGGTGTTGGAGAGGGTGTGGAGAAAGAGGAACACTCCTCCACTGCTGGTGGGGTTGCAAATTGGTACAACCACTCTGGAAATCAGTCTGGCGGTTCCTCCAAAAACTGGGCACCTCACTTCCAGAAGATCCTGCTATACCACTCCTGGGCATATACCCAGAAGACTCCCCACCATGTAATAAGGATACATCTCTACTATGTTCATAGCAGCCCTATTTATAATTGCCAGATGCTGGAAAGAACCCAGGTATCCCTCAACAGAAGAGTGGATGCAAAAAATGTGGTATATCTACACAATGGAGTACTATTCAGCCATTAGAAACAATGAATTCATGAAATTCTTAGGCAAATGGATGGAGCTAGAGAACATCATACTAAGTGAGGTAACCCAGACTCAAAAGGTGACTCATGGTATGCACTCACTAATAAGTGGATATTAACCTAGAAAACTTGAATACCCCAAACATAATCCATACATGAAATGAGATACAAGAAGAAAGGAGGAGTGGCCCCTTGTTCTAGAAAGACTCAGTGAAGAAGTATAGGGCAAAACCAGAACGGGGAAGTGGGAAGGGGTGGGTGGGAGGACAGGGGGAGAAAAGGGGGCTTATGGGACTTTCGGGGAGTGGGGGGCTAGAAAAGGGGAAATCACTTGAAATGTAAATAAAAAATATATTGAATAAAAAAAAAAGCAAAAAAAAAAAAAAAAAAGAAAGTTCAATAGTCCCTGTAACTAGGCTGCTTGAATGAATCACCTCAGTTTATATTGCATTTGGAATTGTTAAAAGTCTATCTGAATAACAATTTTTAATTAAAAATTAAAATATATGAGGCAGGAGAAGGTGGGAGGGGAGCACCCTCATAGAAGCAGGGAGGGGAGTGATGGGATAGGGTGTTTGTGGAGGGGAGCCCAGTAAAGGGTAGAACATTTGAAATGTAAATCAATCAAATAACCAATAAAATTTTTTTAAAAATTAAAATCTAATAAATTTTCAGTATCAAACCCATGAGTTGAAGTGCCTAAACAATTTTTGAATTTAATTGATCTATTGAGGTATACTTTCCTCCAGCATTGATTACCATGCTGATATGTCTTTCTTCATTTACACCTGCAACATTTGCTTCCAAATTAGATATCCTTGCAATCTTCTGCTTAACGATATTGTTCTTAATTAGAATATATATGCAGCTTGCATTTTCAGTTAACACAGCAAAAGAAGCCTACACCCTCATAAGTCATTTTCATGACTTGTCCCCTATTATTATAATGTGGCAATTAATTAGGGGTCTAATAAATTTGTACTTTATCACAGCATGCTGAGTGCAGGAGCCTAGATATACACATGTCAGCATTTTATTTTTTTGCTAAGTCTCTTTAATTCTTAATTATAATGCATTAATTTGCTTTGCATAAAAATGTTGAAATGGCTTGAATTCAACTAGCAAAGTCTTCTTAAGAGATAACATTAATCAATTTTAAGTATGATATCAGCCAGTTATCTAGCTAAACATCATTTTCATAGTTCCAAATTGGTATCTGTCTATACGTTCATATATTAGTCATGCTTCTAATTTTCATTAATTCTTTTTATTTTGCAATAGCATTTCAGAAAATATGATTTAATGACCAGTCTTATAAATGCAGGGTTTTTTTTTCAGATTTAGGAGTTCTCTGATGGAATATTTTGGGGTTACTTAAGTATACTATCATATCATCTGCAAATAGTGATAATTGGACTTCTTCCCTTCCAATTTGTACCCCTTTGACCTCCTTTTGTTTTCTAATTGCTCTAGCTAGAACTTCAAGTACTATATTGAATAAAAATGGAGAGAGTGAGCAGCCTTTCTAGTCCTTGGTTTTAGCGGGATTGCTTCAAGTTTCTCTCCATTTAGTGTGATGTGGCTACTGGTTTACTGTATATTGTTTTTACTATGCTTAGGTTTGGGCCCAGAATTACTGATCTTTCCAAGACTTTTAACATGAAAGAATGCAGAATTTTGTCAAATGCTTTTTCAGCATCTAATGAAATGATCATGTAGAGTTTTTTTTCCTTTATATTTGTTTATATAGAGGATTATTTTGATGGATTTCTGTATATTGAACGGAATATACTACATTCTTTCATCCTTGAGGTGTAGCATACTTGATTTTGGTGAATGATTGTTTGGATGTGTACCTGGATTCAGTTTGTGAGAATTTTTTCAGTATTTTTGCATGGAGGTTTATAAAAGAAATTGGTCTGAAATTCTTTTTGTTGGGTCTGTGTTGATTAGGTATAAACATAATTGTGGCATCATAGAACAAATTGGGTAGTGTTTCTTCTGTCTCTATTTTGTGGAATAGCTTGAAGTGTATTGGTATCAGATCTTCTTTGAAGGTCTGATAGAATTCTGCATTATATACCCAGAAGACTCCCCACCATGTAAGAAGGATACATGTTCTACTATGTTCATAGCAGCCCTATTTGTAATTGCCAGATGCTGGAAAGAACCCAGGTATCCCTCAACAGAAGAGTGGATGCAAAAAATGTGGTATATATACACAATGGAGTACTATTCAGCCATTAGAAACAATGAATTCATGAAATTCTTAGGCAAATGGATGGAGCTAGAGAATATCATACTAAGTGAGGTAACCCAGACTCAAAAGGTGAATCATGGTATGCACTCACTAATAAGTGGATATTAACCTAGAAAACTGGAATACCCAAAACATAATCCACACATCAAATGAGGTACAAGAAGAAAGGAGGAGTGGCCCCTGGTTCTGGAAAGACTCAGTGAAGCAGTATTCAGCAAAACCAGAACGGGGAAGTGGGAAGGGGTGGGTGGGAGGACAGGGGAAGAGAAGGGGGTTTGCGGGACTTTCGGGGAGTGGGGGGGCTAGAAAAGGGGAAATCATTTGAAATGTAAATAAATTATATCGAATAAAAAAAAAAAAAAAAAAAAAAAAAAAAAAAAAAAAAACATCTTGTCCTGGGCTTCTTTTGGTTGGGAGACTTTTAATGAATTATTTTATTTATTTAGGGGTTATGAGAATGTTTAGATGGTTTATCTGATCCTGATTTAACTTTGGTACCTGGAATCTCTCTAGAAAATTGTCTATTTTACCCAGATTTTTCAGTCATGTAAAGTATAAGATTCTGTAGTAAGATCTGATGATTTTTGAATTTCCTAGGATTCCACTGTTATGTTTCCCTTTTCATTTCTGATTTTATTAATTTGGATACTCTATCTGTGCCTTCTGGTTAGTCTGGCTATGAGTCTACCAATCTTGTTGATTTTCTCAAAGAACCAGCTCTTGGTTTTGTTCATTTTTTTTTGTATATTTCATTTTTTTGTACTTGGTTGATTTCATCCCTGAGTTGAATTATTTCCTGCCACCTACTTCTCTTGGGTGTATTTTCTTCTTTTTGTTCTAGAGCTTTCAGTTGTTCTGTCAAGCTGCTACATGCTTGTCAACATGCTCTCTCTAGTTTCTTTTTGGAGGCACTTAGAGCTAAAAGGTTTTCCTTGTAGCAGTGCTTTCATTTTGTCCCATAAGTTTTGGTATGATGTGTCTTCATTTTCATTAAATTCCAAAGTCTTAAACCTGATAAACAATTTCAGCAAAGTGGTTGGATAAAAAGTTAACTCAAACAAATCAGTAGCCTTCTTCTACTTAAAGGATAAACATACTGAGAAAGAAATTAAGGAAATGACACACTTCACAATAGTCATAAACAATATAAAATACCTTGGTGTGGCTCTAAAAAAGCAAGTGAAAGATATGTATGACAAGAACTTTAAGTCTCTGAAGAAAGAAATCAAAGACCTCAGAAGATGGAAAGATCTCCCATGCTCATGGATTGGCAAGATTAATATAGTACAAATGGCCATCTTGCTGAAAGCGGTATACAGATTCAATGCAATCCCCATCAAAATTCCAAGTCAACCCTTCATACAACTAGAAAGAGCAATTTGTAAATTCATCTGGAATAACAAAAATCCCAGGATAGCAAAAACTATTCTCAACAACAAAAGAAGATCTGGAAGAATCACCATCCCTGACCTCAAGCTGTATTACATACAGAGCAGTAGTAATAAAATCTGTATTGTATTGTTACAAAGACAGGCAGGAAGATCAGTGGAATAGAATTGTAGATCCAGAAATGAGCCCACATCTTTGACATCTTTGACAAAAGAGCTAAAGCCACCCAGTGGAAAAAAGACAGCACAGTATTTTTAACAAATGCTGCTTGCTGAACTGACAGTCAACATCTAGAAGGATGCAAATTAACCCATTCTTTTTTTTTTCAGCGTTGAATTTATTAGATATTTTCTTTTTTTTAATATTTTTATTTTCTATATTCTTTGTTTACATTCCAAATGATTTCCCCTTTCCCGGATCCCCCCTCCCCATATGTCCCATAAACCTTCTTCTCTCCATCCCTTCTCTAATCACCTCCCTCCTTTTTCTCTGTACTTATATTCCCTTCCAATGCTAGATCAATCCTTTCCAGGATAAGGACCCTCTCCATACGTCTTCATGGGAGTCATTTGTTATGCAATTTGTGCCTTGGGTATTCAGGGCTTCTGGGCTAATTAATATTCACTTATCAGAGATTGCATTCCATGTGTATTCTTTTGTGATTGGGTTACCTCACTTAGGATGATATTTTCCAGATCAAACCATTTGCCTAAAAATTTTGTGAATTCATTGTTTCTAATTGCTGAGTAGTATTCCATTGTGTAAATATACCACATTTTCTGTATCCATTCCTCCTTTGAGGGGCATCTGGGTGCTTTCCAGCTTCTGGCTATTATAAATAAGGCTGCTATGAACATCATGGAGCATGTGTCTTGATTGCATGCAGAGGAATCCTTTGGGTATATGCCCAGGAGAGGTATAGCAGGGTCCTCTGGAAGTGTCATGTCCAGTTTTCTAAGGAACCTTCAGACTGGTTTCCACGGTGGTTGTACCATCTTACAGCCCCACCAGCAGTGGAGGAGTGTTCCTCCTTCTCCACATCCTCCCCAACACCTGCTGTCTCCTGAGTTTTTGACCTTAGCCATTCTGACTGGGGTAAGGTGAAATCTCAGGGTTGTTTTGATCTGCATTTCCCTAATGACTAATGATGTTGAGTACTTCTTAAGGTGCCTCTTGGCCATCCAAATTTCTTCAGGTGAAAACTCTTTGTTTAGATTTGTACCCCATTTTTTAATAGGGTTATTTGGTTCCCAGGGATCTAACTTCTTGAGTT
Organism: Apodemus sylvaticus; assembly: GCF_947179515.1. Lineage (NCBI taxonomy): Eukaryota > Metazoa > Chordata > Mammalia > Rodentia > Muridae > Apodemus > Apodemus sylvaticus. Next base: position 43,024,104 of record NC_067479.1, read on the forward strand.
CTTTGTATATGTTGGATATTAGCCCTCTATCAGATGTGGGGTTGGTGAATATCCTTTCCCACTTTGATGGTTGCCGTTTTGTCTTTTTAATAGTGTCCTTTGCCTTACAGAAACTTTGTAATTTTATGAGGTCCCATTTGTCAATTTTTGATCTTAAAGCATTTTGATCTTGGTGATCTGTTCAGGAACTTTTCCCCTGTGCACATGTCCTCAACGGTCCCCCCAGTTTCTTTTCTATTAGTTGCAGTGTGTCTGGTTTTACATGGAGGTCTTTGATCCACTTGGAGTGAAGTTTAGTACATGGAGATAAGAATGGATCAATTCTCATTCTTCTGCATGCTGACCTCCAATTGAACCAGCACCATTTGTTGAAAAGGCTATTTCTTTTCCACTGGATGTTTTTGGCTCCTTTGTCGAAGATCAAGTGACTATAGGTGTGTGGATTCATTTCTGGATCTTCAATTCTATTCCATTGGCCCACTTGTCTGTCACTGTGCCAATACCATGCAGTTTTTAACATTATTGCTCTGTAGTATTGCTTGAAGTCAGGGATACCGATTCCCCCAGAATTACTTTTGTTGTTGAGAATAGTTTTAGCTATCCTGGGTTTCTTGTTATTCCAGATGAATTTGAGAATTGCTTTTTCTAACTCTGTGAAGAACTGAGTTGGGATTTTGATTTGGATTACACTGAATCTGTAGATCGCTTTTGACAAGATGGCTATTTTAACTATATTAATCCTGCCAATCCACGAGCATGGCAGATTTTTCCATTTTCTGAGGTCTTCTTCGATTTCCTTCTTTAGAGACCTGAAGTTCTTGTCATATAGATCTTTCACTTGTTTTGTTAGAGTCACACCAAGATACTTTATATTGTTTGTGGCTATTGTGAAGGGTGTCATTTCCCTAACTTCTTTCTCAGCCTGCTTATCCTTTGAGTATAGGAAGGCAACTGATTTGCTTGAGTTGATTTTATAACCAGCCACTCTGCTGAAGTTGTTGATCAGCTGTAGGAGTTCTCTGGTGGAGGTTTTCGGGTCACTTGAGTAGACTATCATGTCATCTGCAAATAGTGATAATTTGACTTCTTCCTTTCCAATTTGTATCCCCTTGACCTCCTTATGTTGTCTAATTGCTCTAGCTAGAACTTCAAGTACTATATTGAAAAGATATGGAGAGAAAGGATAGCCTTGTCTCGTCCCTGATTTTAGTGGGATTGCTTCAAGTTTCTCTCCATTTAGTTTGATGTTGGTTACCAGTTTGCTGTATATTGCTTTAATGATGTTTAGGTATGGGCCTTGAATTCCTGTTCTTTCCATTACTTTTAGCATGAAAGGATGCTGGATTTTGTCAAATGCTCTTTCTGCATCTAATGAGATGATCATATGGTTTTTTTCTTTGAGTTTGTTTATGTAGTGGATAGCATTGATGGACTTCCTTATATTTAACCATCCCTGCATCCCTGGGATGAAGCCTACTTGATCATGGTGGATGATCGTTTTGATGTGTTCTTGGATTCGGTTGGCCAGAATTTTATTAAGTATTTTTGCATCAATATTCATAAGAGAAGATATTTTTTATTTACAATTTAAATACTATTCCCTTTCATGATTTCCCCTCTAAAACCCCTATCTCATCCTCGCTCTCCCTGCTCAACAACCCACCCACTCCAGCTTCCTTGTCCTGGCATTCCCCTATACTGGGTAGCAAGATTCTCAGGACCAAGGGCCTTTACTCTCTTTGATGTACCACAAGGTCATCTTCTGCTACATATGTGGCTGAAGCCATGGGTCCCTCCATATATACTCTTTGCTTGGTGATTAAGTACCTGGGAGCTCTGTAGGCACTGGTTGGTTAATATTGATATTCCTCCTATGGGGCTGAACACCTTCAGCTCCTAGGGTCCTTTCTCTAACTCCTCCATTGTGGACCTTGTACTCAGTACAATGGTTGTCGGAGAGCATTCACCTCTATATTTGTCATGTGCTGGCAGAGCCTCTCAGCAGACAGCTATATCAAGCTTCTGTCAATAAGTGCTTGTTGTCAACAAGCATCCACAATAGTTTCTGGATTTGGTGAGTGTATATGGGATGGATCCTTAGGTGGGGCAGTCTATGGATAGTCTTTCCTTCAGTCTCTGCTCCATACTTTGGTTCATTCTTATCTCCTTGTACAAAGCTCAAGTCCAAGTGAATAAAGGACCTCCATATAAAACCAAATTCACTGAAACTAATAGAGCAGAAAGTGGGGAAGAACCTCAAACACATGGGCACATAGGTAAAATTCCTGAACAGATAACCAATGGCTTATGATCTAAGATCAAGAATTGACAAATGGGACCTCAAAAATTGCAATGCTAAGGCAAAGGACACAGTCAATAGGACAAAACAGCAACCAACAGATTTGGAAAAGATGCTTACCAATCCTACATTTGATGGATGAATACTATCCAAAATATACAAAGAACTCAGGAAGTTAGACTCCAGAGTATCAAATAACCCTATTAAAAATGGGGTACAGAGCTAAACAAAAAATTTCAACTAAGGAATATGGAATGGCTGAGAAGCACTGAAAGAAATGTTCAACATCCTTAGCCATCAAGGAAATGTAAATCAAAACCCAGTGATTCCATCTTAGACCAGTTTGAATGGCTAAGGATGTCCCTGATGTCATTAGATTCTGGGGAGGATATAGAGAAAGAGAAACACTCTTCTATTGCTTGTGGGATTGAAAGCTGGTACAACCACTCTGGAAATTAGTCTGATGGTTCCTCAGAAAATTGGACATACATAGTACTACCTGAGGACCCATCAATACAACTCATGTTCATATAATGAAAAGATGCTCCAACTTATTTTTAAGATGCTCCAACATATAACAAGGACACATGCTCCACTATGTTCATAGCAACTTTATTTATAATAGCCAGAAGCTGTAAAAAACCCACATGTCCCTCAACAGTGGAATAGATACAGGAAATGTGGTACATTTACACAATGGTGTACTATCAGGTATTAAAACAATTACTTCATTAAATTCTTAGACAAATGGATAGAACTAGAAAATATCATCCTAAGTAAGCTAGCCCAGTCACAAAAGAACATACATGCTATGTACTTACTGATAAGTGGATATTAGCTCCAAAGCTCTGCAAACACAAGATACATTTCACAGACCACATGAAGCTCAAAAAGAAGGAAGACCAAAGTGTGGGTGCTTCAGTCTTTCTTATAAGAGGGAACAAAATACTCATGGGAGGAAATAAGCATAGAAAATGTGGAGCAGAGACTGAATGAAAGGCCATCTAGAGACTGCATCACCTGGGAATCCATCCCATATACAGTCACTAAACCCAGACATTATTGTGGATACCAAAAAATTCATGCTGATAGGAACCTGATATAGCCATCTCCAGAGAGGTTCTACCAGTGCCTGATAAATACAGAGGTGGATGCTTACAGTAATTCATTGGATTGAGCAAGAGGTTCCCATTGGAGGAGTTAGAGAAAAGATTGATGAGCTGAAGGGGTTTGCAACATCATAGGAAGAGCAACAATATCAATCAACCCATACCCTCAGAGCCTCTAGGGACTAAACCACCAACTAAGGAGTACACATGGAAGGACCCATGACTCCAGCCACATATACAACAGAAAATGGTCTTTTGGGGCATCAGTCGGAGGAGTGGCCCTTGGTCCTGTGAAGGCTAGATGCCCCAATGTAGGGGAATGGGAGGGTGGGTATGCATAGTGTTTGGGTGGGAGGGGTCCCATCCCCATAGAAACAGGGGGAGAGGAGGTTTCTGGAGGGGAAACCAGGAAAGGGGATAACATTTGAAAGGTAAATAAAGAAAATATTCAATAAAAAATTAATGCAGTCTTTTTGATTATAGATGACTTTTATTACCTAGAGTAATACCTTATCATGATACAATTAAATTCACTCTTTTATTTATTTGTTTAGTTTTGACAGTGTCTCTATGGATAGTTTTAGAACTGATTTTAGCAACAAAGTCATACTTCTAGCTTCTCTATCTCTATGCAATAGTATCATACTATAAGATACAAAAAGGTACCTGAGGGCATGATCAATAATCAAACCAAGTTTTTAAATCTTTAGTTCAACAAATTAAACTGACTAGATTTTGTATGAATTAAATTGATTAAATATTGCATATTCATGAGTTGTAATGCTTTTAATTTGTATCATAAAGCTTTAGAATGCTGCAATATCTACAGTTAAAGACGCTAGTCCATTACTACAATTGACAATATGGTTTGAATTTTCATAGAAATAATTCAATGTAATTTGATAAGAATTATTATCAGATTGATAAAATGATAAAAATTTAGAAACATGGGCATCTATCTCATAATATATTGGAAGGTAATATTAAAATTAAGCGATTCTTAGAAAGAGTAGATATATGTGAAACAAATCTAACATAATAAGAACTAGTAGAATAACCAACAGTGAACATCATGTGTTTTTTTATATTTTTTAATATTTTTATTTTCTATATTCTTTGTTTACATTCCAAATGATATCCCCTTTCCCAGATCCCCCCTCCCCATATGTCCCATAAACCTTCTTCTCTCCATCCCTTCCTTTTTCTCTGTACTTATATTCCCATCCAATGCTAGATCAATCCTTGAAGGCAGTATTGTGTTTATCAGGAACAACAGAAAGGAGAGGACTCTGCAGAGAGAGAGAGAGAGATAGAGAGAGACAGAGACAGAGACAGAGACACACAGAGAATCAAGAAGGCAAGAAAGAAAGAAATCATAATAGTACAGCAATCGAATCACTATTTCTTCAACACTACTTCAAAAATAGAAAATATAGTCTTTAAACTGTTTAAAACATAAACAATTTATATTTGTTTATTATTATATAAGTATATGTATTTGTTTTATATATAATAACAAGATATATTATGTAACAATATATTTGTTATTATTTAAAATAAAGTACCCCATAACTGTCCTATCTCAGAGCAAGAGCTAACTTCTTAAAGACACTGTTAATTGATCTTATACAAAATTTAAAACCAAACCAGTAAAAATGATAATATGTTTTCCTGTAGAGAATCTGGACATTTGACTATTTATTTCTCTCTCTCTCTCTCTCTCTCTCTCTCTCTCTCTCTCTCTCTCTCTCTCTCTCTCTCTCTCTTTTACTAAATATTGTATTTAAATTTCAAAGGTTATCCCCCTTTTTCCTCTCTGAAAAACCCCTATCCCATCGCCCTTCCCTTGGCTTACCAACCCACCCACTCCAAATTCCCTGTCCTGGCATTCCCCTACTCTGGGGCAGTGAGCCTTCACAGGACCATGGGAAGGCCTCTCCACTCAGTGATGTCCAACAAAGCTATCCTCTGCTGCATATGTGGCTGGAGCCATGGGTCCCTCCATGTGTACTCTTTGGTTAGTGGTTTAGTCCCTGGGAGCTCTGAGGATACTGGATGGTTTATATTGTTGTGCCTCCACCTCCAAGCCCAGAAGTTAAAGCACTCCTAGGAGATCAGCTCTCTCCTGGAGGGACCCGTGAACAGAGGGCTGTGGAAGAGCTCCATCTCCCAGGTACAGATGGTAACTGGAAGGATCCTGTCAACTAATGATAATTTAAAATAAGATAAGTGAACCCACTGAAGGTCCATTATATTTTCTTAGGATCTCTCTCTGTCTCTCTCTGTCTTTGTCTGTGTCTCTGTCTATCTGTCTGTCTGTCTGTCTGTCTCTCTGTCTCTCTGTCTCTCTCTCTCTCTCTCTCACACACACACACATGAGAGAGAGAGAGAAACATGCAAAGATTGTGAAATGTTTAGTCATTATTTATGTATTTTCTTAAAGAGAAGAATTTATACTATAATTGGAAAATGAAGAATGTAAAATTAAACAGGTTAAAAGTAGTATAATTCTGAGACTTATAAGTAAATTGCATGTTTCTACTTGTAATTATCTCATGATATATCACCTCAGCAATCTAAATTATTTTGCTCTTTTCAAAAATCATATCCATAATTATTACAAAAAGCATCATTTGATGACATTTCTTTGCAGGTGCTATTTCTTTCTTATTAGCATCCTGCTTCTTTCCATTTGTACTGGGATTTCAAATGTGTATGCATTTCATATCAATTTCATTTCATTCTTTATTTATATACTAACATTGGATTTCAAATGAAAGTATAACAGGTAGAAATCTAATTTTCTTATTAGAGGAAGCAGATGGAACAGCAATTTAGGTACTGTTTAGTCAACTTTATTAACTTCATTCATATATAACATATATTTCATACTAAGCCTCGCATAAAAATGATTATTGTACACATTTTAGATAAAATAATTTACATTATTTCACAATATTTATAAGTGTATATATATATATATATATATATATATATATATATATATATATATATACTTATATATCTAAGGATATATATATATATATCCTTAGAACACAGAAGGGGTTTCTATGCAAAACTGACAACTGAAGATCTCTGAAATGAGTCTTTATTATCTACCTAAAAATGCCTGATAGTGGTACCCAAATTTAATACCAGTAGTTCTATATTAATATCAGAATCATAATAAGAACATTTCTTAGGGAGGACACAGGACACAGTGTGCTCCGGTGGGTCCGGCCCCACAGAGCTTAGGTTCCAGTCCTGCGGACTCTGGCAGGAGCCTTCAGATCTCCACTTTGGGATCCAGAACAGCCTGGGCTACAACACCACATCTCCAGGCCCTGCAAGAGGGCAGAGGGGCACCCAGGAGGCCGGCTGGGAGGAGTCAGTGTGCTCTGGTGAGTCCAGCAGGCCCCATGCAGGAGCCTTCAGGTGTCTGCTTCGGGATCTGAACAGCCTGGGCCACAGCAGTCCATCTCCAGGCAGTGCAGGAGGTCAGCTGTGCACCAGAGGCCAGCTGGGAAGAGGCAGTTTGCACTGGTGAGTCCAGCATTGACAACAAGACCAACTAACACCAGTGAGAACTAGATGGCAAAAGGCAAATGCAGGAGCATCACTAACAGAAATCAAGGCAATATGGCAGCATCTGAACCCAATTCTCCTTTACCAGCATGTCCTGGATACCCCATCACACCAGAAAAACAAGATTTGGATTTAAAATCACTAGTCATGATGCTGGTACAGGAACACATGAAGGAGATATTTAAAGAAATTCAGAAGAAAATGGATCAAAAGTTAGAAGCCCTTACAAGGGAAATACAAAAATCATTGAAAGAAATTCAGGAGAATACAAAAGCAAATAAGGAGGAAATACAAAAATCACTTAAAGAAATACAAGGAGAACTTTGGTCAACAGGCTGAGGTCATGAAAGAGGAAACACAAAAATCCCTTAAAGAATTACAGGTGAACACAAACAAGCAAGTGAAGGAGCTAAGCAAAACCATCCAGGATCTAAAATCAGAAGTAGAAACAACTAAGAAAACTCACAGGGATACAATTTTGGAGATAGAAAACCTTGGGAAGAAATCAGGCGACATAGATTCAAACATCAACAACAGAATACAAGAGATAGAAGAATCTCAGATGCTTACCATAGAATCTCAGAAGATACCATAGAAACCATGGACTCAACAGTTAAAGAAAATGCAAAATGCAAAAAAGCTTGTAACCCAAAACATCCAGGATATCCAGGACCCAATGAGAAGAACAAACCTAAGGATTATAGGTATGGATGAGAGTGAAGATTTAAACTTAAAGGGCCAGGAAATATCTTCAATAAAATTATGGAAGAAAACTTCCCTAACCTAAAGAGAAAGATGCCCATAAATATAAAAGAAGCCTACAGAACTCCAAACAGACTGGACCAGAACAGAAATACCTCCCATCACATAATAATCAAAACCCCAAATGTACTAAACAAAGAATATTAAAGGCAGTAAGAGAAAAATGCCAAGTAACATATAAAGGAAGACCTATCAGAATCACACCAGACTTCTCACCAGAGACTATGAAAGCTAGAAGATACTAGGCAGATCCATGCAGACTCTACGAGAACACAAATTCCAGCCAAAACTACTATACCCAGCAAAACTCTCAATTACCATAGATGGAGAAACTAAGATATTTCATGACAAAACCAAATTTACCCAATATCTATCCACAAACCCAGCCCTACAAAGGATAATAGGAGGAAAACACCAATACAAGGAGGGAAACTTCACCCTGGAAAAATCATGATAGTAACATTCTTTCATCAAACCCAAAAGAAGATAACCAATCAAATTGAAAAAATAACATAGAAAAACGACAGGAAGTAATAATAACTATTCCTTAATAACTCCTAACATCAATGGACTCAATGCCCCAATAAAAAGACATAGACTAACTGACTAGATAAGTAAATAGGACCCTACATTTTGCTGCATACAGTAAACACACTTCAGTGTTAAAGACAAACACTACCTTAGAGTAAAAGGCTGGAAGAAAATTTTACAAGCAAATGGTCTCTGAAGAAGGAAATTGAAGAAGACCTCAGAAAGTGAAAAAATCTGCCATGCTCCTGGATTGGCAGGATTAATATAGTTAAAATGGCCATCTTGCCAAAAGCAATCTACAGATTCAATGCAATCCCCATCAAAATCCCAAATTTGCTTATCATTTCTAAAATGTTGGGGGAAATCTTTTGGGATAACTTATGTCATCTTCATATAGGAATCATATGACTTAGTTATTCTGTTATCCCTTTTATTTCCTTCTCTTTCCATGTGCTCCAGGTAGTGCTTCAAGCACAATATAGAAAAGGAGTAGAAATAGTGGACAGCTAGCCTGCCTTAGTCTCAGTTTCAGTGGGGTTCCAAGCCTGTTGCAGTATCAATATCAGTGGGTTTGCTTCAAGATATTCTCCATTACAAATGATGTTCACAGGTTCCTCAGAAAACTGGACATGAGACTTCCAGAGGACCCTGCTATACCTCTCCTAGGCATATACCCAAAGGATTCCCCGGCATGCAATAAAGACACATGCTCTATTATGTTCATAGCAGCCTTATTTATAATAGCCAGAAGCTGGAAAGAACCCAGATGCCCCTCAAAGGAGGAATGGATACAGAACATGTGGTATATTTACACAATGGAATACTACCCAGCAATTAGAAACAATGAATTCAAAAAATTTTTAGGCAAATGGTTTGATCTGGAAAATAACATCCTAAGTGAGGTAACCCAATCACAAAAGAATACACATGAAATGGAATCTTTCATAAGTGGATATTAATTAGCCCAGAAGCTCTGAATACCCAAGGCACAATTCACATATCAAATGACTCCCATGAAGAAGTATGGACAGGGTCCTGATCCTGGAAAGGATTGATCTAGCATTGGATGGGAATATAAGGACAGAGAAAAAGGAGGGAATTAATGGGAGAATGGATGGAAAGAAGAAAGTTTATGGGACATATGGGGAGGGGGGATCTGGAAAGGGGAAGTCATTTGGAATGTAAACAAAGAATATAGAAAATAAAATTATTATAAAAAGAAAAAAAAACAAAAACAAACAAACAAAATTTGACTGGCCATAGTAGAAGAAGGGGAATCAAGATGGATGTTAACTCATCAGATAGAGACCCTAGAGTAGAGATGGGGATTCCTAAAGTCAAATTGATCTTTGGAAACAATCTCAGTTTTAGGAACATTCATGATGTAACACCCAGAATGCAAGAGAAAAGACAGTGGGATTCTGTGATCCAACTGATGAGAGAGTTCTGATCTCCAAAGATAACAAATGGGAGGCAAACTTGCTGGGTAATAAAGTTATCATGAATTCTAGTGAGTTTTAGTGATGGGGTATTGCACAATAGACTAGAAGTACCTTTTGTATATTTAAAAGTGATTTTTCCCTTGAAAATCTGTTAGAGTAAAATTTACTAAAAATAAAAATCATTAACTTATTGTTTTTCATAGCTAAATGGTACTCCATTGTGTATATATACCACATTTTCTGTGTCCCATTCCTCAGTTGAGGGACATCTGGGTTCTTTCCAGCTTCTGGCTATTGTAAATAGGCCTGCTATGAACATAGTGGAGCATGTGTCCTTATTACAGACTGGAGAATCCTCCGGGTATATGCCCAAGAGTGGTATAGCAAGGTCCTCTGGTAGTATTATGCCCAGTATTCTGAGGAACTGCCAAACTAATTTCCAGAGTGGTTGCACCAGCTTGCAATCCCACCAGCAGTGGAAGAGTGTCTGTTGTGGATGCCCACAAGTTCTGGCTGACCACAGCCGCATATAGCTATCACCTGGGAGGCTCTCCTAGTTCAAGACAAATACAGAGGGGGACACTCTCAGCCAGCCATTGAAGTGAGCACAAATTCCCCAATGGGGGATCTAGAGAAAGGACTCAATGAGCTGAAGGGGTTTGCAGTGCCACAGAAGGAACAACAGTATGAGTCACCCAGTATTCCCAGAGCTCCCAGGGACAAAACCATCAACCAAAGATTACACATGGAGTTACCCAGATGCATCGGCAGCAGAGGATGGTCTTGTTAGACACCAAAGGGATGAGAGACCCTTGGTCCTGGAAAGACTTGATGCAGTAGTGTAGAGGTATACCAGGACGGGGGTGGGGGTAGGGGGTGGGGAGGGGTGGGGCAGGGATTGATTGGGGAAGGAGAGATGACTTATGGGATTTTCAGGGGATGGGTAACCAGGAAAGGGGACAACATTTGAAATGTAAATAAATAATATACCTTATTTTTTTAATAAAAAGAACATTTCTTAGAAGCCTAAACTACTAATGATCAGATGTTTATAACCATGCAAAAATAATAGCAGATCACCTCAATGAGGTAGAAGGTAAACAGGTTAAAAGTAGTGTAATTCTGAGACTTATAAGTAAATTGTGTGTTTCTACTTGAAACAAAAAATCATGTCCACAAACATAATAACACATCACAGCCGGGCAGTGGTGGCACACACTTTTAATCCCAGCTATCTTTAGAAGTTAGATACAGTGGTAGAGTGATTATGTAAAATGTGTGAGGTACTTCATTCAGCTCCAGATCTACCCAAAACAAAAAAAAATTAATAAATAGGCTTACTGCTATATTTAATTGAATACAAAATGGCACATGACTGTGCTACTCTATTTTTGAGACATAAATTTTAGTTAATACATAATTCATGCACTTTAAATTTGTTTTCACTTACTAGGCACTATAATATGTATTACTTTAGCAAGCACATGGAGATTTTATTTTTGCAAAGTCCAATTGCCTTTTAATAAAATTTTTCCATGATTGTAGTTACTTTATCTTGGAAACAGTGTAATGGTAATGTTATTTTGTAAATAATAAAAATATTCCAAAGTCAATTACACCTTTCAAAAATAGATTATAAGAATGAAAAGTAATGCATTAAAATGGTATTTTTCAATAATTCATAATTTCTTAAACATTCACATCGATCACATCACTTTAAAAAGCAGTCTGTCCCTGCAGCACTACTGGAAACATGTTTATTGGTTTAGACAGATGGGCATGCCCTGCAGATCATGTTCAAGCTTAAATTCAAAATTGGCTTTACGCTTTTAAGAAACAGATGATGGTAAAGAATGGTCCACTCAACAGCTTGTTTCTGTTCTTCAACAATGGAAAATCAATGGAACATGTCATTTAACAGTCCTAAGTTTTCAAAAGCAATTAAGGTTTAAGAATGCATTGTTTATGAACATTATTCAATTACAAGCAAAGTGATTTTTATCATTAATACAAAAACACTAGTTTTGAGATATAAAATGTGTTTTTCAAGAGAAAAAAATTACATACACACATCATCTATACCTAAGTAGTAAAATGAATTTTGGGTTCAAATATAATTGATATAAATGCTCATAACCAGAGTAAATTATCTTGTGCTAAGAAGATTTCTGATTACGCTGCACATAATTTTAGCAAAACTATTTTTGTCAAATTTCATCTTTGCATTTGAATGAATTTTATTATTAAGAAAAGAGATATATTATCTGGCAATAAATAACATTGAAATCTGAAAGAGGTCTCTGGAACTGACACCTTCTGAAAGCAATATGTGAGCATTTTCCATATCTTTATTTGTTTATTAGAACATCAGAGAGAAAATAAAAATCTTATCTTTCTATGAGTACTTTGAAAAATGCTAGGTGAGATTCTACAAATGTAAAACATAATAACTAACATGGATAGTTTAATAACCCAGAATAATTGTGTTTACACAAAAATTACTAAATTACACTAAACCTACCAATGGGAAGAGAGAAAACTGTGAAAAACCCAAAAGGGCATACAAGGGAAGCAAAAATTCTTAGCACAGATTGGTAAACAAGAATCCTTCTGTGGCATACATTGCATAACTAGAGATCTGTTATTAAAGTCTCCTATATTCTTAGATAATGTGTGTTTTATTTTCTTTTTTAGCTTTCATTTATTCTTTTCTCATATAGTAGTTCTGATAGCAAACTCCCCTGCCTCTACACACCTCTGTTCCTCTCCTTCCTCTCCTCTTCCCCAGATTCTCTGCCTCTCTGTTTTCCTTTCAAAAGGAGCCAGCATCCATGGATATCCACCAAACTTGTCAATTACACCTTTCAAAAATAGATTATAAGAATGAAAAGCAATGCATTAAAATGGTATTTTACAGTATACAGTAAGGCTGAGCCCAAACCTTGTGTCAAGGTCAACGAGGAACAGCTAACAAGAGCTGAGGAACAGTCACCCGACTCTGACAGTTATTAGTCATTTATTATGGAAACTTGACCATCCTTCCTTCATCCTTGTTCTAATTACAATTTGAAAGGCAAATATCCAGAGTACTTTAATCATTATAACCATACTATTATTTTATCAGTATTTTGTATGTATTTCAATATGGCATTAAATGTACTTAATTTTATTTTGAATTTCTCTTCCTTCTGCTGTAAGAATATGTTTGATATTGTAATTCAACCAAATTGAAATGTTTTAAAGATAGTACATAGCTATTCTGTTATCATCATCCTTCTGCCATTACTTTGGTTAGATTTCTTTCTTAAAGATGCATTAAAAGTACAGAATAAGTTTTATTCAGGGTTATGAGCTATATAAGGAACATGTCTTACCTTTGAAAGTACTAATATTTAGTAAAATTAATATTTATTTGCATCATAATGTTAAGGAAATTCTTCCTGGTATTCTATGTTTCCATAGAATCATTATAATTTATTTTATACATTTCATATTCTAAAACTCTATGATAGTTTCTTATCACACACAATTATTTATGCATAGAACTGGAGTACATTATCACCATTGACAATAGATCATGCTCAACTCAGATGAGTTTATGAATAAACTCAGTTTATCTAAACTGCCACTGTTGGCTGTGATCACCCTCATAGTTTTGTTGTTAATATTAATTTTAAGGATTTTTTCTTTAAATTCTCTTGAGAGTGGTAGACTGACTTTTTGGAGGAAAGTAAGCAAGAAGGAATCCCATAAGGACAATCAGGAATGAGCAATCACACTACTATAGCTCTCTGATTTGACCTTTCCAAGATCACTTGATAGAAACAGAAAGTATCATGCACTACATTTTATTGGCAACAGTCATGTTTGTCAAACTAAATAATCATTTCTTCCTATAATGGACCTTTAGGGCACCTAGCATTTCTCACTGTCCTTACTATTTAAAAGAATACTCTTTGTACATCTTACCCTAGAACACTAGAGTTGGAAATCTAAAGCTCATCAGCTTTGCCCAACTCAGTGCTAGATTTTACAGTCCATGAGCATGATAATTTTAACAGTGCAAAAGTTTCTTGGTAACAAATCAACGTCAAACTGGTGCTGTGCCAAAACACTGCGTTTCATAGCTCCATAAACTTAGGATACTATACTTGCCATTTTTGTAAGAATACTATTCCGTGAGATACCATAGCTTGGCTTCATTTCTATCATTCAGCCCTTGTGTGTTGTGATGTATTACTTCAGGAATCCGGGAAAGCTGATACAAAGAGCAGTGTGCAAAGGAGAGAAAGGTGATTTGAAGGTAATTACCTGTGACAGTGAGAGAATATGAACTAGTAAATGAATATATTGTTTGCATTCTCTACTTTATTATAGCTAATTAGAAATTATATCAAATACAAAACTTCTAAAGTCTCTCAAGTGTTTTAGTAATCCATTCCAATGTTCAGTAAGTAAAATCTTCTAGATGTGCTTATACTAAAAATGTATAGATAGTTAAAATTAATCATAAATGTTAAAGTATTGCCTAGTGAGTTTTGAGAAAAACACACAAGCAAGTCTACTTAGACTCAAACTAAGATTAACTTGTCAGCAATTTACCAAAGGGAAAAGACAAATATCAATAAAAGTAATAGGAAAATTATAAGACCTGAGTATCTCTAGAATATGTATTCTTTTATGGCTATACATGCTCTGAGTACTAATGACCACTCTTTATTTTCATGCTGGTCTTCAAGAATGGTGTTCAATATGATCTGATTAAATAAGTACCTCAAGGCAGTTTTGGGTGTGTATCCTAAATAGGCCTTTATTGAAAAATACTTTGAATATATAACTATATTTTTAAGAAATAATAAACTATTCCCCAATGACTTTCTTTTGTAAAAGAATGACACATGTTAGTGTTAAAGTACATAAAGAATATTTCAGAAGAATCCACAGAACCCAGATGCCACCCTGGTCTGGGCTACCAAGGATTCAAGAGGCCCTCAGCTATCAGCTCGCTCAGACTAGAGACTTCATGGTAAAAATCTCAGGGATGTGACTCGGCCTGTATATAGCACTAAAAGACCTGGAAAGCAAGAGAATGAGATAAAGGTCCATGTGAGCTCTTATATTCTTACAGGTAGACATATTTGATGAGCTAAACTTAAGTGATTTTCTTTCCAACAAATGGTTGAGATTTTCCCATGTTTGAAAGTGAGGCCATTTACTAGAAATGAATGTGAGTGGAAATATGAGCAATAAGTTAAAAATCAGAAAGATAAATATTTCAAAAAATCAAAAGAACAATCCAAATGAAACCATAAATATGTCAGTGAATAATATGCACAAAAACATTTGATGGTCTGTAAAATTCTACACATTTACTACCTGGCCTGGACTTGTATCGAGTAAAAAAAAAATGTTTCACAACACTGTTCTATAAAATAATATGTTATTCATGCATAGATTTTAAAGGTAAATTAACAGTATATTTTCTTTTAGAATGTTGAATTACAGAAAATATAAAAGATACAAATGAGATTTCTAAGTTCTTTTCATCCCAGCTCATGAAGAATCACCGTCATTCCAGCATTCTTACCAGAGAAATACATTCATCACAATCAATGAACACATATAAAACACAAAGCCTCAGAACTTAGTTTTGTACATGCTGTTATTAAGTTGAGAGGCCTGAAATAAGTTATTGTTATATCTATTTCTCCTTTTGGTTTGAGGCAATATTTAATGGCCCTAAGTGTTCCCTCTGATGTAAAATTCTTTGATTCTGCAGCCATAATTATTGATTTTTTATTGTCTACATATTTTTGCCCTTTATTGAAGTGTAAAAAGTTTCAAGATTGGTGTTCTTAACTCAGATCCATGCACTTACTTCCCACTCTACTCTTTCAGTGATTAATACTTGATTGACTTTTACCACTATTGCAACATTACAGTGCTTAGATTTATTATGTTTTTTTTTATTCTCTGCAAGACTGTTGGTGGCTTCCAGATTTTGGCAATTATGAATAAAGCTGTTTTAAACATCTATGTTTGAGATTTTATGTAGATATATATGTTATTCATTTGGCAAAATGAAGTGTTGATGATAAACATTATGATAAAACTTTGTTTACTTTGATAAGAAAAACCAGTAAACTATATGTATTACTTCCCCACTACTAATTTTAATTTCTCTTGATTTTATGCTTATTTATTGATTTAGAAATAAAATATGCCACAAAAAAGTCCTTCATTTTCTATTGAACATATATAGTCTAAAGAAAGTTATAAGTGAGTTATTTCTGTTTTCTCTATTTTAAGATATTTTGAGTAGTGCCATTTTAGCTGTGTAAAAGTTTCTATCAGCAAATTTTATCTAAACAAAAAGATACTTCCTTTATTATTCAAATTATCTGCACTCTATCACCAATTTTATAATATAGAAATAGAGGGCAAAAGAAATCTTTTTAAAATGACACTTATTTTCAGTGTTTTGCTTGATACCTTTGATACACTAGTATCATAGGTTAATATCAGACAGAAGCTGAGTTGCTGGCTCTGCACCATAAACCATATGCAAAGACTCTTGATCCCCTTTATGTCACGCTATAGGGAAAAAGACAGACACATCACCAAATGATTAGAGCTACTGAGTGCTGCTTTGAAAGTCAGTTTGAATGAACTGAACTTATTCTTCAAAACCTTCTTACAAGCATCATTAGGTTTACTGTTCAATTATTCAACAGCTATCAATGTAACTCTTGGTAAATCATGTTAAGTATTAAATCTTTCAAACAAATATTAGAAAATAGTGAATTCAAAACCGATGAGTGAGTCAAGGTTATATCATAATGGTATATTTGCTGATATCGTTGGGCCTGAGTCTGATGGCTTATAACAATGGCAATATATTCAAGAAACTGAAATCACATGTAGTTAGGTGTGATTGTCCTTTTATAAAGTTTCTTCAGCCAGTGTTTCTAGGAAACAAACTATGAGACCAAGATTTGTGAGCAAATTTTGTAAGGAGGTAGGCTAAGAAACGATGTATGGAAAGTGTTACATGATTGATGAGCCAAACATATCGAACCCTGTGATTCTGGGCATCAGAATCAATCGATATATTCCCCAGACTGCTTGTTAGAACAGAGGTGAACCCTGAGAATTGGTGTGAATGTACCTGGAGGCTAGCTCTTTGGTTATCCAATTTAGCTTGTTGGAGGCAGTAACCAGATTCTCACAAAGAGAAAAGCACAATAAAAAGGCATAACCTCTTTATTTCTTCCTTGACCAAGCTATCATTGAGGAGAGCATTGTTTAAGGTCTTTATTTACAATAGCCATAAGATGGAAAGAACCCAGATGTCCCTCAACAGAGAAATGAATACAGAAACTATGGTATATATACACAATGGGTTACTATTCAGCTATTAAAAACAATTTAATTCATGAAATTCTTAGGCAAATGGTTGGAACTAGAAAGTGTCATCCTGAGCGAGGCAACCCAATCACAAAAGAACACACATGGTATGTACTCACTAATGAGCAGCTACTAGCCCAAAAGTTCAAAATAAAGAAGTTACAATTCACCCAACTCAAGAAGATGGAGGACTTAAGTGAGGGTGCTTCGGTTCCTCTAAGAAAGGAAGCAAAATAGTCACAGGAGCAACAAGGGAAACAATGTGTGGAGCAGAGACTGAAGTAAAGGCCACCCAAAGACTGCCCTATCTGGAGATTTATCCTAAAAACAGTCAACAAACCCCAACATTTCTATGGACAACAAGAAGTGTATACCAAAAGGAGCATGCAATGTTTGTCTCAGGAGGGTCCCTGCCAGAACCTTACAAATATAGAGGCAGATGCTAGCAACCAACTATTGGACTGGACATGGGGTCCCAGTGGAGAAAGTCCAGAGGAGCTGAAGGAGTTTACAGCCCCATGGGAAGAACAATGATTTTGGCCACCCAGATGCCCCAAGACTCCCAGGGACTGAACCATCAACCAAGGGGCACACATGTTTTCAGCCAAAAATGTGGTCTTTTGGGGAATCAGTGGGAGGAATGGGCCTTGGTCAGGTAAAGGCTCAGCAGAGGCCCGAACAAAGGGAAACCAAGAGGGGGAAGGAGGGAGTGTGTTTGGTGGAGAGGCATATATGTGGAGGCAGGGGGAAGGAGGAGGGGGAAGTGTTGGGGGTCTTAGGGGAGGGGGGATATCGGGGAAAGGTTTTACCATTGGCAATATAAATGAAGACGATATTCAATTAAAAAAAAAAAAAACAAAGATGGTACAACCACTTTGGAAATCACTCTGGCGGTTCCTCAGAAAACTGGACATGACACTTCCGGAGGACCCTGATATACCTCTCCTGGGCATATACCCAAAGGATTCCCCGGCATGCAATAAAGACACATGCTCCATTATGTTCATAGCAGCCTTATTTATAATAGCCAGAGCTGGAAAGAACCCAGATGTCCCTCAAAGGAGGAATGGATACAGAAAATGTGGTATATTTACACAATGGAATACTATTCAGCAATTAGAAACAATGAATTCACAAAATTTTTAGGCAAATGGTTTGATCTGGAAAATATCATCCTAAGTGAGGTAACCCAATCACAAAAGAATACACATGGAATGCAATCTCTGATAAGTGGATATTAATTAGCCCAGAAGCCCTGAATACCCAAGGCACAAATTGCATAACAAATGACTCCCATGAAGAAGTATGGAGAGGGTCCTGATCCTGGAAAGGATTGATCTAGCATTGGAAGGGAATATAAGGACAGAGAAAAAGGAGGGAGGTGATTGGAGAATGGATGGAGAGAAGAAGGTTTATGGGACATATGGGGAGGGGAGATCTGGGAAAGGGCAATTCCTTTGGAATGTAAACAAAGAATATAGAAATAAAAATATTTAAAAAAAATAAAGTATAACCAAGAAGCATTAGCAGCCCACAGTCTGTATATAGTTTCCAGTTGACAAAGGGGAGAGCATAACGCAGCTCACATTATAGTCTATTCTTTCATTTGTCAAATCGTATTCCTTCAAACAATGAGCTCATCCTACCTGAAAACTTTAAAATCTGGTGGTTTTGTGTGGATTCCCACACAAGGGTAATATGGTAGAAGTTTTATTTAGAACTACAGCTACTAATTATCTGTAGCTCAGGATTTATTTTCTTCTGATCTCCACAATGTTACTCTTGCTTTAAATGTGGCCAGTGTTTTGGCAGATTCACAGTACTTACCTGGTAGAATGATATTGACTCTCATTACAGATAGATGAATATCATCATTCAATGTGGATCATTGTGATGGAACGGAAACTAGCCTAGATGGTAACAATCTTTCCCTGATTTCCAGATTAGTGCTGGTCCTTGGATTATCATCATTGATGAGATTCTTAGGATACTTGAGAATAAAATCTCTAACTCAAGGCAAGTTTGAATGAGTCCCCAGTCCTTTTCCATAGAGACCTATAAGAGTCTAGTTATAGTTAGAAAATAGTAGAGATTTCATAAGATTATTAGCAATGTATTATTATCAATAACATGCATAAAATAACATAATAGCAACACAAACAAAACAAATATGGAATAGAAAGAGAAAAACATCACTGTTTGGCCATTTTACTCTCTACTGGATAAAGTAGGTTATTAATGAAAAGTAGATTCTTGTACACTAAAAGTGTAGGCTTTAAAGGAGATAAAACATTGTTCAGCAGGTACAGATACTTATGACCAAGCCTGATGACCTGAATTTAATAATCAGCGTCTACATGGTGGAAGGATATTAGTAATCTCTGCAATTCTATTCTTTCTCTCTCTCTCCCCCCCTCTCTCTCTCTCACACACACAAACATACACACACACACACACACACACACGCACACACACATAAATGAATGTAATAAAATGTGAATAAAATTTTGTATGTAATTCATAGGACACGGTGAACTGTGAAGCAAAATGAAACAAGAAAAAATACATCAAAATTTGAATTTATGCAAAAGTGTGTGACAATTAATTAATTAATAGAAATTTAATATGGTTATAGAAGCCTTAAAATATCAGCCATACTGATAGTGTTTAACATACCACTATGGAGAACAAACCAATGCTACACACTTTTAACTGTGCTTGGAATATTCATCACTGGTGGTACATCTTTAGAGAACATCCCAATTTTCTGTAAATTTCAAAGGATTCATATCAGTACTCTTAGAGAATTTTTAAGTGGCTCTATGTCAATTAAGTTCTCCATCTTATTGTTTTTGTTGATATGGTATGTATTTATATTTCAAATGTTACCTCCTACCCCATCCCCCTTCCCCCTGCTTCTAAGAGGGTAAGCCATCTCTTACCCACCCACTCCAACCTCACTCCCCTGGCATTCCCCTACACTGGGGCATCCAGCCCTTATAGGACCGAGGGCTCTTCTCCTATTCATGCCAGAAAATGGCATCCTCTCCTACATTTGCAGGAGGAGCTATGGTCCATGTGTACTCTTTGGTTGATGGTTTAGTCCCTGGGAGCTTGGAGGGGTCTGGTTGTTTGATATTGTTGTTTTTCCTATGGGATTGGAAACTCCTTCAGCTCCTTCAGTCCTTTGTCCTTTCTCTAACTTCTCCATTGTGGACCAGTGCTCAGTCCAATGGTTGGCTGTAAACATCTGCCTGCATATTTGTTAGGCTCTGGCAGAGCCTTTCAGTAGACAGCTGTAACAGGTTCTTCTCAGCAAGTACTTGTTGGCATGCACAATAGTATCTTGCTTTGGTATCTGTATATGGGATGAATCCCTAGGTAGGACAGTCTCTGGATGGCTTTCCTTCAGTCTCTGTTCTACACTTTGTCTCCGTAATTTCTTTCTTTCTTTTTTTTTTTTTTTTTGTTGGATATTTTTTCCACATTTTTTAAAATTTTTTTATTCGATATAATTTATTTACATTTCCAATGATTTCCCCGTTTCTAGCCCCCCACTCCCGAAAGTCCCGTAAGCCCCCTTCTCTTCCCCTGTCCTCCCACCCACCCCTTCCCACTTCCCCGTTCTGGTTTTGCCGAATACTACTTCACTGAGTCTTTCCAGAACCAGGGGCCATTATTCTGCGTTAAAAATTTGGAGATGAGTGAGTGGCCACATGCCCCAACTAGGGGCCTTGTCTAACCTCTGGATATGGTCTCTACAGGTTTTCCCTCCCCTTTGTTGGGCATTTCAGCTAATCTGATCTCTGCTGGGTCCTGAGAGCCTCTTGTTTTTGGCATCTGGGACTTGCTGTAGGCTACCCTTAGTTCCGATCCCACACTGCTACACACACATGTCTGTTTAAATTCCTGACCTTCTATAGATCATCCCTGTCTCATTCCCTACCTGATCCTATCCCCTCCCCCATTTTCCTCTTTCCCTCTTCTCTTCCTTCCAAAATAATGAACATGGAAGAGAAACATCAGTGTAAGAAAAATGAGCCTGATGCTGTGGATGTACTTGGTAGTTTCAACATTCCTGGAAGCTGAAGAAGGAGATCAAAGATTTAAGAACTTTATTGGGTAACTAGTGACCTCACAGATAGCTGAGCAATCTCTTAAGACTGACTCTCAAAAACTATAAACAAAATACTAAGGATATAGATCAATAGTAGAAAGTAGAAGACTCAATTCCAGTATCTTTCCCAACAAAAGAGATAGGAAAATATGAAAATAATCCATTACTATACCATTTTGTCATAAGTACAAACATTTAAAACAGTGGTCAATCTAAGAACATTTCCTCTTAAGGGTAGTTTGTATCAATCAACACAAATATAAATAATCCAGGCATGACCAGCACAGGAGATAAGGTATATCTACATCATTGTTTATCATTAATGTATTAATACTACACTATATACATTTAGCTTTTATAAAATCACTAAGTGAACTCTTTACATTTTTTGATTAAAAACAATTAAGTTTCATTTTTTTTAGAAAACAATTACAAAATGGTTATTTTTCTTATATACCATTCGAGAATTATTGAATGCATCATAAAATCATAATTAATCATCTACTCCCAATTTATGAAGACAGTGGAATAAAATCCAAATAATATAGCAAGTGCAAATTATTGAGAATGCTATACTGAAATAATCATTGGAATACCATCAAAATTGCACTTGAGCATATCTTTGGTACAAATGCACTTCACAAGATTTGAACATTAAAGAGCTAAGAAAGTAAAAATGTATTGTTGCAACAGTTGAATGAAGGAAATAACTTGTTTTAAAACTTCTAAACATGTATTTAGTTCATTCCCTAACAGGACAAATAAATCATACATTATAAATAAAAATATTTTAGAGCAAAATGCATTCATAAACTAGGCTAATTATGAGTACTAATAAGGCAACACTTGTTTTAAGTTTAGCAAACTGCTCTATATTATATAAATTTTATACTACGTAAATTCAGATGTTTAGAATAAAAATTAATTTCATGTATACTACAAATTAATCTTAGGTTTATATAAATGATTGTGAATTACTAGAGCATAGGCAGATATTACTGATAGAGTTGAACATCAATGTGAACCTCCTGATGTTAATAGAGGAATTTCAGTTTGTATTTAAAGGTTTTAAAGAAGAAAAAACATTGTAATGGTTTCTAAATATTTTACAAAACAAGTACATAAATATTTGTCAGCTATACTTCAAACTTTCAAAAATAACTTTTTACCATGATTATGAATTTTCAGAATTAGGATGACATAAAGCTGGGAGCCTTGCCAGATTACCAAAGATGATCTGTTGAGGCTCAGTATCTTCCATGATTAAGAGTCTTCTTTAACCTCACCCTTATAGGTTTCATGGCAAGAATACCAGTGGTCCAACCAAGCCAGCCTCAACCCTTTATCCCATAACTATTCTGGCTTCAAGGTGTGCTGGGAAATTGGTATCTCAGAGCTTGAGGAAATGGCTAACCAATGACTGTTGTAACTTGAGATGGGAGACCATCCCCACACTTTCTGGATGTCCAGCATGAGGAAGGCCAGAGACCAAGATTCAGATTGAAAAAAAATATTTCCAATAACATTCTGCTCTTCTCAGATTGGTGCCTTGCCCTATTATAATCAAAGAGGCTTCTTCTGTCAGCTGAGAGGAACACATATAGAGACCACAGCCCAACATTAGGCAGAACTCCAGAAACCCTGAGAAAGACAGGGAGGAAGGGAGTTTAGGTGCCAGGAGGGGTGAGGATACAAGAAGAACACAGCTGTTTTCTAAATTCAAATGGAGAAGCAGGGGATCTCTCTCGGGGAGAGTGTAGGTAGAAGGGAGCTGGAGGAGTGGAAAGAGAGGATTGTATTATATGAGAGAAAGATGAAAAAAAACTTAGAGTGAAATAAGTGGTTTCCTAGGTATGTCTTTTTTAAAGAAAAATAATTAGCAGAAGCATCTTCTCAATCCATTTGTTTGAAAATAAAATTTATTAAATTCTGTCAAACATGCCACTGAACTGTAAGTTTAATTTAGTCAAGATATGGTTTACTGTGGCACCAGACACAATTAATGCTTGTGTGGCTCTGGCTTCTGGCTGTTTGTTATCATAGGAGACATTTCTATAACTTTTTGGGTTATTATGAGAATTAAATTGAAAAATGAAAAAGAAAGTGTTATACTTATAAAATATATACAGCTTAAACCATCTTTAAGAAAAATAAAGAACACATGAAATCCAAAGGAAAATGGTTTGTCTAAACAATCTTAAGGGACTATTTATTTTCTCAAGCAAAATTTTCACAGAAATATCATCATTCAAAAGAATACATACTCTCTTATTAGATTATTGTAAAATAGGTACAGGTAGGGTTGTAATCATTTGTAATCTATTTGAACACAATTTAATCTTGAAGTGCCTAAAAGTTTCATGTGTATAGGTTGATTTGGAGATGATAATACAAGACAGACTAACAAAATCTTGTAAATTAACAGAGCTTGAGAAAATATAAATGAGAAATAACTTACATACCCTTGCAAAAAGAAATACTTTCATACCATTACTAGCAAAGCCACAGTGAGATTCAGCCCTAAAAACTGGGTAATCCCAGGTGATTGGCTGGTCTCTTAATCTGCCTTTAGGATAGAATCTTCACAGTAGTTTATTAGTCATTGAATTATGGAGAAAGTTAGGAGCAAACAGCTAAGGGTGATAGGAGAATTTTTACAAGAATGTGAAATCACTGTGCCTGTCCTTGGCACAAAGAAATCATAACAAATGTAACATCACTTAGACCCTTACCTTATTTTTAATACACATAAATACCACCCAAGAAGGTGAAAATATCTGACCCCACAGATAATGGTTTAATTTGTACACCTTTGATCTATTCTTACTGTACAACTTTGAGAAGAAATATTCTAAATTGTTTTACATGATATACATACACAGGGTTATATTTGACTTAATAATGTAACTGAAGGTTATGAGGTTTAAATCATCATTGATATATTCAGAACATATCAAAATTTACTTCAAAGATTTAGCACAAACCATTTATAGAATTTCTTTTATGTTTTGAAAATAGAAACTGAAAGGTAAATTTATAGTAACTGATGATCAAAGACAACATCAGCTTTCTGCTGTTTATGGAACAAAGGTTACATTTTCTCACTTTGAGTATGAGCTATCTTTCCAAGGTTTATTTATGAGATGATTTGATCAATATAAAAGAAAGCTGACTTTAGTTTGGTCATAAATGCAAGGACATCTCATTTTCAGAGCTTAATAGATGTGAATTGTCCTATGTGTGAAAAGCTGATTTTCAACTAAAATAGGAAAAGACCGAATCAGGCCACCTGTGTCCATTATCCATATCTAGCACAAATAGCCCTGGTGACTGAGCAAAATCCGTTCATTTCTTCTGAAGAACACGCGGTATTTGACAAAGGTGTGTTGTTTTTGTTCACTCACTGACTTACAGAAATAATAAGTGAGATTTTCTCCAGTGCCTAACTTACTCACTTGATAGTCAAGGTGGGCACCATAACAGCATGTGCCTGTTTTTACATGACTTACATTATAAGCTTCCTTACCCACAGAAAACCATAAATATTTAGGAAAACCATAAATGTACTTTGTTGTTGTTATTTATTGTTTATTAATTATTTATTTACATTTCAAATGTTATGCCCTTCCCGATTTCTCTTCCTCAAACCCCTTATCCCACCACCCACATCTTTATTCCATGAGTGTGCTCACTTACCCTCGCATCCATTCCTGCCCCACCACCCTCGCAGTCCCCCTTCTAATGGCGGTTTATAAAGTTGTCACATATATTCATGTGTGGATAATATATGAAATAGTATTATACATAATACATGATGATAAGATTTCTACATGTTTTATTTGTTATTTAGCTATTTATACTCACATTTAACTGTGTAATTATATTTTATGCATTTGGGGATGGGACAATGACTCTGTCAATAAAATTCTTGCTGCACCAGTGTAAGAAGCTGATTTTGGATCCCTTGACACTATACAGAAAACCAGTTGCTGTGTTAATACCAAAACAAGTGAGATGGAGAAATGAGGGCCCTTGAGGGTAGTAGCCAGACAGTCTAGCTCATTAAGTTAGTTACTGCTTCAATGAGATATTGCTGCAATACCAACTGTGGATTAGAGCAGATACTCAACTTCAATCTCTGGCTTCCACTTGGATATACGCACAGATGCCCATGTACTTGCACATACAGATGCACATATGAAAGTGGAGTTGTACACTTGTGTCAATCTACGTACCTATCTCTATCTGTTAATCCATCTATCTAATTTATCATCTATGTTATTAGCATAACTAGTGCAATCCAATGTAACATTTTTGATTTGTATTTTACTGTTTATAATTATGGATATGTATGTGTGTTTATGTGTAAAGTGCCCTGGGAAAGCTCAATGATGCAACAAATAAAACAATTAACTAATTAAAATTTTAGAGTAAGTATACATATACAGTATCAAACATTGTTACAAGGAATTCTTAGTTTATGATCAAATTAATGTATCTGAGATGTTTCAAATAACTTTTATGCTCTAAAGTAGGTTCACATATATAATCTGGAAGACAACTCTAAAAGCTTTATTTGATATGACACTAATAAATATGAAAATGGTTCTGAAATTTTTCTCAAAATAACCCTGTGCTTAAATAATTCCAGCTACTAAAAGACTGCTTTATCATCTGTGGAAAAATAGCATATATTAATAATTTCCTCTCAGAAAGAGAACTTTCATGCTACCAAACTTGAAGTTAGCTTTCATAAAAATTGAGTAGTATTTATGTACAATATATAAACTATTTAATTGGTTTTATGTACTTTATATCATCTCAAACTTACATATATTAAATAACAACATGCAAACATATGCAAATTATTGCCACACTATTTAAAGAATAATGGATAGTAAAAGAAGCTTGTGTGCAGCACAGACTTTTATTCATTAAAATAGTATTCAGAAGTGAGCTGAAGCCTCTATTAGATAAAATAAGAATAATTGACATTAGAGTAATCTAAAAAACAGAGAATCATGCATCATGATAAGCTGTCAGATGCCCTTGAATTCAGTCATTTCCTAAGTTCAGTATCATTCTAACGTCATTAAATAGACAGAATGGTGTCTATCACTCTTCAGAAAATAAAAGGACACTTTTTCTAAGACTGAGGCTGAAGTATTTTATACTACTACATTTTTAACTTTTCATATTTTTTAATTCTGAAAAAATAAAGTGTGGATGCTTTAGTCCTACTTAGAAGTTAACTTTTATGAAAGCTAACTTCAAGTTTGGTAGCATGAAAGTTCTCTCTCTAAGAGGAAATTAAACAGGAGGTAGAGGGTGGAAGGGACTTAAGAGGAAGAGATGAGGGGAAGAGAGAAAAGGAGGGCAAGTTCAGGTGTGGGAGGAGAGTAGGAAAACTGAACAAAGGTATGTAGTAACTGGTGATGGGGAACTGGGTGTAACCAACAGGAAGTCTCAGATGCCAGGAAAAAAAGAGGCTCCCAGGACTCAACAGGGGTGACATTAGCTGAAATACCAAACAAAAGGGAGCGAAAACCTGTAGAGACCATATCCAGAGGTGAGGTATATCCCCTGGTTAAGGGATGAGGCCACCCACCCATCTCAAAAAATTTAAACCAGAATTGCTTATGTCTAAAGGAAATACAGAGACAAAGAGTGGAGCAGAGACTTGTAATGTAAGGAAAGGTCATCCAGAGACTACTGATCCATGCATTTATCACATATGCAGCCACCAAACCCAGATACTATCACTGATGTCAAGAAGTGCGTAGTGACAAGAGCCTGATATAGCTGTCTCCTGAGAGAGACTTTGCCAGAGCCTTCCAGATAAAGAGGCTGATGCTTGCAGTCAAACATCTGACTGAGCACGGGGACCTCAGGAGTTTGGGGAAGGTCAAAAGGTGCTGAAGGGGTTGGAAACCCCATGGAAAAAAAAACACTATCAACAAACCAGATCCCGCAGTGCTCACAGGGACTAAAACACCAACCAAAGAACACACATGGAGGGACCCATGATTCTAGCTGCCTAAGTACCAGAGGATGGCCTTATCCGGCTTTTGTGAGAAGGTAGGCACTTGGTCCTGTGAGGACTTGATGTCCCAGCACAGAGGAATGCTAGGGTGGGGAGGTGAAAGTAGGTAAGTGTGTAGGTGTGCACCCTCAGAGAAGCAGGAGGGAGGGGGTAGGATAGGGGGTTTTAGAAGGGAAACCAGATAATATTTGAAATGTAAATAAATAAAGTAACCACTAAAAAATCAAATAGTAATAGTAGTAATAATAACAATGATAATAATAATAGCAATAATAACAATAATATTCAATTTCCAATCTTCCTTTTAGAATAAGATTTTTGGAATAAGGAAAGAAATCATGTTCACAATTCATCACTGCGCTTAAGATACTGAGATTAATCCTAGTTTTGTTTTTATATAACATATAAATTGAGATTTCATAAAGAAATATTAAAAACATGCAACTAGAGATTAAAGATTTAGATCAGTGGAGGAGTACAGACGTGTAAGAAGAAATATAAAGAACTTAACTTCTAAGTCAGGCATTGGAAGGTAGAGACAAGCATGGTTCAAGGCCAACCTGGTCTACAGAGTGTGTTCCAGGACAGCCAGGGCTACACAGAGAAAAACCCTGTCTCGAAATAAAAAAAAAAGGAAAAGAAAAAAATAAAAGAACTTAACTTCTTTGAAGAACTAAAAAAGTGAAATTATTACTACAGATATTTCTTTCTATAAACTGGAGACTATGTCCTTAAAAGAAACTAAAAATTTCTCACAGAACATAATTTTCTAAATGCATTGATATTGGTTATGATTATTATGCAAACATGGTCATGAGATATAAAATAACCCATTTCATTTTCTGAGCCTTATCTCTAATAATTAGTGACTTTAATAGTGGGAAATGAGACTGTCATACACCAGATTTTCATAAGTATTTATGAGTAAAATAACTGAGTCTAAAGTTTTGCCATCATTGAATTTTTACCATAACATAAATGTTGGTTGGTTTGTATCCAAGAACCAATTAAAACCTTACTAAATAGGTTATATTATATTCCAAACATTGGAAATAGGTAGTTATCAACCATTGAGCAAATCATCTATGTTTTAATAGTCATGAACAAAACCTTATTGAGAATTGTATACAAGTATATAATTTTTCTTTTAAAATCAAATCCTCCAACATTTTCTTCCCTTCAATCATTTTTTCATTCCCTTCCAAACTTAATGTCTAATGTTGCTTTTATATATTTTTAACCCACTGGGTGCATTCAGAGCTGACTATATATGCATGGGTGTATATTCTTATACTGGAATATGAGTAGCTTTTCAGGAGACATGTTCCTGAAGAAAAATTGTCTGTATGCCTTCCACAGGCCAATAATTGTAGGTAACTTCTGACCTAGACTGGGTATTTATGATCCCCTCCTCCATTTATACAGCAACTTTGACTATCTTGAGCATGTGCTGGGCTTATGCATAAAAAAGTAACAGCTATGTTGAGTTTCTGTGTACAATTTCTTGCCCTGTCTAATAAAGATTTATGCAAAAGAACCTCTGTAAAATTTCATATATATATATATATATATATATATATATATATTAGAATGAGCAAAGTAGTGTCCAAACTGTTCACAAGCATTGTAAATTGTTAACAGTAGACTATTTGTTGTGTTATAAAGGAGATTCTAGCCTCTAATTTTGAAAAAGCACTGATTTCCTGAAAACAAACTTTCAAAATTAGGTTATTTACTAGATCCAATTTTACTGAAAACAAGGCCATGTAACTCGGATCTGGATTAGCATTTGCACAATTTCTAATCTGCAGTCGGATGACCTCAGGACAGACATCTGTTTGGACATCTTGGACGTGTTCTCATGCTGCCATCTGTCCTTGGAAGAGCAGTATCCTCTTCAGCATTGGTCAGAACCTTTGATGAATTGTAGTCAGGTTATATTATTTTCTTTTGTTTAATTGTGTTCTCTTTTTTATGTTGCATTAAAACAGCAGCATCAAAAGATGTACATTCTAAGAGGTCATTGATTCACTCTTAAATAGCTGAAGTAGTTTATGTACAGTAAAATAAAGCTTACCTTTGGTACACATAAATGTCAAAATGAATAGACAAATAAAATCTGATACTTAGGATTTGAATACCTATCTCAGTACAGCACAATGAATGCAAAGGAAGTAAGAAAATTTCTGCTTATAAAATCCTGCCCATAATTTATTATATTTTTAAAATAGATAATGAAACCACCGCTAAAACAAATATATCACACTTATGCAGATTTATATTTTCTATATTATCTATATCACCTACATAAATAATATATATAACAAATAATCATCAAATATCAAATAATCATCAAGGTGATTAAAATCATGAATGAATTAAGTTTCTGTAAAGCAATAAATGTATTAAAATATACATCTTACATATGGTATACAATATACATATATATTCAATATATTATATCCTTGAAAAATAATGAGCTTTTATAATCTCATAATATACATTAGAATTAAAGCTCGTGCTACTTTGACTTATTATCAAAAATACCTAAAATATATAATATTTTTATGTTTAAATTTATGTGATCTAAATTGATTCTAATTTCAGCATGTAGTTCTCCAAATAATTTAAGTAAGTAGTGTTTTTAAAGCAACTTATATATGTTGTGGTTGAGAGAAAAAAACATTAAGGAGCAATTTTATCAGCAGGCCTCAAAAGCTTGATGAATGCAAATAAATGTTAAGGTGAATGAAATCAAGAATAGTTTAATGTTTTTGGAAAGCAATAAAGTTTAACTAAGCAATGAAATAGTTAACTAAGTCATAATTTCAGAATTATTTTGCCACGTATGTTTTTCTTTAACTTCATGAGCCGACAACATTTTTTGGGTTAAAATATATCATAAATGTGCTGTTTTGTTTCCTGTACTTTTATTTTAGTTAATGAAGCTAACACTAAAGTTTATTGTAATTATATTTTTAGCTGTATATAAAATTTGCATCTTACCTCCGTAACTATACTGCAAAGTCTAGTTTCTGTTTATATGTCAGGATTTTGTATATTTGTATTTATACATTTGTAATTTGTCTTGGTTGATGGAAAGATCATTTGTGGTTTAGGTTGTCAAGGGAACATTTTTCATGTTGTGGCTCCATAGACATCACAAGCTCCAAAAATATCACTACAAGATGAAAACATTATCTTAAATCATTGAATATATCTTCTGATTGACAGCAATGTACAATCTAGCTAAACTATAGGATAGAAGTTAAGAGAAAATGTATCTCATATTTATATATATATATATATATATGTGTGTGTGTGTGTGTGTGTGTGTGTATGTATGCATTATCTTACAACTTACATAGACATAAGACAAGGTACTCATTGATGGACAAATTTGCTACACACATGCACACATTTGTGTATATGGACAATATATTTGTAAATGTATAGTATGTATATATATGTATATACATATATATGCATATATGTAATTTTACTTCTTTATATCTGTTATTGTTATCTCTCTTGATAGTCATGTTATTTCAAGAAAACATTAAATATGAATTCTAGTCATATCAGAACATTGCCATAGGTATTTTTCACTTTTATAGGGAGCAATAATTAAGATTAAATTAATTGTTGTAGAACTAAAAACTTTTAGACAGAGCTTTTATGGTTATTTAATTTTGTTGTTTCAAACAAATAAATAGTACTACTTTGAACTGTGTTAAAGAATCCTATCGTGACTTCCTAAGTTACATCTCCATAGGACAGGCAAAGTTGTAGGCATGCAGCTGGACTATGCTTAGCATCTTCCTCATCTTTGTAAATACACTGTGGTTTGTTGATATTCACTTCATAGTTTTTAGTGGAATGGTATTAAAAAATTATTATGTTTCATTACCTTAACTCTCAGTATTCACCGCTTAATATATTTGATGAAATAAACTCTATAGAAAAAGAAGAGGCCAGAAGACGTATATAAGGATTGCGATAGTAATTCTAATAATGCAATAGCAGATTGAAAGCAATATAAATATAAATAAAATCATTCGGAAACTAGTAAGGATTCTTGCAATTTTTCTTATATAGATGGATAAAGTTTTATTCTTTAATAATTATTAGACTCTAAGTAAAAGTTTTGATTCAAGAATATATATATATACACACATATATACATATATAATTGAAATTAAATAAACTCTTGTGTGTTTCAGTCAGAATTTCTTTTACATTCCATTCTTTTTTTATTAGATATATTCTTTACTTACATTTCAAACGACTTCTCCTTTCCTGTATCCCCCCTCCCCTAAAGTTCCATAAGCCCTCTCCCCTCCCCCTGTTGCCCAATCAACCCCCTCCCACTTCCTTGTCCTGGTATTTTCCTACACTGCTGCATTGAGCCTTTCTAGAACCAGGGTTCTTTCCTTCCTTCTTGGGCATCATTTGATATGTGAATTGTGTCTTGGGTATTCTGAGCTTCTGTACTAATATCCAATTATCAGTGAGTGCATACCATTGTGTGTTCTTTTCTGATTGGGTTACCTCACTTAAGATATTTTCCAATTCCACCCATTTATCAAAGAATTTCATGAATTCATTGTTTTTAATAGCTGAGTAGTATTCCATTGTGTAAATATACCACATTTTCTGTATCCATTCCTTCATTGAGGAACATCTGGGTTCTTTCCAGCTTCTGGGTATATAAATAAGGCTGTAATGAACATAGTGTATCTTTATAACATGCTGAGGAATCCTCTGGGTATATGCCCAGGAGTGGTATTACGGAGTCCTTCGTTGATTTCAGGCCCGAGTTTACATTTTATCCTTAACTGTATAATTTTAGCAGAATTAACCTTTTGCAAAAGAATTCATATATGCAACCTCAGCTTGAAATATTTGAATTTATTATTCAATAGAGTGAGATAGACCAGTCCAAGCACCTCGTGTTTATAGAACAGCACTGGTTTTATGATGGAAAAGGGTTCAATGACCCATGGATACCATCACCTGGATTAAAATCCATTCCTTATTTACATAGTGTCTCCCATTTCCAAGCAGCTTTTACAAGATTACTACTTGAATTACTCCTTTTGTGGCTGGAATTACAAATATTTCCCAGACATCTTTATCTGTTGCAGTCACTGTAATTTATATTCATGGTTTATTTTATGGGCCACTTTTATTAAAGTATTGGATAAACAGGAGAAAATACTGCTCTAGGGTGGTTTAATTATAGTGGGAAAAGTCTGTACTTTTGTCTATCCTTGAGATTTCTTATTTTCCTTTTTTGACTGATTCTCTATCAGATTTCTTCAGACTTCCTAGTGGGTAGGTAAAACTGTTGGAGAAAATCACCCACTGAGAAGATTGTTAGCAATATAAATTCATAGTCACTGACCTCAGCTGGACCTCAATACTGCCTCAAATTTTTATTATTATATTTGTTTTGAACAGCATATAGACTCAAGTTTTTTCATTCTTACTTTTCTACCTGAACAACTGCTAGCATAAAAACTTACCTCCTAATTCATAGACCTAATAGAGTGTGCTTTATGAATCCTTCCAAATCCTGCCTCTGGGATCTCCAGCTTTCTTACACTTGAATCTATTCATTAATTATGAATTTGTAGAGATAGTATTTTGGCAAAGAATTTGCTTTTTCTTTAAATAATCACTAAAGGACTATATTTTTTAAAACACTGATTAATGCTTGCATATATTTGTGTCTGCTTAATGTTGGTTATTTTGGGTTATGTTTTCATAGTGAGGGTATATATCAACACACTTTTATAATTTTATTTCTCCATTGATATAATTCTGAATGGCTCCAATATCCATTTAAATTAAATAATTATATAATAAACCTAGTCCAAAACATAAATGTCAGAAACAAAATTTCATTTTTCTATACATACAAGTAGGTGGTGTATCTGTTTAATCTGATTTAGCAATATAATCCAAATGGCTTAAAGTCTAAAGTGAGAAGTCACATACATGTTAATAATTTCATTCTAAAATTTTTGTTTCCTTTGACCCAGATTAAACAGACATGTTTAATTTGATTCAAAGTAATTGTATGATCCTTTAAATTCTCATTTATTTTCAATAGCAAGCATTTTGCAAAGGAGCTTTCTTGGTATAATTATTGTGTTGTAAGTTTAATATATATTGTATGTGTATTTGTGTGTGTATGTGTGTATTCAGGCACAAGGATGCCACAGCACATGTGTGAGTAGAAGGGTGAATAACAACTTCTGAGAATTGGTTCTCGCATTACAACATGGGTTTCCAGAATCAAATTGAGGTTTGTCATATATGTGCTTTCCCTGTTCAGCCATCAGGCTGGCCCTATTTCTTTGAATTTTATAAAGACTTTTATTTTGGTCTACATTTAAAAAGTCATTTTTGTAATGTAATTAATATTATTTGTTAAATGTAACATTAGTCACAGTACAATGTGGTTGCCTTATCAACTTCTCGTCCCAGTGACTAAAGTCTTAAAGGAAACAACTATATTGCATGTGCATATTTTTATCTTTCTAATTACATTGGATTTTCTATTTGATGTGTTTTATTAATGCACATATTCATATCTCACTCTATAAGTGCACTTACTACAGTGTCTTGCCAACATGAAATTAAACATCCCTTTCAGCTTTCATTTTGCAGCCATTTTTTTACAGTATGATTTCAGGCACATCAGTCTTTTTGTGTTTAATGCCTGTGCAATGTAAAGGTAATATGTGTACTTGTTCATATTCCCATGGAGTCCAGTGAGAAAACTGGGTGTCCTTTTGATTACTTTGACCTTATTCTCTGGGGACAGGTTTTCTTACTGAGACTACTGGTTATCATTTTTGGAAGAGTTTGCTATACACTAATCTCCCAATATCAACCAGTCTTACACCCATTGCTGAGTTTATAGCTAATTATATTTATGCTTAGTTTTTACAAGGTGGCTAAATATTCTAACTCACTTTCAGATGCTTATACAAGAAATGCTCTTACCCACTCAGCCATGTCCTCAGTTCCTTTTATTTTTTCTTATAACCATGTGGATGTCTGATTTTTCTTTTGAAAATATATGTTGGCTTTTATTATGTGTAGCTAGTAAGGAAAGTATCTTTAAAAGAAAAATAATGATACATATGCCTACATAGAAATAATCCAATGAAAACCTGCCAGGTACACAGGAAGGCTTGTAATTTCTTTCATAAACATTTTATACTACTGAGGTATCTACTGGGAGTTGATTTATACTACCAGTAATTTCATGAGTATATTTTCTTAGCTTTTCGAAACCAAGACTCTCCTTTGTGCTATATGATTTTGGAGACATTTTAGGTGCTCATAACTATTTTATTATTCCATTACAAATTATACCTGGACTCTATTATGTTCAATTTTTAATTCTATGAACACTATTTCCTTATCAAGTTTTCATAAGCTGCAATTAGTCTGATTTCCATTACTCACCAAACGTCTAGGTTTTTTTTTTTTCCTCCCGTTTTCCCCAGAAAGACAAGTATAAAATATTAGTTCAGTATCTTGGCTGTTAAAACTTCATCATTAATTTTACTCCCACCCTAATTTATGGCTGACTATTATCCTTTCAGCCTCCCTCCCTCCTGCTGCACTCCTTGCTGGAGCCTTCATACTGAGGCCTCACTTGTTTTTCGAGTATTAATTAAATAAGTGTATGCAAACACAAGATGCATCTTTTGATTCTTTCTTTTTATTATTGACTTAGTGGGATTTGACCATTTTACCTTTAATATTTTTATGTTGTATTTTTATCCTAGAGATGACTGTGTCTCATGCTTTGAAATACAGCCATTGGCAAGAGTGATGAAACAAAACAAAACAAAAAAATCAAACAAAGCAAAACAAAAAATATTGAAACATGAGATATCAAAAACTAGGAAAAAAATCTTTTTTCTTTGCTCATTTGCTTATGTCCTTTCCAAATCATTTATTTCTGCCAAAATTTCTTCTCCATTAATAAAAGTAACTTAATTTTAAAGATAATATAAATGTGTTGTTATACCTGAAACAAAATAGAAGAAGAAAATAGCAATTGTAAGACAGGTAAAAGATAGCATCCATATACTTAAAGACTAAAAGATAGCATCCATATACTTACAGACTTGCAGGGGTAAGAAATACAATCTTTTACATAACAGAAGAGGTTCTTGTGTGTGCCACTCACTAACTGAGCTATTAATTTTAAAATTTATGTGAGTTTCTTTGTAATTTTTGTATAGAAGAAAGAAAATATATTCATATGTTACCTTACCATTTTGATACCTGTTAGGTTTTTGACTAAATTTTATAAACAACAGAAAGGAATTCTAAAACGTTTGTTCTGAATGTTAGGAAGAATATTCTTTATATATAAAAGTAATTTATCTTTCAAACTTGTTTTACGATATCATATCTTATTGAATATTCTTACAGAACTTTTTCAAAATTTTTTCAATATTATTGAATTGAAAGTAATATTTTAACAAATTAGTCTTTCAAATCCAGGCTAAACTTGAATATAATGTAAATGTGTTGAATGATAAGAAATGATCAATGTATTATTCCCTGTCACTTTCTGATTTTGCAAGAAAACACAAGATTTCTTCTATTAATAATATATAACTTTTGCCCACAAGGAAAATATAGACATTCAATGAAGTGTCTGAAAATAAGACAAAAAACATATTGGCTTTCATGTGAAAAGGGATGAGAAGAAGAGGAGAAAACATAGAACTATAAAAGTGCTTGAGTGTATCATTGACATGGAATTGCCAAGCTAAAATTGGTGATTAAAGTCTGAGAAATTTACCAGTATGGTATTATTATAACCTGTGTTTTCCAATTGGGAAAATGGTGCTGAGTTCAACAGAACTTAGCTGAGTTTTATTATGATTCTCGTGTAGGATTTCCTTTACATTGTTTAGGAACCTTAAAAACTTTGTTTTTTTTTTTCTTAATCAAACACCGGAAACTGAAAATTTAACTAAAGCAAATATAAATCCTGTGGAATTGAGTAGTGGATATTCAAGGAAGAAACATCTGTTTAGCCATTTTGGAATCAAACTGACAGAACAACTGTCTTCTTGTGAAATCATTTCCCTGGCACAATATGCATGGCACACAGCTGCGAGTGTCAGGTCCAGATAAGCTGAAGGCAAGATGGCAGAAAGGCACATTTGCTCATCAAGTCCCTGAATTATATTCACTCCTGGTATGGCTTCACATATGACCCAATTATGAAGCATAACATGCCAATATTTTCATAACAAAAAACAAGAAAATGAGTCTTTTAGTTCGTTGGAATTGGTAGTTGATGTTATCTCTGCTGTGGAGCTTCAGTGAATTTCAGATATATTCTTCCCTTGGATGCATCTTCTGTTTGAATGTGGCAGACAACAATTTTTGGTGACATCACTTTCATACAGTGCTCTACTATGCATGCTTTGCAAGTTCTTTAAATTATATATCATATTGAGTCGTGAGCTTTTTTCCTGAAGTGGTAGTTGGCTAAAGTTTTGTAAGTGCATTTATCTGGAACATAGCCAGCTGGATTACTTCCTTAATAATGAAAGGCAAAGTCATAAAAACTCAAAAATAACTTGCCACATGCATAAGGGTGTTTAGTAAGAATAAGCCGGGAATATAGAGTTTTTATTATATTTCTTTGATGTTCACGGCTGAAAAAATAAAGCAACATTTTTTACATTTACATTAATCTTCCTTTCAGGTTCTGTTCCTCTACCCTCCATCAACCTTCAGATGCCTGAGTATGTGAATCTCCTTGTCGAAGATATAGTTATTAATGAAAGAATGGCAACTCTGGGTGGATCTAAAATATTAGAAAGTAAAAGACTCTGCTTTTGAAACAACTTGGTTTGTTCAGGGAACTAAATGACTAGAAGATAAATGAAAATGTTGAAGGCTTTTCATATTATTTGGCAATTATAAAAATTACCATACTAAATGTTCATGCGTGTATGCACGCATACACATGCACACACACACGCACACGCACTCAAATGCGCGTGAGCACACACACACACACACACACAAACCTCTGTATGAGAGAAAAAGAGACAATTCTGATGTTTTGGACCAATATACTTTTAGCATCAGGATGCCAAAGATAGAACAATCATAGGTAAGACAATACTGATTTACCTTTTCTGTACTTTTGTCCTAAGCAATAAATATTGTTTCTGTCGGAGAAAGTCCTAGGGCAAGTATCCTGCATTGATCAATAGACAACAAGTCTTGTGCCTCTTTGGAAAAACTTCCAAAATCCAGTTTGTTTTCCAGAAAAACAACTATAACAGACTGTATAAAACAGTGCAAACATGTTTGTTCTAAAAATAAAAGCTCTGGCTAAAAAAAACAAACAAAAAAGTAAAACAGAAAATATTTAGTCCACATGAAAGGGACTGTTTGAATTCTAATTATTTTTCTCTTGTTACATTAAATATTAAATCATTAACATAAAATGTGTAAGAAGAAGTAGATATCATGTGAATGGTTTCATTTCCTTTACAATTTAACTGCTTTTTTTTTTCCTAATTTGTCATTATACTTCATTGGTGTGGAGCAGTGCTGTTGCTACAGCTCTGCATGAAGCTTCTCAGTATTGTTTCCTATCCCTGTCTCATGGTAAAAACATTCTTCAGTAGTGTTACTTACTGGTTCAAGGCAGCATCCCCAGTTCTAGCATTCTCAAAGGAAGAAAAGAGGCAGAACTTTTCACCTGCAGCCTGGAGTACTTCTCAGAAATCTCATTGAAGTTTAAACCAGACCAAAAATATCTTCATAAATAAACCTAAATTTTCTAATAAATTTATATGAGAAAGTTAAAGCAAAGAAAAAGGATAATATATTATCATTAATTAATTAATATATTATCCTTAATTAATATATTAAATATTACAATATATATTCAATATTATATAAACAAGATTTCATATTATAAGAGTATTATATACAAAATGTATGTATCTTACATTATGTAAGTATTACATTATGTAATTATTTCAATATTATATATTACATATCATAAATTAAAATATATCACATTTCATATTTTGTCTATCCTATATAATAAAAACTATGTTATATATCCTATATCACATTATTTATAAAATATATCCTTTATCATATGTCCTGTATCACTTACAATATATCATATATCATAACTTATTGCATATGACATATTATAAAGCATATATATATATATACTGTATGCTATATGGTATATATTTTATTATATATCACATATATAATTTATCATATAAGTAATCTGTGTATATATGATATATTAAAAATAATGTATTATAAATATACTATATACAAAAGATAATACATACAAAAGTTTCTTAGATTTTACAGTTTGAGAAAATACATTTTATTTCAACAGTTTCTTTTCTTAAATTGTAAGAGTTGACAGCAGATTTAATACTATATCATTTCTTTGGATTTAATTTATTATATGATCACTTAATATATATGATTCAAAATGAATTATCTGACTTTGATATATCTATACATAAATGAAACAGACTACAGGGACAGACAGATCTCTACATGTATATCAATATGGATATATCTTTATTTGCATATGTCCTAGATTTCTGTCCATAATATAAATCCCTTTCTTCTACTTTTCTCATTGATACCCTATGAATACTTGTCTTTATCACCCTACTTGTCTTTATTGGAATGTCTGTGTTCTTGGCAGCTAGATGTTTGTTCCATCTCTCCACGTATAGGCTTACAGAGCAGATTGTTTTTGTTTTTCTATTTTTTAATGCTTACTTATTTTTGAAAACAAGATATTCTTTATTTCTTCCAGTGGTATCAAACTCAAAGACTCAAATGTTCTGTGCCTTGGTGCCAAGTCATACTTACAGAAGCAATCCCCCGGGCACTAGTTCATTAGATTTATGTAAGTTAATAATGAACATCAACCTCCATCCAAATAAGAAGATTGTGTGAGACAAATTTTATTTTATGTTTGGAATGCTTATTTTTTCACAAATGTATTAAAAGAGTAAGACTTGGACAGGTTGTGTTGTACCCAAGCTTTATAAATTATGAACTATTTAAATTATTTATAATAATCATAAAAACATAAAAAAGTAAAGATTAAAATTGTCCCTATAAGGAAATTATTACTTTTTCTTACATGTTAATTTTAATATATAATTACAATGTGCAATTAATTGGTCTTATTTAATTATAATAAAGCTGTGTTTTGATGAATACTTATTATACATATTATATAAACTTATATGTACTTATTATATTCTTATATATTATATACTTATAATTATACTAATTAATTTAATTCACTTTTTGTATTCTGTTATTTCTACAAGCAAAAATTACTCAATAGATTTAGGGAATAAATACAGAAACACACTGCAAAACAAGCAGAGAGTGAGAGCTCATGAAACACAGGCCATAAATGGGAAGTCTGCATCAAATCCCCATGCTCAGAACTCAGTAAACCATACAGAAGAGGAGACAGAAAGAGTGTGAGACAAGAGGGGAGAGAGAAAAACACCACACATGTCCCTCTAAAGTAACATGACCTACACAAATACGAGTGTAAAGAGACTAAGGCATCATGCCCAGACCTACACAGATCTGTACCAGGTGCTCTCCTGGTACAGATCTCCTGGTACATATATAATGTATGTATATATTATATATATATACATACATACACACACACATATATATATGTATGTATACATACATATATATATATGTACATATATATACATATACATATATATACATATACATATATATATATACACACACACACATATATATATATATTTCAGTCCTGTGCTTTCATGGAATTCAGCGGTATAGGAAGAAGTGAGTCTATGTTATCTCTTAGGTGCTTTCCCTCTTCGTTTTGCTCAATTTAAATGTATTATGTTTTTCTTTATCTTATATTTTGTTACTATTCCATATAAATCCGCCTATTTTCTAATGAAAGACAGAAACAGAGTAGAAGTAAGGCAAAATGAGAGGAACTGAGTGAAAGGTGAATTTATAATCAGGATATATTTTATGAGAAAAAAATTATTT
Organism: Apodemus sylvaticus; assembly: GCF_947179515.1. Classification (NCBI taxonomy): domain Eukaryota; kingdom Metazoa; phylum Chordata; class Mammalia; order Rodentia; family Muridae; genus Apodemus; species Apodemus sylvaticus. Next base: position 43,064,524 of record NC_067479.1, read on the forward strand.
CTAGTTAACCAAAAAAAACCCTTCACAGTATATCTAAACTAATACTGTACATTCTTCTTCATCAGAACAAGCTACAAAGCAAGGTCATGGGATCCTTAAAATTAGAGGACACTTTCGTTTAAGTACAAATTAAGATACAGTTTTTAAGCGGGTAGTATTTTTAAATGTATCCAAGAACCGAGTAGACATTGTAGACAGAAACAAAGTGTTTTGGAGTGTTTCTCCTACTACAGTGGGAAATCATGTAAAGGCAATGCAGTAAAGGCAAACTTTTTGATGAGGGGTAGTAGCTACAATTGTTTGAAGATAGAAGAATATGATTAAAATGTAGTACAAAACTTCAATTATATAGCAAATTGAAATATTTTATTAGACTCAGATATTCAATTATTTTGTGAAGGCCATGACTACAGGAGAGCCAGGAAGTTTTTAAGACGAGCGATGTCTTGCACCCTCTTTCTTTTATCCCAAGTCCAACTGAACCACTGTTGGTTCCAATCAACCTGAGTTCTACATTTGGCACTTTTTTTTTTAATTTTATTCAATATAATTTATTTACATTTCAAATGATTTCCCTTTTCTAGCCCCCCAACTCCCCGAAAGTCCCGTAAGCCCCCTTCTCTTCCCCTGTCCTCCCACCCACCCCTTCCCACTTCCCCGTTCTGGTTTTGCCGAATACTGTTTCACTGAGTCTTTCCAGAACCAGGGGCCACTCCTCCTTTCTTCTTGTACCTCATTTGATGTGTGGATTATGTTTTGGGTATTCCAGTTTTCTAGGTTAATATCCACTTATTAGTGAGTGCACACCATGATTCACCTTTTGAGTCTGGGTTACCTCACTTAGTATGATATTCTCTAGCTCCATCCATTTGCCTAAGAATTTCATGAATTCATTGTTTCTAATGGCTGAATAGTACTCCATTGTGTAGATATACCACATTTTTTGCATCCACTCTTCTGTTGAGGGATACCTGGGTTCTTTCCAGCATCTGGCAATTATAAATAGGGCTGCTATGAACATAGTAGAGCATGTATCCTTATTACATGGTGGGGAGTCTTCTGGGTATATGCCCAGGAGTGGTATAGCAGGATCTTCTGGAAGTGAGGTGCCCAGTTTTCGGAGGAACCGCCTGACTGCTTTCCAGAGTGGTTGTACCAATTTGCAACCCCACCAGCAGTGGAGGAGTGTTCCTCTTTCTCCACACCCTCTCCAACACCTGCTGTCTCCTGAATTTTTAATCTTAGCCATTCTGACTGGTGTACATTTGGCACTTTTATGGCTTTCTTGCCATATTGGTAATTGCTGTCTTTCAGAAGTACTACAGCTGGGTGAGAAAATTAAATAGTCTCTTCTTTTGACATAGTATTTTTGGTACTGTGGAAGTATGAAAGAAACAATCAGGTTGAAAACAATCAGGTTGACCCAGCTTGAACAAAGCAAGTCCTGTGTCATGCATTTGTGTTGTCTTCAGCAATCAGCTTCATTTTTAACCTCTGAGAATACACCAAGGGAAAATCCAATACACCACATCATATGGGCTATTACTTGGCCAAGTCTAACCAGACATTTTAAAAGAGGTGACTAGTTCATAATGCTAGCATTAGTAATCAAAATTGACACAACATATACATATACAGTCTGGGTACATTTTCTGTACCCTTTATGTACATTTTATGTACCTTTTATGTACACTTTATGAAGAGTATATAACATTTGATAAACATAAAATGATATGATTCTTCAAAACTTTACTAAGCAGTATTTGTATTGTTTCTACCCCAATTACTTCTCCTTAGATAGATATTGACTTCTTTGCACCTCGTCCACCTCCTCTTCCTCATTATTATTATTATTATTAATTTTTAACAGCCATTGTCCTCTCCTGGTTTTCCTTCTGACTGGTCCTCATCCTATACTTCCTTACCTATCTAAAAGAGGATATCCCTACCCTGCTACCTCCATACCACCAGACCTTCCCAATCCCTGGGGTCTCAAGTTTCTCAGGGGTTATGTGCATCTTCTTTCTTTGGGGACAGATCAGACAGTCCTCTGCTGTATATGAGTCAGAGGTCTCATATCATCTAGTGTATGATGCCTGGTTGTTGGCTCAGTGCCTCAGAGATCTTGGGGGTGCAAGTCAGTTATGACTGCTAGTCATTCTCCTACAAAGCTTCTTCCAGCTTTTTCCTAATTCAACCATAGGGGTATGCAGTTTCTGTTGAAGCATTGTTTGAGTGTATGTACCTGCATTTGACTTTATCAGTTGCTTATTGGGCCTTTTAGAGGCCATGATAGGCTCCTATCTATGGTGCTATGGTAAGCACAACATAGCATGAGTAATAATGTTCGGCATTGGAACTTCCCCTTGAGCTGGATTCCAACTTGGACCTGTCATTGGACCACCTTTCCCTGAGACTGTTCTCTCCATTTTGTCCCTGCAGTTATTTTAGATAGGAACAATTCTGGGTCACTAAATAGAGCTGGCCTAACTGGCAGTGTGTAGAAAAATGAAAATAGATACATATTTGTCAGGCTCTAGTCCAAGTGGATCAAGGACTTCAACATAAAACCAGTCACACTGAATCTAATAGAAGATAAAGTGGGAAAGAGCATCAAACTCATTGGAATGGGGGTTAGGGGGTTTGGATTCCTAAACGGGACTGTAATGGCTCAGGGACCTCATGAAAATGACAAGCTTCTGGCTGGCAAAGGACATAGAAGATATGACAAATTTGCAACCTACTAATCCCACATCCAATAGAGAGCTAGTTATATCCAAAATATATAAAGAATTCAAGAAGCTAACCTCCAAAAAAATTTCAAAAACTGGGGTGAAGGGGTATAAAACTAAACAGAGACTTCTCAACATAGGAATCTCAACTGGCTCAAAAATACTTAAAGAAATATCCAAAGTCCTTAGTAATCAAGGAAATGCAAAGCAAAATGATCCTGAAATTCCACCTTACAACAACCAGAATGTCTAAGATCAAAAACTCAAATGACAGCACATGTTGGCAAAGATGTAAATAAAGAAGAACAGTTTTCCATTTCTGGTGGGGTACAGCTACTCTGGAAATCAGTCTGGATGTTCCTCAGAAAACTGGAAATAGATCTACCTAAAGACTTAGCAGTCCCACTCATGGGCATATACCCAAATGATGTCCCACCATGCTAGAGGGGCTCATGTTCCACTGTATTCATACTTGCCTCATTTGTGATAGCCAAAAGCTGGAAATAACCCAGATGTCCCACAACAAAATGAATATAGATAATAAGGTTCACTTACACAATATCTATTAAGAATGAGGATATCATGAGTTTGGCAGGCAAATGGATAGAACTAGAAAATATCATCTTGAATGAGGTAACTCAGACCCAATAGAATATGCATGGCATGTACTTACTAATAAATGGATATCAGGGGGTGGGGGAGTATAAAATACCCAGGATACAATTCACAGAACTCAATAAGGTTAACAAGCCAAAGGGCCCAAGTGAGATGTTCACTCTACCTTGGGAGTAAGAAGAAAGAAATCACAGGGTTCAGAGGGTAGGAGGGACCTGGGTTGGAGAAGGAAACAGAGGGGAAAAGATGTTGGTAGATGGGGGAACAGGACTGAAGCCTTAAAGGCCAGCAGAAAGAATGGAAAAAGGCAACCTCAGGAGGTAGGTGGTGAGGGTAATCCCCTAGAATGTACCAGAGATCTGAGAGGGAAAAACTATCAAGATTGAAAAGAGAACCATACAAAAAATCAACAATACCAGGAGCTGGTTCTTTGAGAAAATCAACAAGATAGATAAACCCTTAGCCAGAATGACCAAAGGGCACAGAGAAAGTATCCAAATTAACAAACTTAGAAATGAAAAGGGAGATATAACAACGGAAACTGAGGAAATCCAAAAAATCATCAGATCCTAATACAAGAGCCTATATTCAACACAACTGGAGAATCTGGAGGAAATGGACAATTTCCTTGACAGATACCAAATACCAAAATTAAATCAGGACCAACTAGACCATCTAAACAGTCCCATAATGCCTAAAGAAATAGAAGGAGTTATAGAAAGTCTTCCAACCAAAAAAAGCACAGGACCAGATGGCTTCAGTGCAGAATTCTACCAGACCTTCAAAGAAGAGTTAACACCAATACTCTTCAAACTATTCCACAAAATAGAAACAGAAGGAACACTACCCAATTCCTTCTACGAAGCCACAATTACGCTGATACCAAAGCCACACAAAGATCCAACAAAGAAAGAGAACTTCAGACCAATTTCCCTTATGAACATCGATGCAAAAATACTCAATAAAATTCTTGCCAACCGAATCCAAGAACACATCAAAACGATCATCCACCATGATCAAGTAGGCTTTATCCCGGGAATGCAGGGTTGGTTCAATATACGGAAATCCATCAATACAATCCACTACATAAACAAACTCAAAGAACAAAACCACATGGTCATTTCATTGGATGCTGAAAAAGCATTTGACAAAATTCAGCATCCCTTCATGCTTAAAGTCTTGGAGAGAACAGGAATTCAAGGCCCATACCTAAACATAGTAAAAGCAATATACAGAAAACCGGTAGCCAGCATCAAACTAAATGGAGAGAAACTTGAAGCAATCCCACTGAAATCAGGGACCAGACAAGGCTGCCCCCTTTCTCCTTATCTTTTCAATATTGTACTTGAGGTACTAGCTCGGGCAATTCGACAACATAAGGAGGTCAAAGGGATACAAATTGGAAAGGAAGAAGTCAAACTATCATTATTTGCAGACGACATGATCGTCTACCTAAGTGACCCAAAGAACTCCACTAGAGAGCTCCTACAGCTGATAAACAACTTCAGCAAAGTGGCAGGTTATAAAATCAACTCAAGCAAATCAGTGGCCTTCCTATACTCAAAGGATAAGCAGGCTGAGAAAGAAATTAGGGAAATGACCCCCTTCACAATAGCCACAAACAGTATAAAGTATCTTGGGGTGACTCTTACCAAACATGTGAAAGATCTGTATGACAAGAACTTCAAGACTCTGAAGAAGGAAATGGAAGAAGACCTCAAAAAATGGGAAAACCTCCCATGCTCATGGATCGGTAGAATCAATATAGTTAAAATGGCCATTTTGCCTAAAGCACTATACAGATTCAATGCAATACCCATCAAAATCCCAACTCAATTCTTCACAGAATTAGAAAGAGCAATTATCAAATTCATCTGGAACAACAAAAAACCCAGGATAGCTAAAACTATTATCAGCAACAAAAGGAAATCTGGGGGAATCAGTATCCCTGACCTCAAGCAATACTACAGAGCAATAGTGTTAAAAACCGCATGGTATTGGTACAGTGACAGGCAGGAGGATCAATGGAACAGGATTGAAGATCCAGAAATGAACCCACACACCTATGGCCACTTGATCCTCGACAAAGGGGCTGAAAACATCCAATGGAAAAAAGATAGCCTTTTCAACAAATGGTGCTGGTTCAACTGGAGGTCAGCATGCAGAAGAATGCGAATTGATCCATCCTTGTCTCCTTGTACTAAGCTCAAATCCAAATGGATCAAGGACCTCCACATAAAGCCAGACACTCTGAAGCTAATAGAAAAGAAACTGGGGAAGACCCTTGAGGACATCGGTACACGGAGAAAGTTTCTGAACAGAACACCAATAGCAAGAATTGACAAATGGGACCTCATAAGAGCAAGAATTGACAAATGGGACCTCATAAAATTACAAAGTTTCTGTAAGGCAAAGGACACCATCAAGAGGATAAATCGGCAACCAACAAATTGGGAAAAGATCTTCACCAACCCTACATCAGATAGAGGGCTAATATCCAATATATATAAAGAACTCAAGAAGTTAGACTCCAGAAAACCAAACAACCCTATTAAAAAATGGGGTACAGAGTTAAACAAAGAATTCTCACCTGAAGAACTTCGGATGGCGGAGAAGCATCTTAAAAAATGCTCAACTTCATTAGTCATTAGGGAAATGCAAATCAAAACAACCCTAAGATTTCATCTTACACCAGTCAGAATGGCTAAGATTAAAAATTCAGGAGACAGCAGGTGTTGGAGAGGGTGTGGAGAAAGAGGAACACTCCTCCACTGCTGGTGGGGTTGCAAATTGGTACAACCACTCTGGAAATCAGTCTGGCGGTTCCTCCGAAAACTGGGCACCTTACTTCCAGAAGATCCTGCTATATCACTCCTGGGCATATACCCAGAAGACTCCCCACTATGTAATAAGGATACATGTTCTACTATGTTCATAGCAGCCCTATTTGTAATTGCCAGATGCTGGAAAGAACCCAGGTATCCCTCAACAGAAGAGTGGATGCAAAAAATGTGGTATATCTACACAATGGAGTACTATTCAGCCATTAGAAACAATGAATTCATGAAATTCTTAGGCAAATGGATGGAGCTAGAGAATATCATAATAAGTGAGGTAACCCAGACTCAAAAGGTGAATCATGGTATGCACTCACTAATAAGTGGATATTAACCTAGAAAACTGGAATACCCAAAACACAATCCACACATTAAATGAGGTACAAGAAGAAAGGAGGAGTGGCCCCTGGTTCTGGAAAGACTCAGTGAAACAGTATTCAGCAAAACCAGAACGGGGAAGTGGGAAGGGGTGGGTGGGAGGACAGGGGAAGAGAAGGGGGCTTGCGGGACTTTCGGGGAGTGGGGGGGCTAGAAAAGGGGAAATCATTTGAAATGTAAATAAATCATATCGAATAATAAAAAAAAAGAAGAAAAAAAAAAAAGAAAGGGAGGGACCTTAGCTGAAATGCCCTACAGTGGGAAGAGTGAATTTGTATAGTCCACCTCTAGTAGAAAAACAGAGCATCCAGTGGAGGTATCCCACAGTCAAAAACTCTGAACCTCCTTTTTCGTTTTAGCACACTCTGTTATGCTTTCCTTTCCCCTAAATGGCAAACATTTCATTAAAACATATCTATACACCAATATAAGACAATAATGTGAAGTATTCATATTTGAACTTGTTTCAAAAGATTTTGGATCTAGCAGATATTCCATTTTTTTTTCTCAAGTTGAAACCTATAAGCCTTTCAAAAAATAATTATAAATTATTTTGGGTAGCATTACATTGTAATTTTCTCTTCAATATTTATTACTTAGTTTAGCCTTCTGGGAAATTTTGTTTCACAGGTACAATAATAAGAAAGCAAATATATCCCCTATGGAAATTATCTAGAATGAAGTCATTTTTTATTCAAGGTGCCATCTATATTCATGCAGCCTATATTCATATGCATTTTAGATAATACATTATTTAGTTTGTATTATGACTTACATGTACTGGATGTTACTACTTGGATGTTTTTTTATGACTCTCTTTTGGAGGTTCAGTGTAATGACATATTCCCAGGTTCAGCTTTGGGGAGAGTAGAAGACAGTAGCAATAGAACATCATGAGTGAATGATGTATAGGAGAAAAAATGTCTCTAAACCTCTGTATCTAAACCGAGAGCTAGATAACCAGTGAGTTATCACTGTTAAACTCCTTTAAAAATGTTCATTAGGTCTTTTAAAAAATATTTATTATTATAGGTCAGTACACGGTAACTGTTATCAGACACTCCAGAAGAGTGCATCGGATCTCATTACAGATGGTTGGGAGCCACCATGTGGTTGCTGGGATTTGAACTCAGGGCCTTCAAAAGAGCAGTCAGTGCTCTTAACTGCTGAGCCATCTCTCCAGACCATCCATTAAGTCTTAATTCCTATATTTTTATTTAAGTTTCACAGAACCACCTTGGGCACTAAGTTTCTAATGTCTGGGATTTTTGTGAACTTATCACAGTTGGTGAGTAATTGCAATTAAATCAATCTAATTTTTCTCTTAGAGTTATGTTAGCTTTGATATTATGAAGATGAATTCTCTAAAATAAGACCCTCTGAGAAACATCATTTGTCAAGCAACAATCAGTCTGATCCAGTAATCATTTTTGATATGTCCATTCAATCTTTGTCAATAAATATTTGTTTCAAGTGATCTTGGATCTTTTCTTTTTCTTTGGTAATTCCAAAAGGATATTTCTTCTTTCCCTTCCTTTTCCTGCACCTTCTCTTTCTTCTCCTCTTCCTCATCCTCTTTCTTACTTTATAATTAGAAAATTTTCATCTTTCTTTTTTTCTCTCTAAATCTTTCATATAACCCTTTTTGATCTTTCAAATCCATGGCTGTTTTCTAATATTAATCATTGTTATATGCACATACACACATATATGTGTATACATATGCATACATATAAGGACATGCACAAATATTTTTACATATTTGTTCTTCAATACACAAGTACAGATTCTTCCCTACATGTACAGAATGGGACTTTTATGTTTATAATTTTGGGCAGAACATTTTTAATTGCATAGTCAGTTGGGGTACATTTCCATAGAAAGAATATGTCTTCCACTATCAGTATCTCTTAGTTTCTTAAAGACACTTACTTTTTAGTTTTCTTTACATTAAGTGATCCTCACAGTTTCCCAGACAGTATTTTTAACATTCAATACAATGCACACATCTGTTTTAATTTCAACACATGACTTTTTCTTTGAGACTTTCATTTTGGAGTCTTTAAAATTTTTATGAATTTTGAGCAAATGATCATTTATTCAAGTATTGTGTCTTCACATTTAGAAATGAAGAAATATCATGATGTTTTTCATTTCTATGAAAATATCTATGCTTAACATCTCCTTAGTCAATTTGCGAGTAGTGAGGTAAACTTATCCGCTAAAACTTTTTTGTATACAATCCAACCAGAAGGATTTTAGAATATCTGTATAAATCTTTTATTCAATATGACAATTAAGCTAATCTCTCTTAGCTTGCCTTTGCAGCACATGAGAAAAACAGTGACAGCCAGATAGTATGTAGATAATGAGAGGGCTTGTAATACTCATTCATAAACAGGATGTCTCCATCAAACCCTTCTCAGGTTAAGAGAAACCTTCAGAGGTAAAGATAGAAAGAATGTGGGAACCAGAGTGACTGGAGAACACTGAGATCACAAGGGCCTCTATTTCAGCATGACCCATGCACATAACAGCTCACACATACAGAGACAGCATGCACAAACCCTACATGGCACTGTACCAGGTCTTTTGTGTAAACATTGGCTTCCGCTATAGTGTTTTTATGAGATTCCTGAGTGTTCAAATAACTTGGCCTCTGTTTCTTTTGACTTCTATTTGATTCCTTTTTATTTTGTTTGTTTTGTACAATTCCAAAATATTAGTTTTTATTTTATTTTATTTTATGTTAATCTTAAGAAGCCTGCTTGTTTCCTAAAGAAAGACAGAAAGAGTAGATGCACAATACAAGTATTGTATTTAAGTGGAAGGAATTGGGAGAAGTAGGAGGGAAAATCATAATCAGTATATATACACACAGCATAAATATCTAGATTCAGTGAAATAACAAATAGAGAATTCACAACAGAGGAATCTCAAATAGCCAAGAAGAACTTAAAAGAAATGTTCGAAGTCCTTAGTGATCAGGGAAATACAAATCAAGAGAACACTGAAATTCCACCAGTCAGAATAGCTAAGATTAAAAACTCAGTCGATAGCATATGTTGGTGAGAATATGGAGAAAGAGAAACACTTTTCCACTGCCAGTGGAATTGCAAACTGGCGCAATCACTCTGGCAATCAATCTGGACATTCCTTAGAAAATTGGAAGAACCAGCTATACCACTCTTGGTCATGTATCCAAATGATGCCCCACCACCTTGTGTCCCATTTTGGAGATGTGGCAACAGGGGTACATGCTCCACTATGTTTATAGTAGCCTTATCTAGGATAGGCAGAAGCTGGAAACAACCCAGATGTCCCACAACAGAAGAATGCATACAGAAAATGGGATTCATTTGCACAATGGAATGCTACTCAGCTATTAAGAATGATGACATCATGAGTTTTGCAGGCTAATGGGAGGAACTAGAAAATATTTTCCTGAGTGAAGTAACTCAGACCCAAAAGTACATTCATGGAATGAACTCACTAATAAGTGTATATTAGCAAAAAAAAAAAAAAAAAGTACAGAATACCCAGGTTACATTCCACAGAACTCAAGAAGGTTACCAAATAGAAGGACCCAAGTGAAGACACTTCAATCTCCATTGGAGAGAGGGACCTAGGCAGGAGAGTGGATGGGGAGAAGGGAAGGGGAACATGATCAGGTACTTGGGGAAGGGGAAAATATGAGATAAGTGTGTAGGATGTGTGGGGAACCCTCTAGAATGCACCAAAGTCCTGGAAAGTGAGAGATTCTCAGTTCTTTATTATTATTATTATTATTATTATTATTATTATTATCATCATCATTATATTATCATTACTTTGGATATTTTATTTATTTATGTTTCAAATGTTATCCCCTTTTTTGGTTTTCCCTCTGGAAACGCCCTAACCTATCCTTCCTCCCCTTGCTTCTATGAGGGTGCTCATGCACTCCCGCCTCCCTACACTGGTGCATGGATCCTTCGCAGGACCACAGATCTCTCCTCCCATTGATGTCCAACAAGGCCCTCCTATGCTACATATGCATCTGGAGCCATGGGACCCTCTTTGGTTGTTTAGTTTCTGGGATCTCTGGTTGGTTGATATTATTGTTCATCCTATGGTTTGCAAACTCCTTCAGCTCCTTTAATTCTCTCTCTAGCTCCTCTATTGGAGATCTTGTGCTCAGTCCAATGGTTGGCTACAAGCAGCCACTTCTGTATTTGCCAGGCTCTGAAAGAGCCTCTCAGGAGGCAGCTGTATCAGGCTCCTGCAAGCAAGCACTTCTGGGCATCTTTAGTAGTGGCTGGTTTTGGTGTCTGTATATGGGATGGGTCCCCAGTTCGGGCAGTCTGCAGATGGCCTTTCCTTCAGTCTCTGCTCCATACTTTGTCTCCATATTTCCTCCTGTGAGTATTTTGTTCCCTCTTCTAAGATGGACTGAAGCATCCAAACTTTGGTCTACCTTCAACTTGAACTTAAAAAAAAATTGAAGTTTCAGGGAAGATAAGTCTTCCAAAAGTATAAAACACAAAATGATAAAATTTATTTGGGGTTTCAAGGATTCTCAGTCCTTATAGAATTAGCAATAGTGAAATATTATATTTATGAGGTTCTATGTGGGAACAATGATTCTTAATCATTGAAACTGAAAATATTAATACATCATTTTTTGCTAGAACTGTGTATATATGTTCATGATGACTTTGTGGGAATCAGATATTCAAGCTGTTCTACAGTTGTGTAAGTGTATGGTGGTACATTTTTATATTTCGAGCAGGTATTTCTTCACTTTGGAAAATTCAGTCTGCCTCAAGGAGTTAAAGTACTTTTATTTTTCTTATACAAATTTTTATTTAAATATTTTACAAAATGTAGCAAATAAAAAAATCACAAACCAAAATTAACCAGACTCAAAGGTTATACAACTCAATGAACTTCTATATATTTATAGTAGCCATTCAAATGGGAGCTAAGAAACTTCACATTGGAATTTATATTTTAACTATTGAATATATATTTCATATACTTGTTCACAACTGAAAATGAAAAATATATGATTGCCAGAACCATAAAAGGACTTCATTTTATATGCTTTTTTATAACTCTTGCTTTTTAAAACTTGAAGAGAGGATGAATATATGATTCTGGTATTTTACTTCTAGGAATATACCCAGACAACTCCATCCATACCATAGAGATATTTTCAAATCCATACTTATTGCTCCTATGTTTGCTGTAGCAATTGCTGTCAATCAGCCTCCTTCTATCAACAAATAAATGGATAATGAAAATTTGTCATGTATACACACTCACTTATTATATATCTATCTATCTATCATCTATCTATCATCTCTCTTTATCTTTCTACCTATCAATCTATTCAGACACACACACACATATATATACATATATATATATATGTATATATGAAGACATACATATATACATATGAAAACTATTCAACTCTAAAGGAAATAACAATCAAAATTTGCATAAAATGATGAAATTACAATATGTAATATTAATTAAGATCACCCAATTTCAGAAAGAAAACATGTCTTCTCTCATATGGAATATTTTCTACCCAATGGCATGTGTACATATATAAAAATGTACTTGTATATGCAATATAACACTTAAAAAGAGTAAAGAAAGACTAATTAACAGAGGACGAGGAAGAGCTAAAAGCAGGCAATGAACAAGAATTAAAATATATTTTTAAAGTAATTGGTTTTTATATTCGATATATTCTTTATTTACATTTCAAATGATTTCCCCTTCCCTGGACCCCCCCTTTCTGAAACTCCCATAATCCCTCTTCCCTCCCCCTCTTCCCCAATCAACTCCCTCCCACTTCCCTGTCCTGGTATTCCCCCACACAGGTGAATTGAGCCTTTCCAGGACCAGGGGCCTCTCCTTCCTTCTTCTTGGGCTTTATTTCATATGTGAATTGTGCCTTGGGGATTCAAAGCTTGTAGGATAATATCCACTTATCAGTGAGTGCATACCATGAGTGTTCTTTTAGGAATGGATACAGAAAATGTGGTATATATACACAATGTAGTACTACTATTCAGCCATTAAAAACAAGAAATTCATGATATTCTTAGACAAATGGATGGAACTGGAGAATATAATCCAAAGAAATTGTTTTCAACATCTGGCAAGATACAGACACATTTGTGTCCTACAGTTTCAAATGTTATTGAATGGGGATAAATTAACAAGAAACAGCATTTTTGTTAGCTATATTTTGCCAGATAGCATTAGTTCTGACTTTGAGAAAATTCCAGCACTGTTTTAGGCCTAGAAGTGTCAGAATCTTCAAGGTCTTTGTGTTTACTATGAACTATACAATTGATATGTAGCTCTGTAAAGAATGGCATTGAAATCTGACAGGATTTATATTGAATTATAACATAGCTTTTTGAAAAAAATGTCATTTTTCTATAATGTTAATTTTACTAGTTCATATTTATTGAAAAATTTTGTGTTGCTATTTGTCATGGTAATTCACATTTAGTTTGGATTTAAGATAATTCTGAATTCACGGAATTCATTACATAGCATCCCTTCATTTGCTATTTATTGACCCACTTAAAAAGATTAGTGTGACCTTTTCATTAACTGATAATTTTCTTTAAAAGTAATTTTTTACTTTTTTTAATTTATTGATATATTTATTTACATTTCAAATGATTTCCCCTTTACTGGACCCCCCACTCCCCGAAAGACCCATCAGTCCCCTTCCCTCCCCCAGTTTTCCCACCCAACCCTTCCCACTTCCCTGTTCTGATTTTGTTCTATACTGCTTCACTGAGTCTTTCCAGAACAAGGGGCCACTCCTCCGTTCTGCTTGTACCTCATTTGATGTGTGGATTATGTTTTGGGTATTCCAGTTTTCTAGGTTAATAACCACTTATTAGTGAGTGCATACCATGATTCATCTTTTGAGTCTGGGTTACCTCACTTAGTATGATGTTCTCCAGCTCCATCCATTTGCCTAAGAATTTCATGAATTCATTGTTTCTAATGGCTGAATAGCACTCCATTGTGTATATATACCACATTTTTTGCATCCACTCTTCTGTTGAGGGATACCTGGGTTCTTTCCAACTTCTGGCAATTATAAATAGGGCTGCTATGAACATAGTAGAACATGGAAAGGGAGATATTACAACAGACACTGAGGAAATCCAAAAACTCATCAGATCCTACTACAAAAGCCTATACTCAACGCAACTGGAGAATCTGGAGGAAACAGACAATTTCCTAGACAGATACCAAATACCAAAATTAAATCAGGGCCAAATAGATCATCTAAACAGTCCCATAACCCCTAAAGAAATAGAAGGGGTCATAGAAAGTCTTCCAACCAAAAAAAGCACAGGACCAGATGGTTTCAGTGCAGAATTCTATCAGACCTTCAAAGAAGACCTAACACCAATACTCTTCAAACTATTCCATAAAATAGAAACAGAAGGAACCCTACCCAATTCCTTCTACGAAGCCACAATTACGCTGATACTAAAAGTAAAGTTAAAATACATTTCAGTATTTCCTCAATAATCTCTTTTTCTAAGTACTTACAAGCTACCTTCTTTAAAAATTTATTTCAAAAAATTTAATAGGATTTAATAATGAAAATAATTCTTGGCATCTAAGTTCACGGTTACTAATTGCATTCTTCATGGTCATATATAGGACAGGTGTGTTTTACATATTTCATGTTACTGAAAACTGGATCCTTAAACATAATGTGGAAATTTCAGTACTCTAAATAGATAACTATCACAAAATATAAAATTCTTGTTATTATGCTGTTATTTCTATCTTCCCATATATATATTTCTTCAATTATTTTTTCAGAGAATAAAGACATTTTTTTAAATTTGTACCAAAATATACAGGCACATGCATTATTCTTGTTGATTTAGGACTTAATGAAGCAAATTGGGATTATATATTTTTCTGCTCAGTGAATTGAAAGGCTAATAAAAGGAAGAAAAAAAGAAACGTGAGTAAGTGTACTTTTTACTATAACATTCACAGTAGACTAAAAGTCTAGTTTTGTTTATTTTCTGTGTTTTATTTTTCTGAAAAATAATATAAAGAACTTAACTTAAACTTTTACTTGGCTCCTCAATATATCTGTGTTTATGTTTTAGGAGCAGTTGTAAAATAATCTCCATGAGTCAGCAATATATACCTTTCAATAACATGGATCAACATTATGGTAACATTATAAAAGGAAATACATTAACATTTTAGAAAGATGAGATGTTCCATTTAATGTAAAAGGTGCTATGAAAATGGTACACTTACATGGTATCTTGCTCATTTGTTTTGCATATAGTTAAAATTGGACATATCACATGCAGTTCTAGAATAAAAATTTCCCATTATAATAAATAGTGTTATTCTACAAACTATTCCTAAATCTAATAGCCTCAAAAATATCTGAGGTTTCTCCCTCTTTTCTTTAGTGACATGGCTCAAACAACAAATAAGTGTTTGTTTTCTTCGTGTATTCACAATCCTTCCATGGATATATTGTAATAGATATTATGGAGTAATCTCTTTATCTTATTGTCTACCCTCAGCTGAATCAGAAGTCTGAAGCACAGTGGTTATTTTGTAACTATGTGCTCATGAAATGAAAAACAAGTAATCAATGACTGAAAATATCCTTGGAATGAAATAGGCTGTCATATCCTAACGTTTCATAGATTTTAGAAGTTTTTCTTTCTAATATTTTTTATTTCTGAGATTACATTTAAATATTTTATGCAGTTTTAGGTGTGATAATGAAAATATATAATGCCTTATTAAATAAAAGGCACTTTTCTATATTTATGACACTGAAATGATTTTGTTGTCATTTTGCCAACTTATATAAAAACTGAGAAGTTCTTCAAAGGTAACTATAATCAGTTCTGTGTCATAACACATATTATGTTAGAAGACATATATATATATATGTGTGTGTGTGTGTGTGTGTGTGTGTGTGTGTGTGTGTGTGTGTGTTACTCTGAGGAGCAGTGATACAGAAGAAATAGTATGCTTTATGTGTAAAGAAGTTTGCATGTTATTTAATAGTGTTTGCTCTCCTGATGAATATTTATACAAGGTGAAAATTTTCAAAAAATTCGGCTAAACTATTTCAATTTCTATTTTAGCATATTTTTATTAGAAATTGAATCTTCTCTCATATAATTAATAATTCCAATTATAGTTTTCCCTTTCTCCTATCCTTTATGCATACTCTCAACTATCCTCTGCCCCAGACCTACTCCCCCTCGCTTTCCTCCGCAGAAAATAGCAGGCCTTCAGGAGAGGACAGCCAGAATTGGTAGAACAAGATACCATAAGGCAAGGAAGGTGAAAACGTCACATGGAGCTTGGACGTGGCAACCGAATGGACAGAAGACTCCCATGAGCAGGCTAAAGAGTCTAAGATTTGCTCACTCCCAAGTTTAGGAATTTCTCAAGAACACTAAGCTAACAGCTATAACATGTATGCACAGGATGTTGTGCAGATACTTGCAGGCCCCAAATTTGCCATTGCAGTCTCTTTGAGGTGAGCCTATGTGAGTAAGACTCTCTTAGTTGACTCAGTAGATCATATCTCCTGATATCTTCCATCTGCTCAGGCTCCTACAGACTTTCCATCATTGTCTTCTTCAGATGAGTTCCCTGATCTCCTACTCAGGCCCACTCAACATCCAGTAAGTGAGGAAGTCAGCTAGGTGGCTTCGGCAAGGGCTAAAAGCTGTTGACATCTGGCAATTAACTACTGCTCATAGTAAAAGGCAATAAGGAAATGAACTTAGTAACTTGGGCTCTTTAGTTCTCTGACTCCTGGGCCTCTTCCTGGAGTCTCCTTAACTCTTAGTGAGACATAGAGTATAAAAGAAAGAAAGAGAGAGAGAGAGAGAGAGAGAGAGAGAGAGAGAGAGAGAGAGAGAGAGAGAGAGAGAAAGTGAAAGAGACAGAGAGAGAGAGAGACAGAAGGAAAGAAAGAAAGATGATAGATAGATAGATAGATAGATAGATAGATAGATAGATAGATAGATAGATAGAAAGAGTCAGGCACATACATAGACATATGCACACTGGATGAAGTAGAAAAGGGCTACTACATGGCCACTTAATTGTTCTTACTTTTATGCCTTCTCAGAATAATTAACCACATGGATTTCTAAAAACATTTACATTCCTTAAGTCTGTATCAAGTTTAAACTAATAGTTCATGTCATAGATCAATGAGGTTTAAGGAGTTACAACAGATTTATTTATGTGTGTTTCCATTAAGACTAGTACCTGACTAAATGATTGTTTATATATTTTTCTGGCTCCAGGATTTCTTTTATGTTTAAAGTAATAGTTATTATGTCACAAGTTAGTACAGGTTCTCAAGAGAGATACCATCTGCCTTCTGACTTCTTACTTTGTAAGGGTACACTAGTCCATCATTTATTTTCTGTACTTGTACTAA
Organism: Apodemus sylvaticus; assembly: GCF_947179515.1. Lineage (NCBI taxonomy): Eukaryota > Metazoa > Chordata > Mammalia > Rodentia > Muridae > Apodemus > Apodemus sylvaticus. Next base: position 43,081,578 of record NC_067479.1, read on the forward strand.
ATTGTCTATTCCCACTCCATGACAATTACCAGATAGTGGCCTCATTCCTCACCAAAACGAATGCTTACCTTGATTTTAAATTTGTTCCAAGCCAGTTTTTTTTTCATAGTGCATTTTTTTTCCTTGACACATGAATGACTATGGAGCTCAATTTGCAGGGTTGTTTCCTACAGTGTTTTCTAATTACTTTTATCAACTTAGGAATTCTATAAAATCATCATCAGGAAATCATCAGTCTACACAGCCTGACTACATGCAAGTATTCATATCGATTCAGCAGAAAATACACCCAATAGGGCCGGGTGATGCTGAGGAATCATTAGGATATATAATAGTGGTAGGAAAGGCATGTCAGCAATGAGAAGCACTCCTGGAATGAAGTCTCTAAGGACTTTGCCTCTAGAAAGCACCCATTGCAGCCATGCACGGCATTGTGCTCCAGGAAGAACAGAATACTGAAAAACTTCTTTGGGGAATCTCTAACCTGTGGAAAACTTCACAATGTTTAAAATTCAGTGAACACACACATATGTATATATAAATATATTTTCATACATTTGTGTGCATCTTTATATGTACACATATATGTGTATTTACATATATATTATATTTAAAATATCTTTATATGTGCATCTGATTCTTAAATACTTTAAATTTATATAAGAATAGGAATTCAAAAGTATTTTGAAATATTTTTATGTTATAGTACTCTATTCAATGTTGACTAACAACTTGTTATTTTCTATATATATTCTGAACATTACAGCAAGTTTTGAGAAAGAAAAGAAAGGGGGAGAGAGGGAGGTAGGACAAAAAGGATATAATATAGATTTCTGATAAGCAGTTTAAGTATTTGCATATTACCCATCAGGAAGGAACATTGGGAGTTATAACTACAGATTTTTTAACACTGCATTTGAAAAGAAATCTGGCTCCAGAGGTTATTTTAATAAGTCATAGTTTTAAATTTAGTCAACTCAATCAAATGTCAAAATGTTTATGGAAGCTTTTCTTCTCAAAATTGTAATATACGCCTGGGTAAGAGCTCATGATAATGCAAACAGTGAAAATGTCAGTGCCAAACAGTTTTTACTAGTAAGTACTGTAGGCGTAAAAGGATATTACTGAGATTTACAAAATAAGCACTGAAGGGAGTATCAATGCTGAAAATGCATTGCTTGTTTGAAACACTAATTCTCAAGTCATGGAAACTTACTTCCCTTGATGTCCTAAGTAAAGTAGAAAGAATAAAGACTTGCTTCTTGAGTTGAGGTGATGTAGCTCACTACCAAAATTGAAGATTCCTAGAGTCATTCTTAACAATAATCGCACTCATGACCAACAGATGACTCCTACCCTAAGCTAATTGATTTCTTTAGAACATCCTCACACATAATTGAGCTGTGGCCTGATAATGACATCAATCCCAAATTCTTATGTTTCTTAAAGACAAGCATTTTCTTTAATTATTGTTTAACTTTTGAGGTTGCAATATCATCACATTTATCTCTCATGCATTTCCTTAATCCCAAACCTCTCCTACACTCCATCTTGTTTCTTTTCTAAGTCACAGCATTTTTTTCATTGTTATTTGTTTCCTCTCTCTCATGCACACACACAAATACACACATATGTATGTATGCATACATGTATGTACATTCCTAAATATATAAATACAATCTACAAAATTTGTGCAGTATCACTGTTTATCTTATTCTCAACTGTCAGAAAAGTTCTCAGGGGCGGTGAGAAGGGCCAGGTCCAGCGGTCCAGTGGAAGGGCCATCAGTAGTGGAGCCAAGAAGCCACATCAGAACTCTGCCTCCAGCCAGTCAGTTACGAGAGTCTCTCTGCCATCTTGGATCTCGGGCTCCAGAGAAATCGGACACACTGAGGTACACAAATATGACCCAAGGCCAACATCGCTGGGGTCTGAGCCCGACAGGCTTTGGCCTGCACCCAGGCCCAGGGCTGTTCAGGGGGCCATCAGTGTGCGAACCCAGCCAGGAGGTTGATTGTCTTGCAGGGCACGAGCTCCGCCATTTTGACTATGGGACACCAGAGAGTTCTAGCAGGCAAAGTCAGCTAAGAGTCATAGCCTGAGGTGAACATAGAGGGGGTCTAAGACAGACAGGCCTTGGAGTGCCCACAGGCCCTCGGCTGCTTGGTGGGCCATCTGTGTGCCAACCCAGCCAGGAGGTTATTAGCACAGCAGACTCTCCCAGCATATTCAGGGAGCATGCACATGCAGCCATCCTGGCCACCTGACAGAAACAATTAACACTCATAGCCCAAGAGGAACTTTGCTTAGTCCTTAGCCTGCCAGGCTTTTGCCTAGACTCAGGGCCTCAGCAGCTAGGCTAGCCTTGTGTGCACCAACCTGGTTGGGAGATAGGCTGCACAGCAGAGTGACCAGCACTCTGAAAAGATCTTGCAGCAGCATAGACCATCAGCACTCACTGAATGAGCAAACGGGCACTGCCTGGTTCACACAGACAACCTGGGGCAAGGCACGCTAGGGCTGCAAGGACACCCAAGAGGAGGGCAGCACATTAGCAATCTGTAACAGGGGAAACCCAGCCATCCAGTGTTGCAGAGATAGCCATATAGCCTCACAGAAGGCACAAATACCAGGCAGAGACAAGACCAACTAACGCCAGAAATAACAAGATGGCAAAGGGCAAATGCAGGAATGCTGCTAACAGAAACCTAGGCACTATATCAGTGTCTGAACCAATCTCTCCAACATCAGCAAGTCCTGACTATACAAACACACCAGAATAACAAGATTTGGATTTAAAATCACTGTTCGTGATGCTGCTAGAAGAACACAAAAGGGACATAAATGAATCTCTTAAAGAAATACAGGGGACAGTCTGGCAGTTCCTCAGAAAACTGGGCACCTGACTTCCAGCGGCGGCAGCAGCAGCGGTGGCGGCAGTGCAGCAGTGGCTGGTCCAGCTGAAGGGCCATCAGCAGTGGAACCAAGGCGACACAGGGTCCAGTTAGGCCCTGCGCCCATGACCACTGACCTTCGCTGACCAGCCGGGCGGCAAGCAGCTGCAGTTGTGCGGCACCTTTCCTGCATGGAAGCCACTTCAGAACTTGGCCTCCCACCAGTCAGGAGAGGTGCATCCATCTTGGTTTCCGACTCCAGGGATCGGACAGACTGAGGTACACAAACATAATCCGAGGCCAACACAGCGGTGGTCTGAGCCCGACGGGCGTTGGCCTGCACCCAGGCCCTGGGCTGGTCGGGGGGGGGGGTGGCATCCATCGGGGTGCCAACCCAGCCAGGAGGTTTTTTGCCCAGGCCTGCACTCGTGCCACCATTTTGCCTGCAGGACGACAGAGAGCTCTGGTGGGCAGACCTGTAACAGGCATAGCCTGAGGCTAACAAAGCGGGGGGTCTAGGCCCCAAAAGGCACAGGACTGACCCCAAGAACTGGGCGGCTTTGTGGGCCATCTGTGAGTCAACCCGCCCAGGAGGTTGTTAGCACAGCAGACTCTCCCGGCACTTTCAGGGAGCACGGGCGCGCACACCCACCATCCTATTCACCTGGCTGACCCAATTAACAGTCATAGCCCTAGGGGAACTTTGCTCGGACCTTGGCCTCCCAGGCTTTTGCCTGGATTCAGGGACTGGGCGGCCAGGCTAACCTTGTGTACGCCAGCCCGGTTGGCGGATCGGCTGCCCAGCAGAGTGAGCGGAACACAGGGGAGGTCACAGCAGCATACACCGTCGGCACTCCCTGGGGGTGCACACGGGCTCCATCTGGTCCACAGACACAATCTGGGGCAAGGCCTCAGGCGGAAGCCCTCAGCTCTACTCTCTCTGCTTCCGGATCCAGATCAGCCTGGGCGGCAGCACCACATCTCCAAGTCCTGCAAGAGGCTAGCTGGGCTTCCGGGCGGCCAGCTGGGAGAAGTCAGTGTGCTCCAGTGAATTCAGCGGGCCCCAGCGGGAGCCTTCGGGTGCCTGCTTTGGGATCTGAGCAGCCTGGGCAGCAGCACCCTGTCTACAAGCAGTGCAGGAGGTAAGCTGTGCACCAGAGGCCAACTGGGAAGGGGCAGCTTGCACTGGTGAGTCCAGCACTGACAAGACAAACTAATACCAGTGAGAACTAGATGGCAAAAGGCAACGCAGGAACGTCACTAACAGAAATCAAGGCAATATGGCAACATCTGAACCCAATTCTCCTCTACCAACATGTCCTGGATACCCCATCACACCAGTAAAACAAGATTTGGATTTAAAATCACTGGTCATGATGCTGGTACAGGAACACATGAAGGACATACTTAAAGAAATTCAGGAGAAAATGGATCAAAAGTTAGAAGCCCTTGCAAGGGAAACACAAAAATCATTGAAAGAAATCCAGGAGAATACAAAAGCCAACAAGGAGGAAATGCAAAAAACACTTAAAGAAATACAGGAGAACTTTGGTCAACAGGCTGAGGTCATGAAAGAGGAAACACAAAAATCTCTTAAAGAAATACAGGAGAACTTTGGTCAACAGGCTGAGGTCATGAAAGGGGAAACACAAAAATCTCTTAAAGAATTACAGGAAAGCACAAACAAGCAAGTGAAGGAGCTAAGCAAAACCATCCAGGATCTAAAATCAGAAGTAGAAACAACTAAGAAAACTCAAAGGGAGACAACTTTGGAGATAGAAAGCCTTGGGAAGAAATCAGGGGACAGAGATGCAAATATCAACAACAGAATACAAGAGATAGAAGAAAGAATCTCAGATGCTGAAGATTCCATAGAAACCATGGACTCAACAGTTAAAGAAAATGCAAAATGCAAAAAGCTTGTAACCCAAAATATCCAGGAAATCCAGGACACAATGAGAAGACCAAACCTAAGGATTATAGGCATAGATGAGAGTAAAGATTTACAACTTAAAGGGCCAGCAAATATCTTCAATAAAATTATGGAAGAAAGAGAGAGATGCCCATGAATATACAAGAAGCCTACAGAACTCCAAACAGACTGGACCAGAACAGAAATACTTCCTGTCACATAATAATCAAAACACCAAATGTTCTAAACAAAGAAAGAATACTAAAGGCAGTAAGAGAAAAAGGCCAAGTAACATATAAAGGAAGACCTATCAGAATCACAGCAGACTTTTCACCTGAGACTATGAAGGCTCGAAGGTCCTGGGCAGATCTCATGCAGACTCTAAGAGAACACAAATGCCAAACAAAACTAATATATCCAGCAAAACTCTCAATCACCATAGATGGAGAAACTAAGATATTTCATGACAAAACCAAGTTTACCCAATATCTATCCACAAACCCAGCCCTAAAAAGGATAATAGGAGGACAACACCAATACAAGGAGGGAAACTTCACCCTGGAAAAAGCAAGATAGTAACCTTTCATCAAACCCAAAAGAAGTTAACCAATCAAATTTAAAAAACAATGTCAAAAAAGACAGGAAGTAAAAATCACTATTCCTTAATATCTCTTAATATCAATTGACTGAATGCCCCAATAAAAAGACAGAGACTAACTGAATGGATACGTAAACAGGACCCTACATTTTGCTGCTTACAGGAAACACACCTCAGGGTCAAAGACAAACACTGGTTTTGTCATGGAATATCTCAGCACATGGTACCTTCTCCAAAATCGACCATATAATTGGTCACAAGAGAGTCCTCAACAAATATACAAAGATCGATCTAATCCCATGCCTCCTATCAGATCACTGTGGAGTAAGAGTGGTCTTCAATGGCAACAATAACAACAGAAGGCCCACATACACATGGAGGCCAAACAATAATCTACTCAATGACACCTTGGCCAAAGAAGAAATAAAGAAATCAGAGACTTTTTAGAATTTAATAAAAATGAAGTCACAAATTACCGAAATCTTTGGGACACAATGAAAGCAGTGCTAAAAGGAAAACTCATAGCCCTGAGTGCCTCCAAAAAGAAAATGGAGAGTGCATACATTAGCAGCTTGAGGACACACCTAAAAGCCCTGGAACAAAAGGAAGCCAATTCACCCAGGGGGAGTAGAAGACAGGAAATCATCAAACTCCGGGCTGAAATCAGGCCATTGTAAACAAAAAGAACCATACAAAGAATCAAGAAATCCAGGAGCTGGTTCTTTGAGAAAATCAACAAGATAGATAGACCCTTAGCCAGACTGACCAAAGGGCAGAGAGAAAGTATCCAAATTAACAAAATTAGAAATGAAAAGGGGGGTATAGCAACAGAAACTGAGGAAATTCACAAAATCATCAGATCTTACTACAAAAGACTATACTCAACATAACAGGAGAATCTGGAGGAAATGGACAATTTCCTAGACAGATACCAAATACCAAAATTAAATCAGGACCAAATAGATCATCGCAAGAGTCCCATATCTCCTAAAGAAATAGAAGGGGTCATAGAAAGCCTTCCAATGAAAAAAAGCACAGGACCAGATGGCTTCAGTGCAGAATTCTATCAGACCTTCAAAGAAGACCTAACACAAATACTCTTCAAATTATTCCACAAAATAGAAACAGAAGGAACACTACCCAATTCCTTCTATGAAGCCACAATTACGCTGATACCAAAACCACACAAAGATCCAACAAAGAAAGAGAACTTCAGACCAATTTCCCTTATGAACATCGATGCAAAATTACTCAATAAAATTCTTGCCAACCGAATCCAAGAACACATCAAAACAATCATCCACCATGATCAAGTAGGCTTTATTCCAGGGATGCAGGGTTGGTTCAATATATGGAAATCCATCAATGCAATCCACTACATAAACAAACTCAAAGAAAAAAACCACATGGTCATTTCATTGGATGGTGAAAAAGCATTTGACAAAATTCAGCATCCTTTCATGCTTAAAGTCTTGGAAAGAACAGGAATTCAAGGCCCATACCTAAACATAGTAAAAGCAATATACAGCAAACCAGTAGCCAGCATCAAACTAAATGGAGAGAAACTTGAAGCAATACGATTAAAATCAGGGACTAGACAGACTGCCCCCTTTCTCCTTATCTTTTCAAAATTGTACTTGAGGTACTAGCTCGGGCAATTAGACAACATAAGGAGCTCAAAGTGATACAAATTGGAAAGGAAGAATTCAAACTATCATTATTTGCAGATGATATGATAGTCTACCTAAGTGACCCAAAAAACTCCACTAGAGAACTCCTACAGCTGATAAACAACTTCAGCAAGTGGCAGGTTATAAAATCAACTTAAGCAAATCAGTAGCCTTCATATACTCAAAGGATAAGCAGGCTGAGAAAGAAATTAGGGAAATGACCCCCTTCACAATAGCCACAAACAGTATAAAGTACCTGGGGGTGACTCTTACCAAACATGTGAAAGATCTGTATGACATGAACTTCAAGACTCTGAAGAAGGAAATAGAGGAAGACCTCAAAAAATGGAAAAACCTCCCATGCTCATGGATCGGCATAATTAATATAGTTAAAATGGCCATTTTGCCAAAAGCAATATACAGATTCAACACAATACCCATCAAAATCCCAAGTCAATTCTTCATAGAGTTAGAGCAATTCTCAAATTCATCTGGAATAACAAAAAACCCAGGATAGCTAAAACTATTCTCAATAACAAAAGAAATTTGGGGGAATCAGTATCCCTGACCTCAAGCAATATTACAGAGCAATAGTGTTAAAAACTGCATGGTATTGGTACAGTGACAGGTAGGCAGATCAATGGAAGAGGATTGAAGATCCAGAAATGAACCTACACACCTATGGCCACTTGATCCTCAACAAAGGGGCTGAAAACATCCAATGGAAAAAAGATAGCCTTTTCAACAAATGGTGCTGGTTCAACTGGAGGTCAGCATGCAGAAGAATGCGAATTGATCCGTGCTTGTCTCCTTGTACTAAGCTCAACTCCAAATGGATCAAGGACCTCCACATAAAGCCAGACACTCTGAAGCTAATAGAAAAGAAACTGGGGAAGACCCTTGAGGACATCGGTACAGGGTGAAAGTTCCTGAACAGAACACCAAGAACTTATGCTCTAAGATCAAGAATTGACAAATGGGACCTCATAAAATTACAAAGTTTCTGTAAAGCAAAGGATACCATCAAAAGGACAAATCGGCAACCAACAAATTGGGAAAAGATCTTCACCAACCCTAATCATATAGAGGGCTAATATCCAATATATACAAAGAACTCAAGAAGTTAGACCCCAGAAAACCAAATAACCCTATTGAAAATGGGGTACAGAGTTAAACAAAGAATTCTTACCTGAAGAACTTCGGATGGTGGAGAAACATCTTAAAAAATGCTCAACTTCACTAGTCATCGTGGAAATGCAAATCAAAACAACTCTGAGATTTCACCTTACACCAGTCAGAATGGCTAAGATTAAAAATTCAGGAAACAGCAGGTGTTGGCAAGGATGTGGAGAAAGAGGACCACTCCTCCACTGCTGGTGGGGTGGAAAATTAGTACAACCACTCTGGAAATCAGTCTGGTGGTTCCTCTGAAAACTGGGCATGTCACTCCGAAAGATCCTGCTATACCACTCATGGGCATATACCCAGAGGATTCCCCAGCATGCCATAAGGATATATGCTCCACTATGTTCATAGCAGCCCTATTTATAATAGCCAGAAGCTGGAAAGAACCCAGGTATCCCTCAATAGAAGAATGGATGCAAAAAATGTGGTATATATACACAATGGAGTACTATTCAACCATTAGAAACAATGAATTCATGAAATTCTTAGGCAAATGGATGGAGCTGGAGAACAGCATACTAAGTGAGGTAACCCAGTCTCAAAAGATCAATCATGGTATGCACTCACTAATAAGTGGATATTAGCCTGGAAAACTGGAATACCCAAAACATAATCCACACATCAAATGAGGTACAAGAAGAACGGAGGAGTGGCCCCTAGTTCTGGAAAGATTCAGTGTAGCAGTATAAGACAAAACCAGAACAGGGAAGTGGGAAAGGATGGGTGGGAGAACGGAGGGAGGGAAGGGGGCTTATGTGACTTTCAGGGGGTGGGAGACCAGAAAAGGGGAAATCATTTGAAATGTAAATAAAAAATATATCGAATAAAATTTAAAAAAAAAAGAAAAGTTCTCAGATTTATTCTGTTATCAGTGTTCTTATTATCTATTTTCTTTCCTCCATTTTTCCAGGAATGTTGTTGATTCTCCTGTTTTTTATTTAATAATAAGAGACAAATAAATATGCAAGCCATTTTTTGTACTGTAAAATGCTATTTTTCTAGTCATTTCCTGAGTATCTTACCAAACTACAATAGATTTATTGGAGGATGTATACATATAAAAGAAATTTATATTCTTATTAAATAGTGATGTGCTCTGTGAACCATAGTTTTAGATACACTAGTGCACTTCTTGCATTATTAACTATGCGTCCAGTTGGTGGGTTATAGGAGCTCAGAGGTTGACTGGGGGTAAGCATGAGTGTTATTTTTTAATGAGAATGAGGTAGAAACAATGGGATCTCACAGCAGAGTGGAGCACAGCACAGTTGTTCTCTGTTAAGGTCCATCCTGGAATTTGGATATGAAAAGGGGCAGCAGTTTCACTTTACTCAGAGTCTTCAAGTATCCCTCTATCCATCTCCATGTATTTGTGCACCATTTTGTCTCTCTAATTAATTCATTATCTTTTCCATTCATTACAATCTTTAAAGATTTTAAGATGAACTCTAAATACGACACACTTCAAAGAAAAGTGAACACATCTACAAAGACACATTTTGCAGGCATGAAAACATTCAATAGTATATGACATAAGCACTTCATATATCCTTTTGGAAGGTAAAGTTCAACGCATTTAATAATCTTGTTTTTTTTGACGATGAGTTATCATATCTAAACATACAAGTCTTTGCATTTAATAGGAAAATGAAAGTCTTTGCAATTAAAATGTGTATATTTTATAATATGTCTGATAGTAAATAAACTCAATTATTTAATGACTTAATTGAATGCATTGTATCTCATACACAATTGTGTGAAGCCATCAGTTACTCCATGTGGATGTTCTAGTAAACAAAAAACAAATTATTTATCAATGGCATCAATTTCATACTGAATTGCTTTTGAGAACAAAGTTTTCTGAACAAATTTGTTAACACAACATTCCTTCCAGAATTTTTTAATTGTACTTTGAAGTAAAATTACATTGAATTTATAAGTTAATGTATTTATTTTTATGGTTAACATTTTATTTGTATGAAAAATAATCTCTGTTATATAAAGGAATATCTGATATATGAAATAAACATATGATGCAAAGACAGTTTCATATTGTGACCATTCCATGCCTACCAGAGCAACTTGCACCTGTGCCTCCATCCATGAAATATCTGAAATGATTTAATCTTTCTATTTTATTAAAACATAAACAGCAAAATTAGCTTTATAGAGAAAAAGTATACTTTAGGAACTTGAAATTTCCAAGTTCCTAATTTTAAATTTATCCCTCACCAATAAACAAACATCAAAGAAGCTTCCTTTTTTGCTGTGAAGTTACATCATAACTTATTGAAGTATCTAATAGAGGCAAGCCTAAGTCTTCAGTTATGAGTGGGCCATGTATATCAATCCCTTTCTACCCAATACCTAGACAACCTTGTGAAAGAGAAGGAACATGGACTTTAAGGTTCAGGGTTGTGGAAGCACAGCTATGAGAGACTGGCTTCTGGAAATAAAAGGATTGTAGCAAGCACGTTAATAGAACATATTTGAATTGAACAACAGGAGCTGTTGTTACCAACATAAGACATCCATAGACTAAAAACAAGATAAAAACCTATATCTGCTGCAGATATAGGTGGGGGATCACTAAGTCTCCATCCCTAAAAGCAGAACTGTAGGAAGATGATGGCTGCTGAGAGAGGAGGCCTCACTTACTGTTGGTTATGTTTTCATGACCTAGTTGATAGTTCCACATCCAATTGCATACAGGAGCAACAATTAATTAAGAGATTATTAATAATGCAGGCAAAACTGGACATGAAGGTGAAGAGAAATAGCATGTTCTAGAAACAGAGGAAGGAAAAGGTGGATGAGTATGATCAAACTATATTGCATTTTAAAAATTCAAAATTCATAACAATATTACTTAAAATTTATTTCATCAACTGAGGAGGAACCAAGATCAACAGCACTTAGGTGGACTTTTTCAGAATGACTCAGACAGTCCTCCTTAACAACTCAAAGGGATTTCTCATGTTTTGTTTTATGGATTTTGTTAGGTTAATCTTTGGCTCTTGAATGGAGTACCATCAGTTCACATTTTAAAAGTTTATTGAAGCAGGATATGTATATTTATACATGGAATTACATGCATTATAATTTTATTAAATAGTTTATAATATGATTTATCTTGTCTTTTTCAGGCATCATTATGGTTTTTTTTTTAAATTTACCTCCCACCTGCTCTTTCAAAACACTGAATTTTCTGATTTTGACAATCAAATCACTCTGTATTCTATCATATTTGTTTACCTTCCTCCCACCTTCTTCATTCATGAATTTTTTAGGCAAATGAATGGAACTAGAAAATATCATCCTAAGAGAAGTAACGCAATCACAAAAGGATACACATAGAATGTAAACATTGATAAGTAGATATTAATTAGCCCTGAAGCTCTGAATACTGAAGATACAATTAGCATATAAAATGATTCCCATGAAGAAGGAAGAAGAGGGCCCTAATCCTGGAAAGGCTTGATCCAGCATTGTAGGGGAGTACCAGGACAGAGAAGGGGGGGGAGAATGGATGGAGAGAAGAGGACTTATGAGACATATGGGGAGGGGGAAACTGGGAAGGGGGAAATCTTTTGGAATGTAAACAAAGAATATAGAAAATAAAAATATATATTTATTTAAAAAAAGATAATGGTAGGCCTTTGAATCTGTTACAGACCAGTTCCAGTCCTGAAGCATGTGACCATGAATGACACTCAACTAAGAAGACCATGGCAAGTAATCATGTAGCACAGAGCCATATTCTGTGGCTAATGTTCTCTCATGCTAATGAAGTATCTAGATGGGCCACCCTGAAGGTTTGGCCAATAAAGTTCCCTTTGCAGACATTCCTTCCTGCAAAAGGTATATACCTTTTTAAATCTGTAATCCACCCTGAGTAAGCTGTATGTATCTATATTTCACCATGAATAGTTTAAAAAAGCAAGAACTGTCTCTCATCATGAATTGCCCTGAGGGAAGCCTTCATTATAGAGCCTAAGTCTCCACTGAATACCCCTCTACTCTCCAGACACTCACCCTTGAGGTAAGGTAAAGTCCTCCCTACCTACTCCACTCAACTCTGGGCACATCACCAGGGTGGTCTGATCCCAACTCCTAGCAGTTCACAGCTATGTCTGGGTATGCAGGAGTTTGGAAACCCAGTGAGACCTGTGCTATTTCTCACCCAGGCTGGGGGCCCCATCTTAGGCTGCCTTCTGCATTCCCTGAACTGGTATAGGCATTCTGGGAGCCCAGAACCCAATTGGCAGCTGGGATGGTATGGTATGTAGTAGCCTAGAGCCCCTGCCTTTTGTCCACCTGACTTGCATTCACACACAGAACAAGGACCCACAGTCAGAATAACATATGTAGGCCATGACAATTTGAAGAGCAATTGTAGGCCAAGCAGATGCCCACCAGTGGCAAGCCATCGCTCAACCATCACCACTCTCCCCCTCCCCCCACAGCTGTATTAATTCTCCTGGTTATCTAGGCTTCTCTCTTGTCTCCCTACATACCTGAACCTGTGTCCCTTTTCTATTCCCCTTCCCTCTCCTACACAGATCCTTCCTTTCCATTGCTTCCTGTTTTTATTTTCTTATTTCTTTTAAGTGGGATTGAAGCATCTTTATTTACGCCTTCCTTCTTGTTAAACTTCACACAGTCTGTGAATTGTATCATGGGTATGTTGTACTTTTTGATTAATATCCACTATCACTGAGTACATAGTGTGCATGTCTTCTTGGATCTGGGTTACCTAACTCAGGATGATATTATCTAGTTCTAAGACTGCCCCAACTTGGGGACAATGCCATGTGTAGGCAACAAATCCTGATACTTTTGATGTCATGCTGTGCTTACAGTACGGAGATTATCATGGCTGACCTCTGAGAGGCTCTATCAGCAGCTGACTCAGACAGATGCAGATACTTACAGCCAATCATTGGACTGAGGTCACTGACCCCTATGGAAGTGTTAGGAGAAGGATTGAAGGACCTGAAGGGAATGGCAATCCGATTGGAAGAATAACAATATCAACTAACTGAGACTCTCAGAGACTAAACCACCAACCAAAGAGCATGCATGGGCTGGTTTTTGGCCCTGGGCACCTGTGTAGCAGAGAACTGCCTTGTCAGGCTTCAGTGGAAGAGGATGTGCCTAATCCTATAGAGACTTGAAGGGAAGGGGGATGCTGGGGCGGGGGGTGGAAGTGGGTGGGAAAGCTCATTCTGAGAGGCAAAGAGTGAGGAATTCTGAAGGAGGAACTGGGAAGGGACCAACCTTTTTGAATGTAAATAATAAAATAATTTAATAATAATAATAGTAATAATAATAATAATAATGCAATCAATAAGAGCCAGTACCAGAACCCCACCATCCTAAAGTATGGCAGTACCAGAGCCCCACCATTCTAAAATAACAAGACGTGAATATTTCAAGACAGCCAAAGCAAAGAAAACTACCTTAAAACCAACATAATGAAGATGGTAGAGGTCCTTAAAAAGGAAATGAAAAAAATCCCTTAGAGAAGTTGAGGAAAGGATAAACAAGAAACTGGAGGAAATCAACAAATCCCTTCAAAAATGCCATGGAAGCCAGAAGTGCCATGAAGACAAAGAAAAAAGATGGAAGAAACTGTTCAAGACCTGAAAATATAGATAGAAACAATAAAGAAACACAAACTGAGGTGATTCTGGAAATGGAAAATCGAGGTAAACAAACAGGAAATATACTTACACTCATCAAAAAAAAATTACAAGAAATGTAAGAGAGTTTCTCGGGCATTGGAGACATAACAGAAGAAATAGATTCATCAATCAAAGAAAACATTACATCTAAAAATTCCTAACACAAAACATCCAGGAAATCCAGGACACTATGAAGAGCACAAACCTATGAAATGTAAGAACAGAAGGAAAAGAATCCCAGTTCAAAAACCTAAAAATATGTATTTAACAAACTCATGAAAGAATTTTTCCCACTCGTCCTGGAAAGGCTCAATGCAGCAGGGTACTGGAATACTAGGACACAGAAGCGGGAGGGGGTTGGTTGAGGAACACGGAGAGGGAAGAGGGTTTAGGGAACTTTCGGGAAGAGGGGATCCAGTAAAGGGGAAATCATTTTAAATGTAAATAAAGAATATATCTAATAAAAATATAAAGAAAAAATAAGAATTTTTTTCTTAAGCTAAAGAAGGACATGCCTATAAAGTTCAAAAACGATACAGAAAACTGCAGAGACTGACCAGAAAGGAAAGTCCCAACAACACATAATAATCTAAACACTAAACATGTATAACAACAACAAAAGAATATGAAAAGTGCAAGGAAAAAGTCCAAGTAACATATAAAAGCAGACCTATTAGAATTATACCTGACTTCTCAACAGGCAATCTAAATCCAGAAGGGCCCCAACAGATGTCCTGTATATTCTAAGTAACAACAGATGAAGTCAATATTATACCAGCAACAATTTCAATCACCATAGATGGGGAAAACAAGATATTTCATGACAAAGTCAAATTTAGACAATATCTATCCATAAATCCAGTCCTACAAAAGGTACTAGAAGGGAAATTCCAACTCAAGGAGTTTACCTTACACCCTCAAAAACTCAGGGAATAAATAATCTTACACCACCAAAATCTAAGAAACCCTCACACAGACAAATAAACACATACACATCCACTTACACAAACAGACACACACAGATGCACACACACACACACATTCACAGTACTTTAAAATATAGCCAATGATTCACCATGAAAACTCCTTTCAACTCTTGAATGTTCATATAGCCTTTTTCCATCCCAAATAAAGTATATGTGTACAAACTCATGCCTAATAGAAGTACATGCACATGTTAAGATCTGCACTTGGAACAAGCTGGGCCAGGATCCTACAGACTCCTCTCATTCTGGACTCTACTTCATAATTCCATCCTGGTGTGCAGTGGAGTCTTGACACCCTAAGGGAGGAAACAGAGGAAGTGGAGCCATAGCTGGATCAACGCAGAGCAGTTCAGGGGAGAAAGAAAGAAAGAAATTAAAGAATTCATAGAATTTAATGAAAAGTAATGCATAACACACCCAAACTTATGGCACATGATTGAAGCAGTGCTAAGAGTAAAGTTAATATAGCACTAAGTACCCTGTAAATTTATTAGTGATTTAACAGCACACCTGAAAGCTCTAGAACAAAAGAAGCAAACACACCCAAAAGGATTAGATGGCAGGAAATAAACTCAGGGCAGAAGTAAATCCACACATCCATGGACACTTATATTTGACAAAGGATATTTTGTTAAAATTATATAATGGAAAATATAAATAATATTCAATATATGGTACTGGTCTAATTGAATGCTGTTGTGTAAAAGAAAACAAATAGATCTATATCTATTATACTGCAAAACCTCAAGTCCAGCTGGATCAAACCTCAAGATAAAACCAGGTACACTGAGCCTGAGTTCAGGGAGCCTGTGGGGGGTCGAGGTAGGTTCCCTGCATGTAAGTTATATTAGAATAGCTTGGTGTTCTTGTGTGACTTCTTTTTTTTTATTTTTCTTTTTTAATATTTTTATTTTCTATATTCTTTGTTTACATTCCAAATGATTTCCCCTTTCCCGGATCTCCCCTCCCCATATGTCCCATAAACCTTCTTCTCTCCATCCCTTCTCCAATCACCTCCCTCCTTTTTCTCTGTCCTTATATTCCCTTCCAATGCTAGATCGATCCTTTCCAGGATCAGGACCCTCTCCATACTTCTTCATGGGAGTCATTTGTTATGCAATTTGTGCCTTGGGTATTCAGGGCTTCTGGGCTAATTAATATCTACTTATCAGAGATTGCATTCCATGTGTATTCTTTTGTGATTGGATTACCTCACTTAGGATGATATTTTCCAGATCAAACCATTTGCCTAAAAATTTTGTGAATTCATTGTTTCTAATTGCTGAGTAGTATTCCATTGTGTAAATATACCACATTTTCTGTATCCATTCCTCCTTTGAGGGACATCTGGGTTCTTTCCAGCTTCCGGCTATTATAAATAAGGCTGCTATGAACATAATGGAGCATGTGTCTTGTGTGACTTCTAACAGTGGGAGCAGTGACTGTCTTGCTGTGTATCATTTGCCTGATGGGACCCTTCATTTTGGGTTCCCTCTTCTGCCTTGATCCAGTGGTATGTTTCTGGTTTAGCTTTTTATGCTGTGTTTGGTTGATATCCCTGGGTGGCCTGCTCTTTTCTGAGGGGAGTGAAAATATCTTTTCTGTGCGGGCGGGGTGGCAATATCTAGGGGAGAGCAGAGGCGTGGGATGATGCTGGGACGAAAGGGGAAACTGAAGTCGGATGTAATATAGGAAGGAAGAATTACAAAAAAGAAAAATAATCTAGAAAAATCTTAAATTCTCAATAGTAATAAATGTTAACCATACTTATATGGCAGTTTTGTTATTAATATTATTTCTTTCCAAGCATTTAAAGGAATATGGATGCAATTAAATTAATAACCATAACTCCATTTATTTTATGTCTGCCATTATAGTTAGCTTATTCTTCCATCATTAAAATTAGACCATTTTGCACTCAATTTACTATTGGGAAAACTGAACTGTGTAGAAATTAAGTATTTCTGCTATATTTTTAGACATTCGATACAAAAATCTTAAGTGGTTGAAGAATACTTCAGTATGTGTTACATATAATGGCCCCTAGACTTCTGATTCATTTCTAAAACAACTACTCTAAAAGCTGAGGAAATGCATAGTTTGAATCCAGTGGCATCTACTCACAAGCTCTGGAAAGGCGAGTGTTTGAAGCTTTGCTGTTGCAGACATATGTCACTACGCACAAGCAAAAGTATGAGAACATAAAACATCATGCTTTCTGCATTAAATGTAGAAGCCTAACACACCTCAGAATGGCAGTGTATGAATATCGCTGAGAAAATTATCAGTGAGGAAAATTGAGAATTCCATTAATCAATCTGTTAATTCCCTTAATTCACTTTCTCTTTTGACTTGACCAATTCTTTTATTTTGGGGGAAATTGAAAATATTCATACCATGGGACTCATCTGACATATTTTACATGGTCTCTTAGAAACTTCTGATTTTATAGTCAGAACATATACTCATAGAAAGTTATTTCTAAGACACTGGAAGTTTTGTAGTGTTTTACATAAATTGTTGTTCAGTTGACCTTTTGACACAGTAAAAAATATAAAAGAAACATTGTTACAAAAATATTTAAATGATTTTGAATTTTTAAATTTAAAGGGAGAAAATGTTTAAGTTATTAAGGGAAGCTTTTCTTCTCTCAAGAAAAAATATATGTGAGAAAGAAGAAAGTTATCTTTCACATAAAGCTTTTATGAATCTTTGTTTTCATTTTGACAAACAGAGAAATATAGATTTTGATACTTAATGATGAACAGCACTTAAGAAGTCTTCATGACCCTCAAGAAGGTCAGACAAAGGAGAACATCAGGTCCTCTGAGACTAACATTATAGGTATTTGGAAGTATTGATTGATATGGAGCCTGGAATTGAACTCAGATCCTCTAGTAAGAATCAAGAGCTCTTAACAGCTGAGCAATCTCTCCAGCCCAGAGGAAGACCTTTAGTACCAACTTCTCAGGGATTTTTCTTTTTAAGCAAAGATTCTTCATTCGGTAAATGGTTTTATATGCACAGTTGAAAGGAGTTTATTTTCAAGGTTAAGTCCATTACCGTGAATGCTATTAATATTTTTTAAAATAAAAGCAAAATTTGAACAAATTTTCAAATTATTCCATATTACTGTCAAATATGCAAAGACCTCTAGATAACCTTAAATGTGGTTATTCGTTAGTTCAGGGCTGTGGTTAAACAAAATATTTTTAAGGGGAACCAAGCACATTACATCTGATAATGAAAAAGTCTGTAAGGAAAACCACTCAGGGTAGCAAATGATTAACAACTGCACAAGAGTTAATGAAGTTCTCTGAGTGGTGTGCATAAACTAAGAAGTGAATGTGGACTTTCAGCAAAGGAGTATGTGGGGAGGGTGCAAGTAGGCTGCACAAAACTATCGAAGGCTGCCAGTACCAGCAGTAACACAAGTACTATATTAGGCAACAAACCTGTGAGCTGTGTGGACTTCCTGCACATCCTCTGTTTTCTCCCATTTAAGAAAAGAAAGCAAGCACAAGATCACAGAGCTGAAAAACACTGAAGAACTTAAGTATGGAACAAGATATTCTAAGTTTAAATTATAATGCTTATAGTATCTTAATGTGTCAATAACATAAACATCTTTATAGCAGTCAGTTCAGAAGTCTAACTAAGGATAGCAACACACACACACACACACACACACACACACACACACACACACCAAAACTAGTACAATTAGCTTAATATTCTCTTTTCCAGCCTATGTATAATTTTGCCTGCATGTCTCTCTTCCACTCTGTTCTCCATTAGTGGCAGATAACTATAAAAACTGTAATTGAGACAGCTGTATCAGGCTCCTGACAGCAAGCACATCTTGGCATCTGCAATAATATCTGGGTTTGGTTTCTGTATATGAGATGGAACCCCAAGTAGGGAAGTCTCTGGATGGCCTTTCCTCAGTTATCTGCTTAGATACTCTGCCAGAGCCTGACAAATACAGAGGCAGATGCTCTCAGCCAATCATTGGACTGAGCATGGGGTCCCCAATGGAAGAGCTAGAGACAGGACTATAAACCATCAATCAAAGAGCACACATGGAGGGACCCATGGCTCCAGCCACATATGTAGCAAAGAATAGCCTTGTCTTACATCAATGGGAGGAGAGGCCCTTGGTCCTGTGAAGCCTTGATGCCCAGTGTAGGGGAATGCCAGAGCAGGGAGGCAGGAGTGGGTGGGTGGGTGGGGGAATACCCTCATAGGAGCAGGCAGAGGGGCATGGGATAGGGGAGTTTCAGTGGGGGAACTGGAAAGGGTTTTATTTGAAATGTTAATAATATTTGAAATGTAAATAAATAGAATATCCACTTTTTAAGAGTGTAATTGACTGTGAAAGAATAAGCTATGAGCAGAGTTCAATAGATTCAAAAACATCTATTTGACTTTCTTTCTATGTATAGAGCCTGGGCAAGTGTGTGAATGAATGCCTTAGTATCATTGCATGATGTTTTGATGTGTGAGTCCATAAACATGGAGTGATCTTGAACATGCTAGGCTGCAGTCCCAAAACACTGTGAAGGTTGGACAGTGTAGGCTGATGGATTTGTGGCTGGGTGAGTGTCCTAATCCCTTACTTTAAAACCTTGCTTGATTCCGGAAGATGCCTGGTTGACTCCCTGTCACCCATTACTAGGAGTTTTTGCTAGAGTTACTCTGAAGATTCCATGAAGTTTTCATTACACTAGGGTTTAACCTCACCTCTCAAAATGCAAGTGAATTGCAATTGTTACTTCCAACAATTTCTCCATCTCTTCCCATCCCCTTGGATCCCTTCTGTTATCCACCCCACCAACTTCTAGTCTACCAGTGAAATCTAATATATTTCTTTTCCCCAGGGAGATCCTTGTTTCCTCCCTTAAGTCCTCCTTATGACTTGGATTCTCTTGGCCTTTGTATCATAGCATAATTATCTTTTACTTTACAATTAATATCCACTTCTATGTGACAACATAGAATTTTTCCCACCCCCGGGTCTCAGTTTCCTCACTCAGGATGATTTTGTTCTAGGTCTATCTCTTTGCCAGTAAATTTCATGATGTCATTAATTTTAACATCTGAGTAATAGTCAATTGTATAACTATATCACATTTTCTTTATCCATTTTGTGGTTGAGAGATATCTAGGTTCTGTTTTCTAAACACAACAGTGTAGTCATGATTTGAACTCAGCAATGATAGAAACAGGCACAAGAACTTTGGAAACTCCGAATTGAATTACAGCATAGATTTGGGAAGTGGGACTTGCAATACTACCAGTAGCTGTAGACCTAATGGTGTTAAGTAGCTACTGAGAGACTTAGATTCAATTTTCTTGAGTGATATAAAACCTTGTAAACTGGCCACAATCTAAATCAGGCCAAACTCCCATGACTAATTGGATGATATGAACTGGATTCGATGGAGAATAAAAAAATAAAATGGAAAAATTATCAACATTATGTGGGAAGCATGATAGGGTGTTGGAGTAGGACAAAATACGTTAAAATGCATTGTATGAAATTTTCAAAAAATAATACAAACACTGTTTAAAAATCAGGACTAGATTTCCATATCTAATGTGGGAATTAAAATCACGACCTCATGTTTGTAAAAGAAACATTCCATTAACTGAGATCTTTGTCAATCCAGAAACATGATTTCAAACAAAAGCCCTTAACATTTGGATTATATATACCATATACTACCTAGATCATACTTCTGCTTATTAATAAATAAAAGCTCATTCTCAAAGAACAAGATTTATGAGAAGTTTAAAATTAATCTTGGCTACCTTAAATATTCAACACATCATACTTTCATTTTTGGAAGATGACTACATTAGTAACCTTAGTAAAGGGCACATATTTTGCAACTACATAAATCCTATTTCCAGAGAGATAGACTTTGAAGGAAAAAGTAACAACTGAGGCATGCAATCCAAGGGCTGATACATTTCTGTTATTAGTATCTATTCCAGGACTTTGGAGTTTAGAACTAAGGGGTAAGCCTATGAATGAAACAGAATAATCAATATATAAGTGGAAATGCAATGAAAAAGAAAGATGAAACAGACACTGGGTAAATACTTATAGTCATAAATTACTAATTGTGTATACTGTGTCATTTTATTCCCTAGAACCAAGAAATAGGAATGCAGTCATCAGACTAGATTCTAGTCTTGCAGTTGGAAGTCAATCATTTAAATCTAGAGAACACAGACTTTCTGTTGTTATTGACCACTTTGGGTACGTTATGCTACCACTATGGAAGAAATTACTTAATCACAGGGTTGTCTCAAGTAAGATGTGTGTATGCTATGTGAAGAAATGCCAGCAAGAACTTACATTAGTTTTATCCAGAATTTTTCTGCAGATAATAAAGCACAACACACAGAAGGAATAAACTGATAAAGATGTAGTGTTCTAAATTAACTTATATTATCCCTCAAATTTAAAAAATGCTACTTTGGGTTATTTAGTATATGCATTCAATTAATTGCATATCTTAAAATTTTTATATATCATGTACCATTTCATGATTTTTCTTGTAAAAAGTAATTAATAAATTTTATAAATAAATATTTCAGAACCTAAATAATTTCATAATTTTAAAAGATATTATTATTATTTTACAGTCCTATACTTTTTTATTTTTTATTGGTTATTTTATTTATTTAGATTTCAAATGTTATCCACCTTCCCTGTTTTGCATATACTACTTAAGGCTCTCAACTTTAGTTGTCACTACAGCTTCTCATTTGTGGGACCTGTTATATGTGGCTGGAGATGTCAGCTATCTTATACACGATGAAGGTGCTGCTGAAATAACGGTTTTTCTGTGTGTAATAAATATAATGAAATCACTGGGAAGAACTGACGATTTTTAGAGTAATAAAATTTCGATAGCCTGCATCCTCTCCTTATTTATATATTATTGTATTTCTTTGAGGATTCACTTCTTTCAATTGATCAGTATTTATCTACATATTCACTTATATATTTGTCATTTAAAATTCATAATGGTAGGGCTGTGGGATTTTTTTTGTTGTTTATTTTCCTTCTATTTTTTTCTGGGAGAGTCTTGTAATAACAAGATATACGTGTCAAATTATATTTGATATTTTTGTTGTTTTTCCTTGTTTTAAGATATATTTCTTAAAATAAATTTAATTTGATAGAATTTCCAAATAACTCAATGAGTTACTTTATTTTTAACTAAATGGTCATTGTTAATTTACATTTTTAATTCTACCTGTGGGGGAAAAAGTGTGCTTTGGACATTGATATTTAAGGAACTTGTGGAATATTGGAATAATCCAAATAGCTTTATGTAAAATAAATATCACATCAGACATGATCAACATTTCAAAAAAATCAATACTCAAGGTGAGTAATGTCTCTAAATGTCTAGTAAAAAATGTATATATTTTGGACAGTAATGAATGTGTTATTCCTGAAGCTTCCTTCAATAACAGTATAGAAAAAAGCATTTGGGTCTGAAAATTAACAAATAAATAATTTATGTATAATTATTACAAAAATTTTATTCACACAGAATTTTTAAAGTTTAATATATTTATAAGTGCATCTATAGAAAAATTGTAAGTACAGTTTTATAATGTTCTAAAAAAAACTGAGACTATGAACAAAATCAAATAAATAGTCAAATGATATTAATCCTGATATAAAAACTAAGAAGAGTGTAAGAATAGTTTCATTGACACCATAACTCTCAAGTGATTGGAATATCCATCCATACTTCATTAAAATGCACAAGTACTTATTTATTTATTTATTTATTTATTTTCTATATTCTTTGTTTACATTGCAAATACTTTCCCCTTTCCCGGTTCCTTCCTCCTTATAAGTCCCATAAGTTCTCTTCCCTCTGCCCATTCCCTAATCAACCCCCCTTCCATTTCTCTGTCCTGGTACTCCCCTACAATGCTGGATCAAGCCTTTCTAGGACCAGGAACCTCTCCTTCCTTCTTCTTGGGAATCATTTGATATGTTAGTTGTGTCTAGGTACTTTGTTTTAAGATTTATTTATTATTATATCTAAGTACACTGTACCTGTCTTCAGCACAACCATCTCTTTATGGATGGTTGTGAGCCACCATGTGGTTGCTGGGATTTGAACTCAGGACCTTTGGAAGAGCAGTCAGTGCTCTTAACTGCTGAGCCATCTCTCCAGCCCCATTGCACAAGTACTTAATTCCTGACCAACTCAAGTAAAAGAATTATCCTCTACCAAACAGGCTGGCTGTTTACTAATAAGTTTCAGTTTATTAACTTTTTAATTAATGAACTGTATTTCTTATCAATAAATTTGTATCAAAATATGTCACTAAAACTAAATATTTAACTATAAAATTGGTATTGGGCAATTACTATTTCTTGTAAGAAAAGTGATTGAAAGAAATGCATTTAAAAATACTTAAGTAACAGAAAACTAAAGCACAGAAAAAGATTTTAGTAAACTATGGCAAAAACCAACCTTTTGCATCACAATACAAATTTTTGCCAATGAAATATCATATATTAGGTTCCCTCAATTTCCAATAACTTTATTTCTTCAAATACTGTGTTAGCTTCTAGTTATTAATGCATTGAAATATACAAGACTTTTCATTTGACTAAGGTCTCAGTTAAAGGGACATATTTGTCAATTTGACAACATCTAAACCATCTCAGAAGAATGACTTGATTAAGAAATTACTTAGTTCAATTTGGCTTCCAGGCATATCTGTTGAGGGTTACGTTATTTTTTTTATTTTTCTTTATTGGTTATTTTATTTATTTACATCTCAAATGTTATCTCTCCAGTTTCCCCTCCACAAACCCTCTATCCACTCCTCCTTCCTCCCTGCCTCTATAAGGGTGCTCCCCTACCCACCCATTCCCTCCTGCCTCAGTGTCTTAGCATTCCCCTATCCTGGGTCATCATGCGTCCACAGGACACATTGGGAATAATATAAATAGCTCCTACTTTCTCTTTGATATACCTGTATATCAGAGCATCTCCAAAATATCTGTCTGAGATGCTTCCCCTTGCAGTCATTGAAAATTATCAAAGAGAATCCCAATTGACTTACTTGTAGAGGATAAAAGAGTGCTCATCTCTAAGTAGAACATAAATACTACACTCTTCTATTCAAAGTTCATAAGTCTTTGCATAGTTGAGACAGAAAGGTTTTAGGATTGAAAGGTGGCCAATAAATCAAAGAAACGACATTCTAATACAACAGAATAGCTGCACATAGGAACTCACAACAAATGTGGCATCATGAACAAGATCAGCAATAGATTAAATTGTGGTACAGAAGTGGGAAGATAGTCACAAAATCTCCCTACTAACTAGATAAAGAGTTATTGGCATTTGTTTGCTGGTGGTGCGGGAGAGTAAGGTTTCTTTAATAATAGAAGCCCGGGTAAGACTGAACAGGCACCAGGGGCAGGTTCTACACCTGTGAATCTCTGAGCAACACAAACTGGACTCCACAGGGAAAGAAAGGGGGCAAGAGAAGAAAGGGAATGGAAGGGCATAGAGTTTGGTAAAAAGGAGGAATTAGGAAAGCTAGGGCAAATATATTCTAAAAAATATATAGAGGGATAAGTGGTCATGGCCTCCCATTCCTAATCAAGAAGGTATCTCCAATTGGCTTTCAGTTTCAAAGGAAAAACGTTTTCCTCACTAGGGTCTCATTGGATATATTAACCATACTTAATTATAGGGCCCATGCCCAACAGTGGATGAACAATTCAAAACAAATTCAAAGGTATTTTTGTATATATATTTTTCACCTTATTGCTTTACTTAGGCAATTTGTATTTCTGGATTTTTTGCTCATTTAAGGCTTATGATTTTGTGTTTTATGGATTTCTTTTGTGTGTGTGAGTGTGTTTCTTGTTATTTAAGTTTTTAAAATATGGTTTCTGTTTGTTTGCATGTGTGGGTATATGAATGTGAGAGAGACAGAGAGAGAGAGAGAGAGAGAGAGAGAGAGAGAGAGAGAGAGAGAGAGAGACTAAAGAGGCTAGAGTTTTGTGAGTGGGAAGGTATTGAATATCAAAGGAATTAGCAAAGGGGAAACCAGGAATCAAATACAACATATGACTTTTTTTCAATAAAAAATTAACACAAGTAATTAATTTTCCAAGTAAGAAAACAGAGAAGTATTCTGATTGTGAAATGGTAGTCTGGTTTATTTCTTATGAATTTTATCTTAATGCAAGATATTGACAATTTAAAATATTATTATGTAAAGAAAAAATTATAAATAATATGCCTGAAAGGGTTTATCTGAAAAATAATGAGGACATGAATAAAATAAAGTCAATATTACTGAAAGATGACCTGGGATGTAAAGGGGAAAGGGAGGGGGGAGAGGAACATAATGAAAAAACAATAAGTATAATTGTTAATTTTAGAATTCATTTATCAAAAATTAGGCTATCTAGCATGGGAATATGATTAAATAAAAAGTGGAAAGTATCTGAGGTTCTACTCATCCAAATAACTAGCTTTAATTTGATTTATTATTTAATTTATTAAATTCTTTTTCTTTCTTTTTCTTCATTATTTTACATATTTTATTTCCCTCCCAGTCCACCCTCTGACTGTTCCACATCCCAAACCTCATCTTCTCATGCATGTCACCATGATGATGTACCCACCCCTGCACCCCACCAGACCTCTAAAGTCCCTGGAGCCTACAATCTCTTGAGAGTTAGGTGCATCTTCTCTGACTGAACCCAGACCCTGCAGTCCTCTGCTCTATATATGTTAAGGGCCTCATATCAGCTGGTACAAGCTGTCTGGTTGGTGGCTCAATATCTGAGAGATCTCCTGGGTTCCAGTTAATTGAGACAGCTGGTCCTCCTACAGGGTTGCTCTCCTCCTTAGTTTCTTCTATTCCTTTCCTAATTCAGTCACAGAGTTCAGCTCTGTCCATTGGTTGGGTGCAAATATCTGCATCTGACTCTTTCAGGGGCTTGTTGGATCTTCCAGGTGCAGCCATGATAGGTCCCTTTTTGTGAGGATGGCTCCATAGCCTCAGTAATAGTGTCAGGCCTTGAGACCTCCCCTTGAGCTGGATCCCACTTTGGGCATATCACTGGGCCTTCTGTTCCTCGGACTTCTCTCCATTTCCATCCCTATAATTCTTTGAGACAGGAACAATTATGAGTCAGAGTTTTGACTATGGGATAGCAACTCTTTCACCTCACTTGAAGCCCTGTCTTTCTGCTGGAGGTGGGCTTTACAAGTTCCTTCTCCCCACTGCTACAGAAAATGTGGTTCTTTCAGACAATGGAATACTATTCAGCTATTAAGAACAAAGGCATAAGAACAAGGGCATACTGAGTTTTGCTGGCAAATGGATGGAACTAGAAAATATCATCCTGAATGTGGTAACTCAGACCCAAAAGGACATGCATGTTACAAACTCATTAGTTGATGGATATTAATTAGCCTAGCAAACAAACGAGTACAGAATACTCAAGTTCTACAGAACTCAAAAATGTCAAGAATCTGAAGTACATAAATGAGGACACTTAAGTCCCACTTGGGAGGGAGGAGAAAGCAACTACAAGGGAGGAGGGAGGGAGGGACCTGGGATGAAAAGAGGAAAGGGAGGAGGGGGAGGGGAACATGATCTGGTACTGGGTAGGGAGAATGGTCTGAAACCCCAAACCAGAGGGCCAGCAGAAAGAATGGAAACAGGCAGCCTCCAGAAGTAGGAGGTTGGGGGGACCTTCCAGAATGTACCAGAGACCTGGGGATGAGAGACTTTCAGCACTCAAAGGGAGGTACCCTAGATGAAATAATTAATTGGTTTTTAATACCAGAATCTTTTTGTTGATTTAAAGTACTCTATCATTCATTGTAACTTTTTTTTGTTTAGGTTTCAGCACTTTAGCTAAAGGGTTAATTTATCAGTATCACATTTATAGGAAATTTGTTCATCAATTTGCACATATAATAAATAAGACTGCATTTTCTGTTTAAAATGTCTCACTATTTCTTAACAAATGTGTATAAAATTCTTCAAGCCTGAATGTATAATCCTTTGCAATCTCATGTACTTTGGAATCCCAAGCCTGCTCATTAAAGGTATGTACTCTAATATCTAACACATCAGGAGACGTTACTGTTTCACATTATATAGGTATGATGTGTTTTCTTGCAAAGTCTATGCTTTATATAAATCCTTACATTTTTCTCAAGATTTATATGAACACCAAGAAATCCTGATCTTAACTGATCTCTGAGTGGTCATTTTGTTATGTATTTTTTCAGGAGAGCTTATATTGAAGAAGAGGTCTAGTTTCCAATAATAGAACCAACTTAGTTTTATGATGGAAATTATTGCAATTACTTCTTTACATAAGTTTTTGCAAGTAGTAAGTAATTCTGAGTCTGATGAATGAATTACAGTTTTCTTTAACTTTTCTCTATTGTTAAACTGCCAGTGCATGAAAGATGTGTGATAAATGCTCATCAACTTCACAAAGGACTAATTTAATGGGATAAAAAACATTATGAATTATTATATTAATAAGGGAGATGACAGGATAACTGTAGATTAAGGGAGAGTGTAATGAATATTTGCATTTTTAATTTTTGTCTTTGAATATTTCATTTGCTCTTGTAAGATCAGCAAAATTAAAGATTCACAACTGGCAAAATATAAGCATCAAAAGTTAAGAATAAAATAGCAATTTTACAGAGCTTAGCAGTCTATAAAAGCACAAGCAAGCATATATTGTAAATCAGTAATGGAATGAATGCACAAAGTTTCTCAGAGAGTAACAAACATGCTGAGAAGTGCTGCCAGTAGAAGATGCAGCAAATCTCTCACAGGAATCTCTATTAATCTTAATTTTTACTCTTGCATTTATCAGAATTAACGGATGGAGGATTATATATGCAAGCTATTTATATGATAATGAAATTGTGTAAAATCTGTAGCATGCACAAATCAAACATTTATATTTGTTTTCTTTCTTGCTCTGCCTATTTTGTTGTTTTTGTAATTTGTAATTTATTTTCATATGTTGTATTTATGAATACAGGATTGTAATATATATAAACTATATTCCTGTAAAATACTGTATTATAAAGACTCTGTCAGGTTCTTGTTGATGCATTTTTCACATTCTCTAATATATTACAAGTGCATGCTATAAATAGCTGTATGTTTGCCTCATTCTCAAAAGACAAAGTTTAAATTTGTTATTCTACACAAACTTGAACTTAGGGCCAATTTTGTTATGAAATATATTTAACACATTCTGTGAGTTTATGACAACTAAATGAAATAAGAGAATGACACTTCTTTTCATATTAGAGGGGATAATCACAAAGAAATTACTTCTCGAGTTGAGAAGAAACACTTCTGCTTTCTACCCCTAAGCCAGAGATTTTAACATATTAAAAATCTAGCATAAATTGAATTTTATAATGTTCATTTTAGAATTCTAGAATTTATTTCAAATGTACATTTTGTCCTGTCTAAAGAACTCTAATTGTTCAACAATTTCCCAGGAGTAAAATATCCTGAAGGATGCTATGATAATAATTGAATTTCAAAACATTTCAAAGGCATTATTTTTCCTCTCTAAATTATATGTTTTCATAGTCCACATAATTTTAAAAATAATATTAATCTGTCTTTCTTTCTTCCAATCCTTTCCTCTACAACTTTTACTAATGGAGAAATTCAGGTTTTTGAAAACAGTCCTTCACTGAAATATTTATTTATTTTATTTATTTCTGAGGTCTTGTTTGTCTTCAAGTCTTTAAACTTTTAAATGATCTAGACTTTTACTTAATGTTGAATGTTTTTGAGGATTTCTAATAAAGCAACATGCCTTTTATATTAAGAGGTCACACTCAAAGACCTTGGTCTCTGTGATCTGACTAGAATACATCTTTAGTATATGCTTTTAATCACTCTGGCTGGAATACACACACTTAGTGCATGCCTTTAATCCTAAACCATGTACATAAAGTTAGTTTGAAAATAAGACAAAAAAGGCAAGATTAAAAGCGACTTGTAATTGAGGGGCAAAAGTGATATATCAACAAAATATTTTACAGAATGAGTCAGAGATAGAACACGCTCAATACTCAAGAAAGGGGATAAGTAAAAATGATGAGTTAGGAGAGCAGTGAACCCACAGAGAGAAAGAGGAAGGGGCTCAGTTTTACAGAGGCAGGTTGCAGGTGAAACAAAATGAGCCAGCGAATGAGATGGAGCCAACGATGAGCAGGGGTTGCCAGAGTTACTTTGAGGCCAAGCAGAACAATTCAGTCCGAAGCCAAGCCAAGCCAATTTGAATCAGTCAACTTAGAGAATAGTTTTGAGCCAGAACCAGTCTCCCAGAGTAAAAAAAAAAAAATGTAAAAAGGGTGAGTTTATTCATCAGAAAGCCTTTGAGATGGCAATAACAAATGAGGAATAAAAGTTACACCCTCAAAATGTTCAGTATTCTTTCACATTTCATCTCTCATTTAATCTCAAACTCCAATGGGCCATGACTTTTCCCTTTGAACCACATATTATTTATGTTTTGAAACTGAGCCCAAGTTGGTCACCTGATAAGCAATTTATATTTACAGGTTACTGTCTCAACTCCTTTACTTTGCTCTCTGGTATTATGAAGGCTATTATCTTGACTAAATTAAATTACTTGA
The DNA here is from genome assembly GCF_947179515.1 of Apodemus sylvaticus. Taxonomy (NCBI): domain Eukaryota; kingdom Metazoa; phylum Chordata; class Mammalia; order Rodentia; family Muridae; genus Apodemus; species Apodemus sylvaticus. The sequence continues at coordinate 43,111,233 of NC_067479.1, forward strand.
GTTTTATATACATAACATTATAAAGTTTTTAATTTTGCTTTTAATGCTTTAAATGGTACTTTCCTCAGAGGTTAAGTCCATATAGTAAATGAAAACCCCAGGGAGTTTAATTCAGTGTTCAAAGATCTCAATTCAAAAACATCGTGGAAATTTCGAATCAAGCATAGTAATTGCAGAAGAGTATTGAGCATTTGTAACTGTTCACAAGCCATCATATGTATGTGTTTGTATGTGTTATAAGCATATGTGTATATGCATGTGTGTGTTATATGCATGTGTGTATTCAAGTCTGTGTGATTGTAATGGACAGAGGACTACTGGCATTTGTTATTGCTTCCTGTCTTTTACCTTTTACATGGACTCTTTTTAATTGGTTAATTAACTATTTAATTAACTTTACATATTCACTTACATCCCACTCACTACCTCCTTGCCAGTCACACCCTTCTGCAATCCTTTCCCCTTTCCTTCTCCTCTGAGAAGGTGGGGACCCACTGGTACATCAAGTTTCTGCTGGGCTAGCCACATTGTCTCCCACTGAGGTCTGACAAGGCAGCCCAGTTAGAAGAATATATCCTATGGACAGAATATAGCTTTGGGGATAGCCTCCGCTCTAGTTGTTTGGGCTCATATGAAGACCAATCTGCACATTTGCTATATATGTGCAGGGAGGACTATGTCCAGCTTGTATATGCTCTTTGGTTGGTTCTGTCTCTGATAGCACCACGAATCCAGGTTAGATGATTCCATTGGTCTTTCTGTGACATTTCTGTTCCATTTGGGACCTGCAATCCTTTGCCAGGCTCCATCCACTGTTTGGTTGTGATGGGTGTTTGTATCCATCTGTGTCAGCTGATGAGTAGAGCCACCTCAGAGGACAGCTATACTAGACTACAATCTCCAAGCATAACAGACTAACATTAATAGTGTCAGGGATTGGTGCTTGCCCACCGGATGCTTCCGTAGTTGGACCAGTTATTGATTGGCTATCTGCCAGTCTCTGTTCCATCCCTTCCCTTAACACAGTCTCTTATCTGAAGTTGGAGCTTGATATTTCACAGGGATGCCTGAGTAGCAAGTCTCATATACACTCACATTTCTGTCCTACTCTCATCCTTTAGATCCGTGCCTGAGTTTTATGTCATGTTGGGGGATGTGAACTCAGTTTCTCTTACTAGTACAACAATTGATCTTTCACACTGAGCCTTCTCTCTATGCCAATTATTTTTATTTATTAAATAATTTGTCTTCTTCATTTATGAAAGTAATTAAAACTAAGATTTGGGTTAATATACTCTTATACCTAACTAAGATAGAATCCCTTATGGTGTCTCACATTGTTTATGGAGTATTTTTATTTTAAAAAGAAATTATTGAATTTATAAATTGTTTTCACCCTTTGGTTGGCTCTTAAAAAGTAGCTTCTATTCACCAGATGAAATTATCCTCACAGTCCCCTTTCAGTTCTTTCTGAACTCTGGATGTCTGGTTCTACTCAACTGTTTTGGGTCAAAACTCCTCTCCAAGGCGATTGATTCAAACTGGCTTCTCTCATCTAAGGACTGAATTACTCTGCTTAGCCTCAAACTAACTCTGGCAATCTGTTCTAATTTTCTTGCTCCTTCTCATTCTCTGGGCCATTCTGTCTTCACCTGCAACCTGTCTCTGTAAAGCTGTCCTAGTAAAACTGCCTCCTCTTTTGGTCTCCCTTTGTACTGTTTATTCTCCAAAACTTATGTTTCAGTATTACAAGTGTGTTTTTGGGCCTGGCCTGTATTATACTGTCATGGATCCTCTATCCTAATGTAATCCAGGGCAAGTCTACCTTTCAGCCAGATCATAAAGACCTAGAAGGTCTTGACACATGTTTCCTGTAAGTCATTAAATATGACATGTTTGTCTTTAATTGGTGGCAATATTTTTTTTCCTCAGCTTTCAGAGTTCTGGGTATACAAACATGCACTGCCACATCTTGGTAAGAAATTCACTGTTTTGTTCACAGTCAGTCTGGAATTTTGCTTCTGCCATCACACAAAGTGAGTTTGTAGTCTTAAGATTACTGCTATTTTCATTATTCTTACTAATAAGTATTGTTAACAGAAGGTTTGGTATAATTGCATTTCTCTCTTTCTATATATCTGATTTTCGTTTTAATTTGTTCTCAAGGATCTATCGATTCACAGTCTCTCATTAGCACTGAATTGCATTTTTAAACTGCTAATGTTGTAGAGAACTGAAGTTCATTCAAAACTTGTCATACTGAATAGTTAGTCTGAACGTCTCAATTTGAATAGGCTCAAAGGTAAGTGTAGAATGCTTACAGTATTAGTGATTTTTCATGAAGCCTTGTAAGGTTCCTGGATTTGTCCTTTAATTTTAAGGATTTGAGGAAGTTATCAGAGAAGTATGGTGAAATAAGAGCAATGGTGATATTAACACAAAAATGAAAACTTGAGTTCAATGTCTTGTTCTTTAAAAGTGTGAAGCTCCAGGTCCATTCTCCTCCCATGCATTCAGAATTTCTACTGCATAATTCCGTTGGTCCATGCTCTCCTCATTGGTAATCAATTTTCATTTAGTAGACAATTCAGGGAGACCTGTGGTGGAACCTGAGGTGCAGTTATGTCTCTGAAAGACTTTTACCTTCCCTACTTTATACCAGAACCTATAATATAATTTGTATTTTCCCACAGTATAACTAATAATAGTTTATAATCAGGTAGATATTTGTCCACAATATCTCATATATAGTTTAGTTTAGAAGTAATCAAAGACCAACCTCATCTTCCTCTGTCTCCATAATTCTTACTTAAATTGCCATATTATTTTTTCTAACATTAAAAATGACCTTGATACACTAATGTATTTAGAAAATTCGATATACCATTTATCTTCTTAGTCTTTATTTTGTTTTCTTACTTTTTGCTGAGGTTTTTTGCATTTATTTATTGAGGGTTTTTTTTGTTTTGTTTTGTTTTTTTTTTTTTTTTTTAGCATAGAATAGAGTTTATTCAGGGCATGGGGAGGGGAGTTAAGGGTGTAGTAGGGGCAGAAAAAGGTCTATTCTCTCCAGAACAGAAGTAGAGGCCAGCCTTGACCACGAGGAGAGAGGGGGGAAGAGAGAGGGGGGAGGAGAGGGTGGAAGGGAAGAGCCCCAGAGGGGGCAAGAGAGAGGCTAAGAGAGCCAAAAGCTTATTGAGGGTTTTTATTCATTTTGTTATGTTGAGGACCAAATGGAGAGCCATGGTCAAGCTAGGCGAGCCCCTACTGCTACACAATATCCTTCAGCCTCCTTTTAAATTTTATTTTTATTCTATTAAAATGGTTTTCAGAAAGTATATTTGATCCTGTTTTTCCATACTCTGAATTCACCCTACCCACCCTCCCATCCAACTTTATTTCTTTCTCTCTTAAAAAGCAAAACATTTTTTTTTTTACATTTTCAGTATGCTGTTGTTTTTTTTTTTTTTACATGTTTCAGTATATAGTGTTTTGCTATTTGTTCAGATGGCTTTTCCTTGATCAGAGAATGACTTTGTGGCTATTTGTATTAGTTTTCCCTTGTTGCTAGACTATTTTTTAATATGATACCATTATATAATGGGTTTAGAAGCAACACTTGTTTTATGGAACTGTTGGAGATAAATCTATATAACCAAGGTGTTGATCAGATCTTGTTCCTTCAGAAAAATTTTAAAAAGTTCTATCCATAGTCTTCTTTTTTATCCAAGATAACCAGTAGCCTCTGTTGTCCTTGCTCCAGCAGTTTTTGAACTAAATCTGTTTCCTTTGCTGGTTTCTTTCTCTGTGGTGTACATCTCTGTCTGACTCCTAATGGAACTCCTTAGAGTACTCTGGTCATCAAATAAACCATAGTCTCCCCTGCATCTTACAAATTATACTTTCCAATATCTAATTTATATTTAAACTAAACCCTAGCTTTCAGTTTGGCATGAATCTTGCCATGTATTTTATCCAAAATTTTATACCACCCAAATTATTTATTTTTTTCAGCCTATAGGAATTGTATAGGAAAATCTTGCTCTTCATGAACTTCATGAGCACACTACTGTAAATGATCTAGCCATTTTCTTCTGTATCTAATCTGATGGATTTAAATCAGTCATGAACTAAACCAACTACTGTACAGTTGAAGCTAAATTAATCATATAAAATTCTAATGTTGGTAATTTCTAATTTATTTGTCTTTCTTTTTATTTTCTATGCTATCAGAGGTATTCTGAAGGTCACTACATGTCTGAATAGTTTTAGAGAACTGATTGTATATGCCTCTAAATCATTTAAAATTTAGATATCTCTTCTCTTTATGGGAGGTGCATGCCCAGTTGTATGACAAAATCTGAGAGCTCTGTCATTTTTGACCTTTCCATCTTAATTAAGCAGCAAATGCTAAAAGCTTATGACAAAGTGAAATAAAATAACAAGTTCAGCTCTTATTTTCTAATTCAGAGAGATGACAAAATGTGCATGTGATAGGACATGATGATCCTAGCATATGCTCATCCCATCTGCATGAACAGTCATAAAGCTACATTTTGTACTGCCATGGAGAAACTCTACTAATATTCAAACATATTAATAACTCAGAGATTTAATTTACATGATTTTATGTAAATATTTACACATTTATTAATGCATAGAATACATTTTTCTCTGAAAATCCCTTTGAATTAAGAACTGGTGGGAAGTTTAAAAAACATAAGAAGATTTATATTAAAAATTTTGAAGCATTGTTCTTTTAGAATCTGTTTTGGACAAGAATGACATTCCAGAAACCAAGCTATTACTTCTAAGAGTGTGTTCTTTGATACTTTTCCTGGGCAAATCTGACAGAAATGTCTAATTACCTCAAATGAGAATTAGTGAATGAAATTAAACAAAATCTTGTTTTGTTTTTTTTTAAGTTCACATTGCCAAAGAGGTAAGGGGAAATAGCAGGAGGCCTCATCCCTTCATGAAGAACTACATACAACTCATATTTTTGAAGTAACAATTAATGAAGTTCATGAATTTGAAGGACTGTGGGTGTAATAAGGAAGGGAGTGGAAGATTAAAAAAGAAGGGATAAGTCTAATTGTATTATACTGTCAAAATTAAAGTTTTCAATAAGTCCATCTTAAGGAATCAATGAGTTCATTGTGATTAATTAAAATAGTGTGAGTGAGGGTTGCTTACAATTACAATGAGGACTCAAAGGCAGCTGGATCTCCAAAGTGTCCCCTCAACCCCTCTGGAAATGACCCTGTGGAGGGCTCTTTATGACTCTCAGCAGCTTGACACTCAGTCCCAGCAGCACAGCAGGTCCAGGTGTATCTCCTCCTAGCAGGTGTCTGTAGTTCTCATAACCTGGCCATACGTAAACTTTTTTAGTGTCAGAATTGTTTGAGAATTGGGAGTTGTTTGTACTCATAATCACAGGAATCTCCTCCTTTCTTTGTGAAGGGAAACAAGGTTTCACTGGATCAACTAGGAATTGCTGAGCATTAAGGAGGCTTTTCTTATGATGGGATATTGTCTTAGTTAGGGTTTTACTGCTGTGAATAGACACCATGACCAAGGCAAGTTTTACAAAAGACAACATTTAATTGGGGCTGGCTTACAGGCTCAGAGGTTCAGTCCATTGTCATCAAGGCAGAAGCATGGCAGCATCCAGGCAGACATGGTGCAAGAGGAGCTGAGAATTCTACATCTTCATCTGAAGGCTGCTAGTGGAAGACTGACTTTGAGGAAACTAGGGTGAGGGTCTTAAGCCCACACCCACAGTGACACACCTACTCAACCAAAGCCACACCTCCTAATAGGGTCCCATGGGCCAATCATATATGAACCATCACATTCCACTCCCTGGCCCCCATAGGCTTGTTCAAACATGAGTCTGTGGGGGCCATACTTTAACATAGCATAATGCAAAATACACTTAGTCCAACTTCAGAAGTCCCCATTGTCTAGAGTAGTCTTAATAGTGTTAAAAGTCCAAAATTCAAGGTCTTTTTTGAGATTCATCCAATCACTTAACTGTAATCCCACAAGCAAGACAGGAAACCAGCTGGGCAGAGTCCAAACTCTGCATCTCATTATCTGATAGCAAAGCAGTCTTCAGATCTTCAACTCCTTTTTCATCTTTGTTGACTGAAACAAGGTTTTTTTTTTTTTTTCCTGGGCTGGTTCTAATCCCTGTGAGCAGCTTTCCTTGGCAGTCATCCTGTGGCTCTGGCATCTTTAACATCTTGGGGTTTCCAAGTCAACTTCAGCTTCACAGCTTCTTGTTCCAATGTCTGAGATCCACACATGATCTTCTGTGCATCTCCAAAGGGCTGGTGTCATTTCTCCTGCTCTGCCCTCTGTAGTACTCTAAGTTCAGGTTGATCCACTCTGCTGCCACTGCTGTTGTTCTTGGTGGTCATCCCATGATACTGGCATTTCCAATATGGTAGAGTCTTCCACTGCAACTATGCTTCACTAAAGCCTCTCATAGGCTCTCTTCATGGTATCAAGCCTCAACTCCTTTGTATGACCCCTTCAGTCCTGGGCTGTCAGCTAGAACTGAGGCTGCACCTTCATCAATGGCCTTCCATGGCCTCTCACAGTGCCAAACCTCAGCTGTTCTTCAAGATGCTTTCATGCCTTCAAAACCACTACTACCTGGATACCAAGTACAGCTGCAGCATGAGGTACAACCTTGGCTGTCTCTGGGATACAGCTTCTTTGTGCTCTCAGAAAACACTTCCCAGAAGATTTCACCTAAGAGATGCTGGTCTTTTCTTAATCAACACTAATTTCTTAGCTCCAGCTAACCAACATCAATTGTCCCAGTAGTCTCCTTCTCCTCTTGCATACAAAGCCAGAGACACATAGCCAAAGCTGCTGAATTCTGCTGCTTGCAGGAGCTAGAACATTGGCTCCCTTGTTCTATTATTATATTATCATTAGCTTTCGTTTCCCAGCTCCTTCACTGCTTAAGTTGGCTGTCCTGAATCTTGCTTCATAGAATGATTTTGAACTCATAAATCTGTATGCCTATCTACTAAGCACAGGAAATAAAGTTGAGATTCACCTAGCTTGGATGTAAGTTTTCCTTCACCTAAAATTTGCTCTGTTCTAGGCTGGCCTTGAACTCAGAGATCTGCTTATGTTTGCCTCCTGTGATTACAGTCTTGTATTGCCTTGCCTGGACCTAAATTTAGATGGGTAGAATATTGCCCCAAGGCCATCATTCCCTTAATTCAATTTAATATCTTTGAATTCAGCTCCATTTCACTTTCTGGAGTCCCTTTAATACTCAAACTATATATCTTGTACTTTTCCTTCCTCATCTTGCTATGTTTGTTCAAAATTCTCTTCATCAGACTTAATCAGAGAACAGTCTTTGTTGGGCAATTTTGAGACTTTCTTTGCAGATGCAATTAATATAAATCTGTTTATCTTAACCCTAGGCAGTCTCTTCAGACAATGGCAAAAAGCAGACATGTTCTTGACCAAAACATCACAAAAACAGTCTCACTGCCACATATTAAAGTTTTTCTCCACTGAAACCTCCTGGGCCATCAGGCCTACATAGTTTAAATGACCCTCAGCACCACTGTCTTCCATATTCCTACTAGGCTGGTCCATTAAGACCCACATAAAGCATTTCATGGCTTTCTAAATCCAAAGTCCCCAAATCCACATTTTTCTAAACAAAAGCATGGTCATGCCTATCACAGCAATATCCCAGTCCCTGGTATGTCTTAGTTAGGGTTTTGCTGCTGTGAACAGATACCATGACCAATGCAAGTTTTATAAAAGACAACATTTAATTGGGGCTGGCTTACAGGTTCAGAGGTTCAGTCCATTGTCATCAAGGCATAAACATGGCAGAATCCAGGCAACCATGGTACAGGAGGAGCTGAGAATTTTACATCTTCATCTGAAGGCTCCTAGTAGAAGACTGACTTCGAGGCAACTAGGGTGAGGGTCTTAAGCCCCCACACACAGTGATCCACCTACTCTACCAAGGACCACACCTCCTAATAGGGTCACTCCCTGAACAATCATATATGAACCATCACAGATGCTTAGGCTCTGAAAAAAAATTGCAACACAGTAAAGAAATCAATATAGTTATGGTGGTGCCATGTTGAGCCTTTCCTGACCTTGATTACAGGTTCCTAGGTAAACCACGATTGAAGGGATTTGTGAAAAAATAATGGTCATATGAATACAATTTCTTATAAATTATTCAACACATTTACACAATTTTTCTAAAAATAAAATGAAGATGTCAACTATATGATATAAAATAAAAATCTTAGCATGTATTTCAAGGACTGGGCAGCAAAGACAATTTTATAGGATTCATTTATCAGGTTATTGTGATGGTTTTCAGTGTTGTCAGTTATAAAATGTTTTCCAAAGCCTAGTCTATCCCTCCCACAATCCTTCCATTTCTCACACTATTGACAAGGAAGATTTCTTTTTTTTTAAATGACATTTCCAGAACTTTCTGTGATGTTCTGTTCAAAATGCATCAAAATATCTTTATTAACATTGAAACAATATCTGAAACCTTTTATCAGGTAAATGGTAACACCTCTGAGTAGATTAGTTTAATATGATGTGATGTCTCCTCACAGACAGACCACTTTTATATTATGGGAAGTTTTTGCCTACTAGTTACATGGAAAAACATCATAAGCTGTTTAAATTTGGAGTAATGGTCATGCTTTGCATACAGAGATGGAAAAGTACAGAGGGTATGGCATGTCAGTATAGATAATAAGGATGGGATGAAAGGCAGCATGGTATTTAAGTTCAATTGTTAAATTGATATATTTTGATTTGATTTGATTGCAAATCTTAACAAGGACATTTTTGTCCTCATGATCTTCATTCAAGTATTCAAATAAGGAGCAAACCTAACAATAGAATCTAGTTCTGAAATCTATCAACTACTGTTCACCTTATATATACATTTAGAAAGTTATAAAATGTGGAGTAGCATTCATCTATAGTAATTAATTCTATATTGAAAAGTAAAATCAGTAACCAAAATTAAGTTCTATAATATACTTAAAAAATGTAAGAGATAAAGTTGATTTTAAAAGTACTATAAATGTTTTATTGAGATATGTTTACTTTATTTGCATAGTAGATTTTGGATATATTTACCAACATATATTTGAAATAATTTTGTGTCCTATATATTCAAAGTGTAATTATTATAAACTTGTGAGATATACAATATAAACATGACATATTTCATGTAAAAATTTAGCAACAGTAACATTATGGATTAAGATTAATAACTATAGATAAATATATAAGGTTAAAATAAAATGAATAAGAAAGACCAGATGAACCAATGTTTGTCTGGCAAATGTTTTTATTTGATGTTTTTAGAGATTATTGTATTTATTTACTTTTCAAATGTTCCCCTCCAGAAACCTCCTCTTCCATTCCCCTCCCCCAGCTTCTATAAGGGTGAAAACCCAACCCACCCACCCACTTGCACTTCACCAACCTGGCATTCCCCTACTCTGGAGCATTGGGACTCCCCAGGACCAAGGGTCTCCCCTCCCATTGATACCTGCTGAGGCAATTCTCTGCTACATATGCAGCTGGAGGCATGTGTCCCTCCATGTGTACTCTTTGGTTGATGGTTTAGTCTCTGGGAGCTCTGGGGGCTTGGTTGGTTGATATTGTTGTTCTTATGAGGTTACATACCCCTTCATCTCCTTCAGTCTTTTCTCAAACTCCTCCACTTTGGTCCCTGTGCTCAGTCTGATGGTTAGCTACAAGCATCCACATCTGTATTGGTCAGGCTCTGGCAGAGCCTGTCAGGTGGGGCAGCTATACCAGGCTCCTGTCAACAAGCTCTTTTTGGCATCAGCAATAGTGTCTGGATTTGGTGTCTGCAGATGAGATGGATCTCTCGGTGGGGCAGGCTCTGGATGGACTTTCTTTCAGGCTCTGTTGCACTCTTTGTCGCTGCATGTCCTATAGACAGGAACAATTCTGAGTTAACTGCTTTTCATTGAAAATTAAAATGCTGAATTCACCCATGATTTGGAAGCAAACAAATCTAAGGTCTAGAGAGAAGGCTCAGTTGTTAAAATGCCTACTGTGCAAGCTTGTCGGCCTATATTTTGTTGACCTAAACAATTTAAAACCTGTAAAACAATGTAAAAGAGGAAGAAAATGTTTGTAGTCCTAACAATGGGGTACAAAGGAGGATTTCTAGAGGTGATTGGCCAACAGTTTTCACAATGTAATGAGCTCAAAGTTTAGCAGGAAATTATGTCTCAAACAGAGGTGAAGAGTTATCAAGGATGACTTGACCTGTGTTTCTATACATACCACATTTTAGGCTTAAAATTTTTTCAGCCTATTTTACCAATTGTTCAAACTCTTCTCTAGCACACCACTCACTAGAGGTAGTAAAAGAGAAAAGTGTTTAGGACATGGGGTAAGTAGACATGTTTAGAAATAGTTCTGACAGGGAGCAGTCCAATCTTCCCCACCAAGATAATAGCAGTTTAGTCCAGATACCAAAGATGAAACAAGAATCAGCAGCAGCTGCAGTCCAGTTCTCTCAGCAGGAAGACACACTGCAGAACCAGCAACTGCAGCTCAATCCTGAAGAAACTGCAAGTCTCACAAACCAGCTTGAAGATGCTGAAGCAATCAAGAAGGCAGAGGAACCTCAGGAGAAGTTCTTAGAGGAGTTTCTCTCAATGGTGTCACCACAAGCAGAGCTTAGTAATGCAATGTAAGGAGAAAAAATAAGTGTGATGTTAGGAAAGACTAGTGTGTAGAACAAAGCAATCCAATGCTTGAGTTCCCACTGTCTGTAGGGTCATATTTACATTCCTTCTTCATACATCCTTTCACATGTCTGCTAGAGCAAAACATTCCTTCACCTGTGTCTACTTCAGAAAAACATTTTTTTCACCTGTATTTTTCAGCAAAACATCAGATGATATGTGATGTAACTGACTTTCCAAAGAAAGAGGAAGTTTTCACTTCACCACATAATTGCACAAACCCTATAAACACACACACACACTATATATACACATATACACATAAACACCTCATACATGCATTCACCAAATGTGCAAACACACAAATACAAAGACATATACAAAAAATAATTAATAGATGAGTAAATACAAATACAGTTTTCAGTTTAGTTTACAGAAATTTGACCTTTGGAGGGGTTGAATATACAACCCTCTTTAGTTTTAATATAAAATTATAACTTTAGGAATTACATATATGAGTACATTTTACTCATTTGTACAACATTTTCACCTCTCTGTTTCCCTGTCTAGCTGCTCCCATGGTCACAAACACACACACACACACACACACACATGCACATGCAAATGCACACACACACACACACATACACACCACAAACACATAATTTACTGGGATCACTTATTCTTGCACGTATGTTTTAGATTGACCTGTTGGGACTGAATAATCTATCAGGGGTCTCAGACCTGGGGTAAATGCAGAGAGACAGCCCTGGGTTTCTTTTTTCTTTCCAGTTCTTGAGGTAGCAGAGGGGAGAAGAGCATCCACAGGGGTAAGACTTTGTCTTACTGAAAATTTAGGGTTGCATTATCTAAGTCTAAATTACTATGCTAATGTAGTTGACCTGCCTTCTGTGTTCCTCTGAGGCTGGAGACTGCAGTTTCAGGCTCTTAGCACCTCATCCTAAAACAGCAGGATATTAAGTAAAGGGTTAATTGCTAGAGCCCTATCCCTATTGTCCAGAAGCCTCTTGCTTGTCAGGCTAGGGGGTAGTTTGGAGCAATAAGCTTCTATTGAACCAGGAGAAAAGAATAACTCACAGAAAGAAAAACTTTTACATAAGGGAATATGCATAATATCACATAAGTCCATATACAGCTTCATGTATGCAGAGTTTTCATTTACACATTTCAAATTCAATTGGGCCCAGCTTGTGTGCATTCTCACAATTTCATACTTACACACACATGCATACATTCTCACAATTCCATACTTAAATACACATCCATACTTACATATGCATATGGAGCAAAAGACCAAGTTCTGGTGCAGAAAGAACTCACTCATTCTGGCTGAAATATGAGCTCCAATCTTTATTGCACAGAGAAAGAAAAAGCTTCCACCCTTTTAATGCTAAATGAATTAACCAATGTTTATAAGAAAAAAAGCTTTGTTCCTTTTAATAAGACTAAGTGTGTCTTGTCCTTGCCATGGGACCCGTACTGTCCCATGGTAAGGAGAAGCCTGCCTGCTCCTCTGCCCTCTGCAGTGTCTTCTTTTTTCCTCTTTCCCTCTGCATTCTACACATTGTTCTCTTGCTGTTTTTTATGTTACCTGTAGTTTCTAAGTTATTTCACTCTGCATTCTCCATCTAATCTTGTTCTCTTCTGACTAAAAGCTTCTCAGTTCAGTTCCTCTCTCAGCTCAGTTCTTCTCACCTCTGTTCCTCAGTTACTCAGATCTGACTCTTCTCTTTGTCCTCAGTCCTTAAACATCTTTCAGAATATATGATCACATGTTACAAAGTTCATCACAAGTTCACACAAAAAAATCAAGTCATAAATTGAAATAGAAGTTACAACAGAGAATGTTTAAATGCATATCCATTAGGAATAATTATCTAGTTAAACATCTATCACTTGTATCAGTTCTAGAGGTTCATTTAAGGTTTAAAACCATAACTAAGTTATAAGTGAAGTTTTGTATAGATAAACCCAGTCAATATTTTATCTTTTGTCCTAGAACTATAATAAATTGTTAGTTTTCTTTTTATGGCCTTTGGTTAATTTTTTTTTACAACCTTTTGGAATGTGCTCTGAGTAGGAGAAAGTCTGGTTGCCATCTAAAAGCAACTAACTGGTGACACTTGGGAGACTGGCAGAGTTCTCATTGCAGTTTTGATTATCAGAAAAGGACCTAATAGCAGTGCCATTATAAAAGAGCTTAATAATCACAGATATAAATTTTAATCATCATTAAAACTTAAGTCATCTTTTTGCCTACATAGTATCACTATAAGACTGTGGATCTGCAGAGATCTGCTCCACAGGGGAGTGCTATTATTTATTGATTATTATATATGTTTAATAATATTATATATGTTTAATAATAATAGGAAATCATATTAATAACAGGAATCTTTCCTGAAATAAGTCCCTCACAGCATTGCTCAATGAGGGCTCACCTGTCACAGATTATATAATAATCCAAAGCAGGCCATTTAAGGATGATCACCTGCTAGTATATTAGCTTGTTCCATTATGGCTCCTGACAAGAAAAACTTCATCAGCAACTGAATATATGTACCACTTTGTGTAAAAGTTAAATCTTAGAATCTTAGAAAATTTACATTATTTAGTTTGTCATGTCAACTTTCTCATTATACAGATGCAGGTCTCATGTAAGCAACCGTATAGTTGAGGATTCATTGGAGTGGTTTCAGGGGTGATTACAGAAAACACAATCTAGCAACAGAAATCCTGGTTTTATGGTTTTTACATTTTTTCTACATCTTCTTCCCTATCTTGACTTGTGAACCACATGTAAGGGTTTAGTTATAAATTTATTCATTGGGGTTATGCAATCCAGGAGAGCCTATATTCTGTGTTTTAACCAATTGCAGAACTCTGTAGTAGTCAGTGTATTCTTCATAACAAGAGTTATAGTTATCAGTGGGTATATTATAAGTATGTAGAATGCAGTTAAAAGTTATATTGGTTTAGATCAATGGCAGGAATAGGCTCTTTAGTGTGTGTGAGGTGTGTGATGTGGGACGTGGCTAGATTTTCAGTACCTGGAGTGAAAACTTAGGTCTCATTAGATAGTTGTTAGATATCCCCAAAGAAAAGCACCAGTGTTACACCATTTGTGTAAGATTCACAGTGAAATTATACTCCAAATCAATGATTGCCAATCTTCCTAATGCTGCAAACCTTTAGTACAGTTCTGCATGTTATGATGACCCCCAGCCATAATTTATCTTTCTTGCTATTTAATAACTGAAATTATGCTACTATTCAAAATATACTATAAATATCTGTGTTTTCAGATGTTTTTAGGCAACTCCTGTGAAAGGGTCGTTGGACTTCTTCATAGGGTTTGTGACTGGCTAGAGTAGAAACAGCGCTCTAAGTAGAAGAAATAAAAGTACATGTATTTACAAACATTGAATTGCTTCTTACATGATTATCACAAGATTCTCTTTGTTTTCAGGAGACACAGAATAGAGTGTGCTATAAAGTGGTATATTACAATTTTTTCAACAAAATAATTTTAAGATAAATGATAAAAATTACCTAATACAGATAATTGGTTAGAAGTGAAAGTCAACATCAACAATGACACACTTTTGAATGAAACTGGATAAATATAATTATAAAACAACATTTCTACGCAATGGTAAATATGGATCTCGAACTTTGTTTTGTTTTCCTATACCCAAAGCTGTATATAATTAAGCATAGAATTGTTGACAATTCTGTTTGATAACAAACACTCAGATTGTTTCAATTCTCCAGAAGGCATTTGTTGCTCTGATGATCAAGTATTTTATTTTATTTTCTTCTAAGTAAATGGAAATACAATTCATTTTTTTTAGTACAGAAGAGAAGCCAAAAATAAAGAGGCTATATTATGGCTTTAAATACTACACATTTTAAATTGAATTTAAATGAATACATTTATAATAATATTGCATTGCTCATCTTTGTTTTGTTTATACGAGTTTTACTTCATAGTGCATTACTTCCAGATTGAATTTCTTGTCCTAAATTTAAATTTGACTTTGAATTTCTTTTGTATTTATTTTAGTTTTTTTAACAGACATTGAATACTCTGGTCTTGTTAGGAATACGTATTCCAATTGACCAGATAAGAATAGTGAATGTCAATAATCTGGGCTATCTTATATATTTTAGCTCTAGCCTGGGAACAATACCTCTGGTTATATTGCTTCAAGTTTACTACACTTGAATATGTGATCTGGAAGTCCATTGTCTGGACATGCAGAATCATGATGAAACTGTTTCCTTTAGCAAGGAATACCAAGCAATATTGGTGATAGCAATAATATAGTTAACTCTTAGATGAGTTTCTAATTTCCCTTATTGATGTATGAAACATTAAATAAAAGAAAGATTTTTCAATAATTGTAATGCCAACTTATAAAAGTCACAGTACTTTTACACATTTTTAAGTTAAAAAAATAGGACTATGAAACAGCTAAAAACTTTGTCTTTGATTAACTGTGAAATTATTGTTGCTGTTTCTGTCTTCCATTTGATAGTGAATATAAGAAAAAATTTAAAAGAATAAAAAGAGTAAAAACAAAAACAAAACAAAGAACCAACCTGGGGACCAGAGAGATGGCTCAGTGGTTAAGAGCACTTACTGCTCTTCCAGAGGTCCTGAGTTCAAATCCCAGCAACCACATGGTGCCTCGCTACCATCTGTAATGAGATCTGATGCCTCCTTCTGGAGTGTCTGAAGACAGCTATAGAGTACTCATATACAATAAATAAATACATCTTTAAAAAAAAGAACAACTCTGTATGTTCTAGGGAAACTTATAATAGTTGAAAAGTATGTAAGCCTGTGTGTCCACACTGATGAGTGCAATGGTACACTCTTTGAAGAATAGGATGATGGAATTTGAAAGAATAGATCTTCTTAAAACTGTAAAAGCCTGAGCCAAGAGAGACATCTGCAGGGTAAAATCTAGAGTTCTTAGTGACTACATGTGATAACAAAAGAAGTCATTTGGATTCACTGTGAGAATACAAAGGTGATTAAAATGTCACTTACCTCAACTATGGCAATAAATTAGTCCTATTTACTATCATATTATAGAATCATACATATAAAGAATTTTCAAGACTTTGTTCATAGTGAATTTTAAAATGTTTTTGATGTTACAGAATATGCAAATTAGAGAAAATAACTTTCATTCACATAGAAAACATTCAGAATTGGAAAACAACCAACCAACACAAAAAATGGAAAACAGCAACAACAGCAACAACAAACACATTCCATGTCTTTACTGTTGGGCATTTTGGCCAGGTCAATCCCACTGAGTCCTGGGAGCCTCTCACATTCTGAGTTGCCAGCACTTTTTGAAAGTTTCCATCCCCAATCCCCAGTAGTTACATATGACCATTCACTCTCCTGGCCCTCTGAGATTTTTCTCCTGTCTCCCTGCCTCTGCCCCGACACTGCACACATACCTAATCATGTCCTCCTTTTTCTCTCCCCCCTCTTCTCTCTCACATAGGTCCCTCCCTCACTCTACCTCCCATGGTTATTCTGTTCTTTATGAATGGGATTGAAGCATACTCACTCAGATCTTCCATCTTGCTAAACTTCTTATGGTTTGTGGGTTGGATCATGAGTATTCTGTACTTTTAGAATCTTCATTCACAATTCTCCTGAGTATTAGGGCCAGTTGAATTCACTGTATAGCAGTGTATTTCAGATGGTTGGGTTTCATACGACCTAAATCTGAATTAGAGACACAAGAATAATGAGAATACCATACCACAATTATTACTGGTTTATTTTCCCCATATTAAGCCAGTGGTTTTTATCACTCTGCAAATTATCTTTTGTTTGACATCAAAAGAAAAAAAGAAAGAGGAAAAATAAAGAAGGAACAAAGAAAGAAAAAGAAAAGGAAGGAAGGAAGGAAGGAAGAAAGAAAGAAAGAAAGAAAGAAAGAAAGAAAGAAAGAAAGAAAGAAAGAAAGAAAGAAATTGCTGCCACATTTGCCAAAGGAAAATTTTACCAACTACTAACTGAATTTTCTATGTATTGAGTTATGTTAGCATTGTTAAAAACACTTAATGATTTTATAACAAATCACACTTAGTTTTCCTGAGTAAAACATAAATATGCTATGATCATATTCAAAAAATAGCTGTAAAGCACAGCAATAATATTTGGATGCATATAAACTATTCATCTGGAGAAGATTTTGTACTCCACCCACCTTCTCTATAGTTCAATATTTTTATAAGACTACTAACTGAAGAATTTGTCCAAAATATTTGTACTCTTCATTATGTTTATGGTCCTTTGTATGCAAAATGGAGATTAGAAGTAAAACAAAAAGCCTGAAGTGTATAATTGAGTAATCTAATCATCTTATCAGACATGTCCTGCACCCAGACCTGTATGGATTCCAGAAATGTGAATGAGGCACAATATTAAATTATAATATCATGGTACAATATAAAAGGGTTGAACAGTCCTAAATCCTGAGCCAATGGGATAATAACTAATTATAATGTAACTCAAAGTATAAAATTACTCATTCATAGCCCATATTCAGAAATTAGCAAAATCACACATGTTGGCACCACAGTGTAAAGAGATGTAAAGTGTGCAATGCAAAAGTATTTCTCTCTGCCACTGGATCAGCTGCTGTAATGCATTTGTTCTTAGTGAATGGAGAGGAATTTTTATCCAGCAACAAAGCTACACTGTCAAGGGATTATATCCAAAGACATTCAAAGTATGTGTGATCTGGCTGTAATATAGACACACCTTTATTCCAGGAGAGAGAAACGAGCAGATCTTTTTGTTCAAGGTTACCCTCATATAAAGCAACTTTCAGATAAAGAGAAACTTAAGTGTATTTTAGTGGTACATGACTTTAATCTTAACCCCAGCACTTAGGAAACATAGTCTTTCAGATCTCTAAGTTCTAATCAGTCGAGTTTTTTTTTTTTTAATTTTTTTTATTCAATAAATTTTTTATTTACATTTGAAATGATTTCCCCTTTTCTAGACCCCCACTCCCTGAAAGTCCCATCAGCCCCCTTCCCTCCCCGTTTTCCCATCCAACCCTTCCCACTTCCCTGTTCTGTTTTTTGCCCTATACTGCTTCACTGAGTCTTTCCAGAACAAGGGGCCACTCCTCTGCTCTTCTTGTACCTCATTTAATGTGTGGATTATGTTTTCGGTATTCCAGTTTTCTAGGTTAATATCCACTTATTAGTGAGTGCATACCATGATTCACCTTTTGAGTCTGGGTTACCTCACTTAGTATGATCTTCTCCCTCTCCATCCATTTGCCTAAGAATTTCATGAATTCATTATTTCTAATGGCTGAATAGTACTCCCTTGTGTAGATATACCACATTTTTTGCATCCACTCTTCTGTTGAGGGATACCTGGGTTCTTTCCAGCTTCTGGCAATTATAAATAGGGCTGCTATGAACATAGTGGAACATGTATCTTTATTACATGCTGGAGAATCTTTCGGGTATATGCCCAGGAGTGGTACAGCAGGATCTTCTGGAAGTGAGGTGCCCAGCTTTCTGAGTTGAGTTTATTTCAATCAGTTGGGAATCAGTGCAGTGAGTGCACTGCGGTGGAGCTGAGTTCCTGCAGCTCATTGCAGGTCAGCAGAGGCAGCTGAAACCAGAAAATAAGAAGTTGGACAATTAGAACAAATTTCAATTGTTAGTATGAGGACAAGCAGAGCAATTCAGTAAGAACCTGACAGAAACCAGATTTAATCAGTCATCTTGGAGAAGAATTTGAGCCAAAACAGCTGAGTTGAATCAGCAAGCCAGAGTTCAGAAGGAGGTAGCTATTAGGAGCAAACTTACTTAGCAGTAACTATTGGAGGTGACAATTACTTGACATGAATAAAAATTACTTTTGCAAATAAATAGGTTTAGAAACAATAGATACTGAAACAAAATCCACAAATCCTTAGATAGGAAAACATTTTAGTTACTGTGCAAAATTATTGTACAGTAATACATCTTGTATTTTAATCATCACTTCTACAGCAAGGCATAAGCATTATACATATTTACATATATTGTATATAAATTATCATACATATGTGCATAGCACATTATATCATATATGTGTGTGCATATCATGTTAAGAATGCACTTTCTATATTCCAAAATACCTATATTTGTTCATGCAACATTTCAATATCAGGGAAGGATATCTTTCAAAATATCAACTTCTCTACTTTCTATGTCATATTATCTCTATTATTCAAATGTCTTGGATTATTTGGATTGATCTGTATAATTTTCTATTGAGAAGGCACAATGGTAATTTTTTTACCTTGTTTTTTTTTTCATTATTTTCCAGTCATTTTTTTTTTATCTGTTCTTTACTTGAAAAGCATCTTACAAGATGTGAGACACAGAACTAACAATTTTTTTCTTTTCAAGGTTTATGTATATTATCCATGTCAATTTTTCTTAGGATTTCCAATACAGAAGCCTATGCTTTGTAATCATCCCCCACTTAACAAGTCTCATTTGTCTCAGATGTTTACCATGAGTATCTTCAAATTGTTTCCTTGGAGTTAAGCAGGTTCATTTTGCTTTATTGCTTCATGGTTTTCTTTTATTATATAGCTAATAGGTTATTGAGGATTTTCTGGAAAAAATCAAATCTATGTCATAAATTAAATTTAGAAATTATTCCCTGACTAGTACTTTTTCCCATTACCATTGCCAATTACATATGTTTCATCTTAGACTAACACTTTGACTTCCTGAAGTTCTAGCAACCATTTTTCTTTGTCAATTTATTTGTTCAGATTTTTTTTAATTCAATGTAAATTTCGAGTATCTTTTTTGTTTTGAGGCTTGTTATTTTGAACAATTTACTTTTGTGCTTAACAATTTAACTTCTGTCATTGATATGTTTATTTTCTGAAAACTTCTGCCATTCACTTCAAGTATTTATAATTACATTTCATGTATGAAAACCACACTGCTCTGTTTTCTTTTGACTGAATTCATATTAATATAAATTAAAATACATTTACATTATTTTCTTCCATTCCTACAATCCCTCTCATATAACAGGTCTCCCAAATGATAACTTCTCTTCCTTTCATTATTAATGTTGCACACATTTATATACATATATAAAATAAATGGAGAAAAACAATTTCCTGAATGAATTTACTGTGTATGTATGTATGTGTATGCATATTATATGTATCTGTGTATGTGTATGTGTATGTACATATATATACTGACTACTTGGCATTCCATAATCCATTATGGTGTTCTTCTCTGGGAAAACTAATTCTTCTCTTTCTGTATATTTTAAGATTACCTGTAGCTCTTCCTCTAATGATGGACCTCAACCATGAGAATTTACCTCATTACCATTACTGCTTCCATCTTTACTGGTCTTATCATTGTTCTAATCTTCAACACTTTATTTGAACTGTTTGTGTTGAGATGATTTTAGTTATATACAGACAAATGTAGGTCTTTTTGAATGTTTAATGTATGACTGCACAATCTATTCACTGAGTACATTTAGATTATTAAAACACTTTAATATATATTTAATTGCTTTTTCCTAAATAGATTTGCTTCATTGTTGCATCACCATGCCTGGCTGAATTTTTAAATTTTAATACATTAAAATTTAGTGAGAACATTTGAGAATTTCACACATGAATATTGTATTTCCATAATTCCCTTTTCAACCTTACTGATGTGCAAAACCTTCCATATATTCTTTCAAATTGCTCTTCCTCACAGGCGTGTTCTTCCTCTTTAATTACTCGTATGGACACACACACACACACATACACACACCATTAAATTAAATATTAAATTAACAGGTTTTGTGTGTGTGTGTGTGTGTGTATGCGTGAATGTGTGTGTGTGTGTGTGTGTGTGTGTGTGTGCGTGTTTAGTGATGACACTTGGGCTTGGGATCCAATAAACTACTGGGGAAATTTATGACTAAAAATCAACTGATTCTGCTTCTTAGCACACATAAATTACCTGTATCTCTTCTTCTAAGTTGAGTTCCCTATGAAATTTCCCTCTTCTATAGTAATATGTCAATTGGTATTGACATTATGCAGGTCTTTTGTGACAACCATGTTGTTAAGATCTCATGGGGGCAACTTCCAGTAATATATGAAAAGACTATTTTGAAGTAGATATCTTAGCCTTTTGGCTTAAAAAAGCTCTCTCCCAAAGATCTTCAGAGACAGTAGAATATCTATTAAGGACTTCCATAGAAAAAAGTACATTTCATTTTTTCAGTGCTCCAAATTTTTATTTTATGGTGCATTTCACTCTATTGTTTAACTCTCTCTCTCTCTCTCTTTCTCTCTCTCCTTCCCTCCCTCCCCCCTCCCATAAAAGTAATTAGGAACTCATAAATTCTACCTCCAGTAGAAAGACATGGCATCAAGTGGAGGGAGGGGGTTGCCACCTCACGGTCAAAAAGCTTTGACCCAATAGTGTCTAAAAGAACTGAAGGGATAAAATTGCAGAAACTGAGGGATAGGTGGTGCAGTGTCCTGCCCAGCTTGGAATCCATCTCAAGGGGAGGCTCCAAGGGCTGACACTATTACTGATGCTATGGTGTACTTACACACAGGAATCTAGAATGGCTGTCCTCTGAGAGGCCCAACAAGCGGTTGACTGAGACAGATGCATACCCAGCCATTGAACTGAAGTCAGGGACCTGTGCGGTTGAATTAGGGAAAACTGGAAGGGCTGTGAAAAGGGCTACCCTGTTGCCGCCAGCAGCAACAGGTGAACCAGATACCTGAAAAAGAGGGATGTATGGGAAGGCAGCAAAAAGAGAATTGAGTCAAGACAGCATTGTGTTGATCAAGACTCAAACTTTAATAAATGTTAATCAGTATATAGCTTGTGAAAAACCCTTCCTCCCAGAAGAGGACTGTGTTGTTCTATAAAGAAAAAAGCCATGAATTTCACAGGCTGAGAACTGATGTTCAGAGCAGAGGGTGGAAAGCCCAGCTCAAAGGCTGGAGGGGGAAAGGGACACTACCCCAGAGAAAGATCAGCAGTCTCAATTGACCTGGACTACAGAGACCTCTCAGACACTGAGGCACTGAACAGGCAGCATACACAAGCTGGTATGCTGCCTCTGACACATATACAGCAGGGTCTGCCTGCCTGGTCTTGCCTCAGTGGGAGAAATGTATGTCTAACACTTGAAAGACTTGAGGTCCTAAAATTACAAAGTTTCTGTAAAGCAAAGGACACCATCAAAAGGACAAAACGGCAACCAATAAATTGGGAAAAGATCTTCACCAACCCTGCATCAGATAGAGGGCTAATATCTAATATATACAAAGAACTCAAGAAGTTAGACCCCAGAAAACCAAATAACCCTATTTAAAAATGGGGTACAGAGTTAAACAAAGAAGTCTCACCTGAAGAACTTCGGATGGCAGAGAAACATCTTAAAAAATGCTCAATTTCACTAGTCATCAGGGAAATGCAAATCAAAACAACCCTGAGATTTCACCTTACACCAGCCAGAATGGCTAAGATTAAAAATTCAGGAGACATCAAGTGTTGTCCAGGATGTGGAGAAAGAGGACCACTCCTCCACTGCTGGTGGGGTTGCAAATTGGTACAAACACTCTGGAAATCAGTCTGGCAGTTCCTCAGAAAACTGGGCATGTCACTTCTGAAAGATCCTGTTATACCACTCCTGGGCATATACCCAGAGGATTCCCCAGCATATAATAAGGATAATGCTCCACTATGTTCATAGCAGCCCTATTTATAATAGCCAGAAGCTGGAAAGAACCCAGATATCCCTCAACAGAAGAATGGATGCAAAAAATGTGGTATATCTACACGATGGAGTACTATTCAGCCATTAGAAACAATGAATTCATGAAATTCTTAGGCAAGTGGATGGAGCTGGAGAACATCATACTAAGTGAGGTAACCCAGCCTCAAAAGATCAATCATGGTATGCACTCACTAATAAGTGGATATTAGCCTGGAAAACTGGAATACCCAAAACCTAATCCACATATCAAATGAGGTACAAGAAGAACAGAGGAGTGGCCCCTAGTTCTGGAAAGACTCAGTGAAGCAATATAGGGCAAAACCAGAACAGGGAAGTGGGAAGGGGTGGGTGGGAGAACAGGGGGAGGGACAGGGGCTTATGGGACTTTCGGGGAGTGGGGGGCCAGAAAAGAGGAAATCATTTGAAATGTACATAAAAAATATATCAAATTAAAAAAAAAAAAGAAAAGAAAGACTTGAGGCCCAGGGAGTAAGGAGGCTTAGCAGAGGGAGGGACCTCCTCTTGGAGACAGAGGGGAGGAAGAATAGGATAAGGAACTGTGGCAGGGCACACCTGGAGGTGGGTAATGACTGGACTGTAAAAACATATAAAAGTAATTAAAAGAAAAGAATTGTAATTTTATGAAAATATACATAACTCTTGTAATGCTGAACAGAAAATTGTTTACTTGTTGTTTTTAGATGTATATTGAGATGAATTTTAAAATGAGCAGCAAGACATGAAAATAAAGTTTTGCTTATATGTTGATTTCACTTAGCCTTCATACATACTGTGATTACTAAATCTGGCATCAATGGTAAAGCAATAAATGGGAATGTGGATAAACTAACATGTATATGAGCATGACTACTATACATATTGCTGTTGAATAAGTTATGACACTAGTAGTCACAATGCCATTATTTATATTACTTTAGAAGCCTTCTATTTAAATACTCTACTGAATCAACACATTACTTTCAAATTAAGCTTTTGTTTAAGTTTAGGCTAAAGACTATAAAGGGCACCTTTAATTTCTCTTGGTATTTAGCATTTCCGATCTTGTTAGAAAATGTTCTGAGACAGAGTGATGGTTACTGACTTTTACTACATGGCATCCTGCTAAAATTTAGGAATCCGATGGTCCCCAATTATTTTCATAGTGTGTTACTAATTCAATAGGTCATAAAATTTTATTCTAAATAAATATGAAATTGTATCTATTTTGCCTATTATAAGAGAGAACATGATTTTAAAAAATGTTTTTCAACTTTCAGTGGGGTTCAATTAATATATGTAATTATAGAAAAGAAAGAAACATTTAAAAATATCAATACACATTTTCTCTCACACTCTACTTTGCTTCTAATGTAGGGTTGACTGAGGATTGTGGCAGGAAGCCAACCTGCCCTTCTTCCAAAATCAGCCACAATAGAATCTGCTGGATGGAAATAGAACATTTGGAGTTTAGTTTGGCACTCTGTACAGTCAACCAGTACTCTATTTGTGTCATGATTAAATGGGCCAACTGCCCAGAGGAAGGCTGCGTCTGGCTTCCCAGTTTTGAAATATGGAGAAGAGTTCATGACCACTGTGCTTTGTAAACCCACATTTCTGAAAATTATATTTCTCAATTTAAAAAGGCTTCATGAGAGCCAGATGTGTGGATTGAGAAAAACCAACCATTTTGTGAAAAGGCTTTTGTGAACAATTTCTAAAACTTGTTGGTATCACTTGAATTGGTTATACATTATTTTTCTGGCAGAGTAATTTCTATGTTTCTATTGTTGGCCCAGGACGATCAGCATCCAACTTCCATTAAAAGATCTACAAAGACATCCTCTGTGATGTTTTATTAAATATTGTTGGGAAAAATGCATAATAAAATGTAAAGAACATAAAGTTTTCTCCAGAGAAAACTAGATAAATACTCAAATTCATTTGAATATTCATGAAAACATACAGAAAGCTATTAAATAATTTTTTCTAGATTTAGTTCTCAAGACATATGAAATCTTGGATTATCAGGAGCTAGAATACATCACACTGGAAAATCAATGATGTCTTCACAACCATTACCCTATGAGCTAGGGACTGGTGTTTTGCCCATTTTCCAATACAGAAAAGCAATATTTTCATACGTTTTATGTTGTCAAACTTGAAGCAAGTTACCAAGATCATGTTTGAATGTAGGAATATAATGTGAAAACACAAAATATATATGCATTCTAGAGTCACATATGATATCACCTACCATTTTGCGGAAAGGCTTTTGTTAACAATTTGTAAAACTTGTTGGTATCACTTGAGTTGGTTATCCATTATTTTTCTTGCATGGTTCTCAGTGTTCAGTTTTTCCTTACTTTTTAAATAAAATTTAATACCATTGACATAATTTCCTCATATGTTGTACATTCATGGAATTTGTCATAATGTCATTTTAAGTGGTGACTCTAGAATCTTAGGCCCAGTTAATAATACTGCAGCCCTCTGTCATTAGAGATGTTTAACCTTATGAAAATGTATGATAAACAAAAGTATGTATATACTCTTAAAAAAAACAGTACAGAATGCCCAAGATACAGTCCAAAGAACTCACAAAGGTCAACAAACTGAAGTGCATTAAGTGAGGATGCCTCAGTTCCACTTGGGAGGGAGAAGAAAGCCATCACAAGAGGTGAGGGAGGGACATGGGAGGGAAAGTGGATGGGGAGCAGTTGGGGGATAAGGGAACCTGATCTGGTATTGTGTGAGGGAAAAGGACTGAAGCCCTGAGGGTCAGCAAAAAGAATGGAAACAGGCAACCTCAGGAGATAAGAGGTTAGGGTGACTCTCCAGAATGCACCAGAGACCAGGGAGGTAAGAAACTATCAGGCCTCAAAGGGAGGGACCTTAGATGAAATGTCCTACAATAGGGAGAGGGAACTTATAGAGCCCACCTCCAGTCGAAAACAGGGCATCAAATGAGAGAGTGGGGGACTATCCCATAGTCACAACTCTGACCCTTAAGTGTTCCTGTCTGAAAGAATTACAGGGATGAGAGTGGAGAGGAGCCTGAGGAAAAGAAGGTCAAGCAACAGGCATAAAGTGGGATCCAGCTCAAGGGGAGGTCCCAAGGTCTGACATTATTACTAAGGCTATGGAGCCATCATAAAAAGGGACTGAGCATGACAGCACTCCAGAAGACTCAAGGAACAGCTGAAAGAGTCAGATGCAGATATTTGAACCCAACCAATGGACAAAAGGGCTGGCCCCTGTTGTTGAATTAGGGAAGGCTGAAAGAAGCTGAGGAGAAGGGTGACCCTGTAGGAGGACCAGCAGTCTCAAATATTCTGGACCCCCGAGGTCTCTAAAACACTGAACCAGCAAACAGGCAGAATCCACCAGCTGATATGAGGTCCCCGACACACATACAGTAGAGGACAGCTGGGTCTGTGTTTAAGAAATGATGTATCTAACCCTCCAGAGACTGGAGGCCCCAGGGAAATTAGAGGTCATGTGGGTGAGGGGATGGGGACATCCACGTGGAGACAGGGGGTGGGGAGGATATATGGAATGTGAAACAGTTGGAGAGTAAAAAGGGGGGAGGGAATAAAATATGGTATAAAAAATAAATAAATTTAAATTAAAAAATATAAATAAAAAACAAAGTACAATCACCGATGTATGCTTGTATGCTTGTTAGGGTTTGCATTGCTGTGACGAAACATCATGATTAAAAGCAAATTGGGTAATGAGATATACGTTGTTTTCTCCATTTAATACATGTATAAATAAAGTTTGAAACATGAAAAAAAAGCAAATTGGTGAGAAAGGGATTTTTTGGCTTACATTTCCACATGATGGTCCATCAGGAAAGGAAGTTATGACAGGAACTGAAGCAGGGCAGAAATCTGAAGCTAGAAGCTAATGCAGAGGGGTGCTGCTTCCTGGCTTCCTTCTTGGGGGCTTACACCATTCGCTTTCCTACAGTTCCCAGAACCACTAGACTGTAAGTGGCCCTATCCTTAGTGGAATGGAACCTCTTCCATCAATCACTAATTAAGCAAATGCTTTAGAATTGGACCTTATGGAATCATTTTCTCAATTGAGTTTCACTCTTTTAAATTATCTCTAGCTTGTGCCAAACTAACATAAAACTTGCCATCACACATATAAATCCTAATTTAGTTAAATTGTTACATACTGACAATGTTGAAAAAGTTATGAAGGAAATAAAATCTATCCACCTTGTGTGGTCAAAACAAAATTTTCTCTCCAGATATATTGTATATATTTTATAATTCTACAAATAATAGATATACTTAATAATTATAATATTAGACATAATATTAATTTTTTCTGTTCTTCACAAAAATTATTGCAGTATAGCAAACTTTTGCTCAATGATACCTTAAAAAGTTAGTTTTCTAAATCTTGATTTATCAGTTTAAAAGTGTAGCTTGTATTTTCATCTTCATCATATTTGAAAATGTATTCTTTAGTAGTTTCATATATGAACATGTATTTACTTATATAATCTTTACACCAACTCTCTTTAACACCTTTATAGCAATTATTCCACACATATCCTTCTAAGTTCATTTCTTCATCCTTCCATTCCTTGCTTTATAATCTACTGTGTCTAGTTGGTGCTCTGCATATTTACATGGGTGCAAGCCATCTGCTGGGTCATAAGAATTCTCGACTAGTATACACACCACTGGAGAAAATTAATGTTCCTCCCTCATCCATTCCTTACCTAAAGTTCCTCAGATAGGGGTGTGGCTTCAGGAGCATTTCCTCTGTGTATGCTGGAATGCTGACTTGCTTTATGTGCACTGGTTATGTGAAGGCAACTGTACTTACTATGAATTTATTAGTATGATGACTGTTATGTTATTGGTGTACTATTTTACAGAAATCCTCCATGACCTCTCTCACAGTATTTTCACTCCTTTTTCTGTGATGTTCCCTGAGCATTTAAAAAAAGAGTATAAAAATATCCAACACTTAATATTTGGGGATTTTCTACTTTTTGTGCAGTTATATATCTTTATATTTTCAGTATATCTTTATCCTCATGTGTAAGAAGTGTTAAAGAGTATATCTAGACGGATGCATATAGATAGTATGTATAAAGTATAAAATGAATATTTTAAATAAGAGATTATTCATGAAATTTGCAACTTTGTGATAGTCCTAGTGGTTATTCAATAATGGTAATTTAAAAGTTCTGATAGATGTGGTTTAAGTCATTAACTAGTATCTGTCATGTTGCAAACAATATTGCAATTTAATTACTATACTAGAAATCAAACTCAATTTAAATTAAGGTTTGAGCATTGACATTGATGATTCACATGA
Source organism: Apodemus sylvaticus (assembly GCF_947179515.1). Classification (NCBI taxonomy): domain Eukaryota; kingdom Metazoa; phylum Chordata; class Mammalia; order Rodentia; family Muridae; genus Apodemus; species Apodemus sylvaticus. The sequence goes on from NC_067479.1 coordinate 43,139,190, forward strand.
TCAGGAAGTTCTAATCACAATCTTCTAACCAGCGAGTAGAAATTATGCTCTTATTTTCAATAGTGGTGAAAAGTATCATGTCATATCATTATAACTGAAATTACAGAGAACTGTCCTTGAGAGACTTGAGGCCAGGGACTGAGGGGAGGTCGGGGCTTAGGAACATGTTCTTGGAGATGGGGGAGGAGGAATGGGATGAGGAACAGTCAGATGACAGGCCAGGAGATCAGTCCAATGACTGAACAACTGGAGTGTAAAAAAAGATTAAAGAATAAAGGAAAAAAAAACAACAAAACAAAAAAGTTGAAATAAAAATTTAAGTCAATGGTATTGGTCATTAACATATTCCAATAATTTTCATCTTCCTTAAGTTATTGTTGGAGTGTGAAAAAAATCTTAACTTGTCTTTTAATAAATTAGTTGATTAATGAATATAATTTATCTGAATAAAGGTAAGTTATTTAGTGCTTTAAAATTGACAAATTTAAGGAGACCATAAATTGTACCAAAACTATTAGAACTATTATAGTTGAATGCCAAACTTATGAATAGAACCTAGGAAAATATCAGTACTTTTCTCTAAAAAAACAAAACAAACAAACAAACAAAAAAGGAGGGAGTGAACTTTTGGTAATGCTGATAATCAGAATTCACAAGGCACTGCCAGCTACTGGATTGGATAATCACCCTTCTCTTACACTAAAATGCATTTAATCTTCACTTATTCAAATGATCCTAATGAGTTCAGTGCTGATTGAGTATTTTGACCCTTTGTATGACACCTTTTTTCCCAGGCCAAATTTCACTTGTTCTCTTCCTCATTAAGCTTCTGTTTGAAATTGATTCATATTCAGCAGTGAAGGTGAAGGAAACTGGGCATTCATTCAGATGATTAATTAAAAAGAAAAAAAAAAGATTTAGTCTGAAAATTTTGAAACATGAGTACTCCGCAATGGCTGAGGATGAGATGTGATTCCCACAAGCATGTTGTGTTTCCCTTGGGGACAATGAAATCACTATCATAATTAGACACCACACACTGAGCAGATTTGGGCACAGAATCAGAATTCTCAGTGTACTGTCCATATTCACTTAGGAGCTCCTCACTTACTCAGGAACAAATGTAAACTATGAAACTGATTTAAACTCATTCTTCACACCTATATGAACAAATAGGATAAATTTTTTCTTAAGAAGAATGTGGATCAAAACCTGGATTGATTAAACATGGTTATTTTTGCTACACCTTAAAAATTAGTAATAACATATGAACTGAGCATTTTATATTTATAAATATATACATCCATATATATATATATATATATATATACACACACACACACACAATTAGTGTAAAAAGAGGACATGTATTAAAAGGATAAATAAGAGCAGTATATAGGAAGGTTTGGTGAGAGGAAATGGAAGATGAACTGATTGAATATTTTAATCTCAAAAATAAATCTTTAAAATGGTAACATAAGTTAATAAGTCTTTTGCTGTCATCCTTATTCAGGTTGTGTTTAGACAGCCATGTTGGTGAGATTCATTAATGTATCTTTGATATTTCTAGGATATACAATCTCACAGGTAACTCCTAGTTCCTCTAACTCATTCAACTTTCTGCCTCACTTTCTGAAACAGAAACGTATGTTCTTTTCATATATTATTTCAGAATGTTTTACACTTATGGTTCTTCTATACAATGTTTAATATCTGATAGCCAAATCATTTAGGAAGCCTGTCTACAAAGCCTTATGTTTTCTGGTTCTCTTATTCATTTATTGTGACCTCCCACAGCCCACGTTCTCAAAGAATAGCAGCCAGCAAACTTATCCTCCCTTCTCATTGAAGAACAAGAAGAACCGGTTTCCAGCCTTCGGGGGAGGGGTTTGGCCTGCCTTTGTATCTTGGGGGAGATGGATTAAAGATGGAGAACTGAACCAGAAGCCATGTTTTGTCTCTCTCCACGTGTGTTCTCTTGCCACCCGTTCCTATACCCATCTCTCCCTCCAGGGAACCCACTGGTAGAATATAGGAGCTGGACTCTACAATTTATAACTGACCAAGTCCCCTCAGTCAGTCAATCAGGTCTCCAGCCAGGTAGGGAGTGAGGATTAAAGAAAGAAAAGACAATTAGACAATAATAGAGTGTGTCTCTAGCAAGTGCTGAAGAGGGTTTAATTTTCCCAGTCTGCTTTTGTATCATTCTAAGTACATGCAAAAAATATGGCCAGTTCTAAGGCATAAACTAAGTAGTCAAGGAAACAACAAGGCAGAAATAAATGTCCAATGGTACTTAGGGACTTATTGAGATAATCAAGATCTTGAACCTTCTTCCTTGTTCTAGCCAAATGCCAATTTCTTCCCTTGATGTGGCACTAAGAGCTCTCCACATATAGCTTAAAAATGAGAAATTGAAATAGAGTTTATAAAGGCAGGAGAAGTGGTTCAAACATTCAGAGCACTTCTTACTCTTTCTCTGTATGCAAATTCAGTTCCCAGCACTCACAGTAGATCACAGCTGCTTGGGATCCTATCTCAAGTAATCCATTGCTCACTTTGGGCCTTTAAGCACATTATTACTCAACTCATACTACACACACGCGCACACACACACACACACACACACAATCACAAAGCACACACACAAATATAAACATCAATGAAAATAAAAAAATCTTTAAAGTAAATATATTTAATAAATAAGTGGCAGTAATGGTTTCACTAACTTGCTTAATTTGAAGTTTTTTTTCCAACCACATACTCTTTAAAACAAATAAGACTATAAATCTTTGTGGAGAAGATAAAAATTAAAAGTTTCATTAAATGTATAAAGAATCCCCCACTAAATAAAGATATATTTTGGTATGATGTTAAAGGGAGAGTTAGATAAACTTGTTTACCTATCACAAAGAATTAGATGCCTATGTAGATATAAAAACTAAAAAAGAAAATATTTCCAATGTGTTGCTTATGAATATTATAAAATGTTCTCCATCATTGTCTTAGTTAGGGGTTTACTGCTATGTACACAGACTCTATGACCATGTCAAGACTTATTAAGGACAAGATTTAATTGGGACTGATTTACATGTTCAGAGGTTCAGTCCATTGTCATCAAGGTCGTAGCATGGTAGAATCTAGGCAGGCATGGTGCAGAAGGAGCTCAGAGTTCTACATCTTCATCTGAAGGCTTCTAGTAGAAGACTGGCTTCCAGGTAGCTAGGATGAGGGTCTTAAAGTCCACACCCCCAGTGTCCCACCTACTCCAACAAGATCCCACCTCCTAATTGAGCCACTCCCTGCGCCAAGCATATACACCATGACAAATATTTTAATATTTTAATATTGATGATCAGATCCAAGTCATCCGTCATCACTATTTACTATCAGTCATTTTCTTGTCTCACTGTCTAATTTCAGTTTGATAATTTTTGGTGGTTACATATATCCAGAGTTTTCCAACTTACAACAATTAAAAAAAAACAATGTATGTGTTGTGTGTCTTTGTGTGTATCTACATGTATATGTGCATGCATGCATATGCATGTTGTATGTTACTTCAGGTGTATATTTTGTATTTGTGTCAGAGGATAACACTGAATATCACTCATCTTATTTTATCTTACTTAAAACAAATTCTTTGCTACCACATAAGGCATGGTAGCTGGCCCTGAGCTTGTAGTGATTCACCTGCCTGTTCCTCCGTAGTTGCTGTGGATCTGCTAGGGTCACAAATATGTTCTGTGAAATCTGACTTACGTGGGTTCTTGGATCTGAATTCCATTGATTCTACTTGCATATAAAGCATCTTTCTTTCTGAGACATCCTGTAAGTCAATGTTTGTTTTTATTTCAATATTTTAGATCATAAAAATACACAGATATATCCAATAACTTTTTTCAGCAATGAGTGTGCAATAAATTTTTCTTTACTTCTAAAAAATTAACATTTTAAAAGAATAACTTTGTTTTTCTTTCTAGCCAGAAATAGAGAAAATGCCTTACTTGAATAATCATGTGTTTGAAAGGGATTATGGAATATTAATATAAGTATGAGAAGTTCATTTGTGTCATCTATTTCTTTAAAATATAGGTTCTTGCTTGAAACATTTAGAGATATTCTTGTTTTTCTCTCACAGTTACCAATTCTATAGCATTCAGATTTCCTCACTCCTATGTGGCCATTGCCCAGGAATAGTGTATAACTTAGTTCAGTATCTCCTTTATTTTGTAACAATATATATCACAAAACTCTTAGAGGCAAGAAAAACAAAGGCTGGTGTTGAATTAGGCTATTGTTGCCAATTTTCCCCAAACTCCCCCTGAATCTTTTTAAATACAAAAAAGAAAACAGATAACAAAACAAAACATACCATTTGAGCATTCAAAACTGAACTAAATAAATGCTTACAAAGGTCCCAGTAACTCCTGGATTTTTGTTCCGTTTGAGGATTTATTTTAGGGATTCACTTAACTCAGGATTTCAGATGCGATTAGTACACTTTTCCAGATGTGGTCCACAAATCCATAGTTTATTTAATAATTTGATATGGTTTAATTGTGCTGTCCCAAATATTTGTGCCACTATGTTCAGTGAAACATTGCTGTCTATGATCAAAAAATGGGACACTTAAAGAACGTATAATACATCCAATGATGGAAAGACATTCAGCAACGAAAACAATAAAATCTATTTTGAAAGAACACGAACGAAAATAGAGAACATAATATTCATAGAAATCAGTCAAATACAGAAAGGCAAATAGCATATAATCTCATCAACTTGTATAATTTATAAAAGATGCTTTCATAAATGTTAAATATAGGAGTATTTAGCAAAGGCTGCGAACATCTAATATTTAATTTAACTATTTTATGTGTGTATTTACAACATTAGGTCATGATATATATCATAATTACACCACTTATGTTTCTTTTTAAATTACCTTTAAATTCCTTAAAATGACAAATAGGATTAAAACACATTAATACAAAGCTCACAACATAGAAAAACACTGGAAGGTAAAATTACTTAAGTTGATCCTGCCTGGGTCCTAGTCATATCTCATTTCACTGAAATCTTTATGAGGGAAGAAAGTCAAAGTGTCTCATAAAGCTGCTCCTTGCATTTTCAAGACAATTTGAAATCACTGGCATTCTTTCAGCAAAGAGTATTTGCTTCCCTAATGTCATGTTTATGCCCTGCGGTTCTGCTTCTGTGCCTCTGCATACACAATAATACTTTGTGTTCCAACTCTAAAACACAGTGGAACACTTTAAAAGACATTTTAAATGGTAATCAAACTTGACGTGTGTAGTTCTGATAATGTGCATGATTCAATTGAAGTAATTACAGTATGAATAGCTAAAACCAAGGTCATGCCTGCCAGGTAATGACAGCTCTGTCAGAACTCTAACAGCCTCCAAGCACTGTAAGCATCAACAACAGTCAAATGCATTCTACTATTAAACATTATAAAACATGCAACATATGATTCCTAGTCCCACAGAAATACTGACTTAGAATCAATGCAGTAATATTTATGAATTGCAAGCATATATTAAGTAATAATGTAACCTTCACTATCTTTGTTTTTATTATTGCTCTTAAAAATAATTCAGTAAATATTATACACTCACTCAGGATGAATGTTTTACCTCCACTCACTTACCTACATATTTCATGACATCATTGTTTTTAATAGCTGAATAATATTCCATTGTGTAAATGTACTGCACTGACTATTTCTAATTAGGTTGCTACGACCATAGTTGAGCAAGTTCCTTTGTGGTTTACTAGAGCATCTTTTGGGTATATTCCCAGGAATGGTATAGCTGGGTCTTGAGGAAGAATTATTCCAATTTTCTGAGAAATAGTCAAATTAATTCCCACAGTGGTTGTACAAGTTTGCAGCCCCTCCAATAGTGGAAGTCTATTTCCCTTGCTCCAAATCCTCACTAGCATAATCTTTCTGTTGAGTTTTTGATGTTACCCATTTTGACAGGTGAAAGATAGAATTTCAGGCATTTTGATTTGCATTTCCCTGATGACTCTGGACGCTGAACATTTCCCTAAGTGCTTTTCAGCCTTATAGATTCCACTGTTGAGAATTCTTTGATTAGATTTGCACCCCCATTTTTCTTATTTATTACTTTATTTGCTTGCTTACATTCGGAGTGAATCCCTTCTCCTTTCTTCACAATTCTACCAGTAGTAATCCCTTGCCCTTCTGTCCCATTACTTCCTCCCCTTCTCCTCAGAGAATGGAAACTCCGCTTTGGTACAAAGGAACATCCAGTCCTAGCTGGGCTATATATAGTCTTTCCAATTGATGCAAAAAAAAAATACATTTAGGGGAAGTAGATCCAAAGGCAGGCAATAACTGGAGCAGAGGCTGGCACTAACTCTGTTGACTGTACCCCATTTTCAAACTGGATTACTTGGCTTATTGATGTCTAGTTTCTGAGTGAGATAGCCCAGATCCACAAAGACAAATATGGTATATATATATATATATATATATATATATATATATATATATATACACACACACACACACACATATATACATATACATCATATACATCATATACATATACACATACACATACATATACATATGCTACATATACATATACATATATAACATATATATACTCAAATATGGTATATACTTATATATATATATATATATATATATATACACTTATATATACATATTAATCTCCAACAAAGCATCTCTGTTCATATATTCAGTGACTTTACATCCTCAGTTTTCCTGAGGCTAAGAACTGTCCATCATTAAAGCACCTATTGATCATGCTCATATTATTTTTATAAAATTCCTGTAAATTAATTTTATATATTTATTTGAATGATGTATAGGCTGACAATTGATTTAAAAAGAGCTTTGTAACTTGTTGAGAAATAGAAATTTTATAATTTTAGAATAAAGTAAAACTTTCAAATATCAGACATTCTTATTTCAAACAAATTTTGTAGTGATATCTAAGGTCAATAATATTTTATGAGCATAAATAGATATAATATTTAGAAGTCATTCCATACAACATCTCACTCAAGGCCAATTTACAATAAGAGGAATCATAAACAAATAATTTGGTATAACTACTTGATATAGGATAATATTATAATATTCAACCTCTATTTTGTATATATTAATATTTTGAATTAAGGAATATCTATCAATCTTCTTTGATTGATTAACTTTTTTGGTTGAAACACTAACCCCAAACTTTGGAAAAACCATTCATTCTTCATTGCTCTGTCTTTATATGATTAAATTTCTATGTAGATGTATAATCATAAAACCCTTTTCTGTATGATTTCCTTACTGGCGATAGCACAGTATCATACTACACCATGTCTGTGAAAAATAGCTGGATTTCTTCCTCTTCATAACAGAAGAAGAATTCTATATAAACCAGAAATTGATAATGGAATTTTCAAAAGGTTTTAACACCGTGAAACATCTTGTTCTATCCTATGTATTTTATAAAGATATTTATACAACAGTTATTTGTAACATTGAAAATAATTCCCATACTTATTAAAATGAATAAAGTGAATATGAAGGGGAGAATTTCCAGCAAAAATAAAGCATAAGCTCTTTGATTAATGCAATAACATGAAAAATAATTGCTCAAAGGAAGGTTTTCACATAATTTTGCTTAACTTTATATCAATTTTACATAGTGATCAAAGAATGAAATTAAACATTCAGTGATATCAAATAAAAGACATGAGGAAACATTTGAAATCTGTGTTATTTAACAACTTGTTGAACTCATTATTACATAAAAAACCGATAAGTATATGACATTAAAGATTTCACATTTTAAAACTCATATAAGAAGAGTAACTCAGAAGTGTAGAAATATATTTTTACATTATTTTGTTCCAGAAATCCATTCATACTTGTTGCTCACAACTCTGACTTTTATAATAATCTTTTTATTAAAGTAAATAATGAACTTTACAAAAATTCACTTCTCTTACCCTTTCCTATACCCATGCTTTTATCTCACTAATCTTTTTCCTCATTCTACATTGTACAGCTTTTCATTTCATACAATGTTGTTATATCGACATTTCCTCCATATAGAAATATTCAAACCTATAGTGAGGAGACTGGACTTAAGAGAGTATATGAAAATTACAGGCTCAATATGTACAGAACCTTTCAAGATTCACTAGATGCCCTCCACAAGAGTGTAAAAGCATACAATCTTTGCCAATGTCAATAGATTACTCGGTTCAGTGGAATTAGGTTGTTTTGAGTTTTTAATCTGTGCTAGGAAAGGCTTTAGGAAGATACAATCGCCTTTCTATGGGATATCTCATTTCTTTACATTTCAAATGTTATACCCTTTCTCGATTTCCCCTCTGCAAAACCCCTCTCCTGTCCTCCCTTACCCTGCTTCTATGAGGTTGCTTCCCCACCAACTCACCCACTCCCACCTCACTGTCCTAGCTTTCCTCTACACTGGGGCATCAAGCCTTCACAGGACCAAGGGCCTCCCCTCCCCCTGATGCCAGTTCCTTAAGTCCTGGCAGGCTCTTTGGAACTGGTACTCCTTTGCCAGTTGCGGTGGCACACGCTGGTAGAATTGGCTGAAGGAGGCAGAGCCAGGATGATCAGGAGTTACAGACCAGCCTGTGCAACAATTGCATTTTAATCCCTTGAGTTTCTATAATTAAAATGAAAACAACAACCATGATTCTGTAAGTGCAACATGTTCACTAGTTCACTAAGCAAGACTTGTGTTCTTTTCAGTTGTTATTGGTCACATTTTATGGGGAAAGTCGCTTTAAAGACACACATAGACAAATATTTTATATGCGGTTTTTGAGCTTGGAATGATATTTTACACCTGTACTCCATCCAGCACTACAGAGTCTGAGACAGGAGGGTTATGCAATTTGCATCTAAGATAGGTTACCTAGTGATTGCAGGTTTCCTGTATTACTTGGTGAGATCCTGCCTCATTTGATTATATTTCAGTTTATTCCTTGTTAAAACTATGCATAAACTATGTAGATGTATTCTAGCGTTCTAACGTGTGAGCACAATAACTGTTTATATTAGGCATAGGTCACAGAGAGTCTGACAAGCAAAATAAATAACAAAAAAGCATTTGTGGCGAATTAACATTTATTTTAGTAGTTACATTAAAGTTTATCATGTTAGCTTAGCTTTTAATTCTTTACTCAAACATATTTGCATAACATTTACTTTAAAACACCCTGAATTTGTGAAACCACTTATTAATCACTGCAATGAAACAGTGTAGCTGTCAAATGCAGCTTGGTTGCTTTGACACTACTGCAAAGTTTGCATGATTATGTAAAATATAGTACTATGAATCTACATAGTATACAGTTGTTAATAAATATTTACCATGTGCACATATCACTTATTCACCTGTGAAATGTTTCTCAGTTTGTTCAGTTGTCTTGTCAAGATTTAGAGAAATTTTAGCTTACTATATGCCAAAATCTGTTTTATATTGCCTCACTCAATTTCTTCTCATTCTAAATGGTGTTATGCTTTGTAATGAGTGTTTGAAGAGACTTTTGTCTGCATTATTTTTGTGTACTTAAAAGCAATTTGGTAATTTCAGCATTATTTGTGTACAGCTATACTGGCTGGTCTGGTATGTCAACTTGACACAGGTTGGAGTTATCAAAAGAATGGAGTTTCAGTTGGGGAAGTGCTTCCATGAGATCCAGCTGTGGGGCATTTTTTTCCTCAATTGGTGATTAAGGGGGAAGAGCCCTTTGTCCATGGTGCCATCCTTGGACTGGTAGTCTTGGATTCTATTAGAGAGAAGGCTGAGCAAGCCAGGGGAAGCAAGTCAATAAGTAACATCCCTCCATGGCTTCTGCATCAGCTCCTGCTTTCTGACTTGCTTGAGTTCCAGTCCTGACTTTCCTTGGTGATGAACAGCAATGTAGAAGTGTAAGCTTAATAAACCCTTTCCTCCCCTACATGTTTCTTGGTCAAGTTTGTGTAGGAATAGAAACCCCAACTAAGACAACAGGTACCAACCATCTGGCAAAAATGTAGGTTTGGTCTATTCATAATAGAGCCTTGCTATATGGCACATATTTATAAATATATTTTGTGCCTCCATCTTATTTGTGGGAGAATGGGGCTGGGAGGCAGAACCAGGGCTTACATTTCCAATTGATACCCAATTACAGCAATTAGAACCCAAGGTAACACACTGAAAAGGCCTAAAACAAAGTAAGGAAAAGTCATGATAGCTGAAATGAGAGAGAGAGAGAGAGAGAGAGAGAGAGAGAGAGAGAGAGAGAGAGAGAGAACAGATCAAAGCCAAAGCTTCTCTGAACAGCACAAGCCAAACATCAGAAAAGGAAAGGAGGGTTCCTAGCCAAGGTACAGGAACTTTCAGAGAGGTAGTTTACAGAAGGAGACATTTTTTTTAAAAAGCCCCACTAAATTTTAAAACTGAACATAGAAGTTGGGGCTTCCTCCACTGTCAGAGCCCACTTAACACACAGGCTGACTGCAGCTGATGCAAACACAGGTGTGTGAAACCAGGGAGACTTCCTGGAGACCACAGCTGCAGGACAAGCCCCTTCAGGTTCTCCCTTGTATGGGGCTGCCTGTCATCCTAATCCTGCCCTATGGGAATTATTACTCTAAGCATGTTGCATGAGGAAATGCACCCTAGGTTGGTTGCTAATGCCAGTATCTTACAAAAGATCTAAAAGTCTCTCCCATAAACAGTGTGGGCATGGCCAAGTATTAGAGAGGCTCTGAGTTTAAGCATAACAGACACAGGAGACAGAGGCAGGCAGCTCTCTGTGAATTCTAGACCAGTCTGCTCTACAAAATAAAGTCAAGGCAAGACACTCCCCTGATAGATAAAACTATTTGCAAATGACAGTCTAAAATTCAAAATGATGCCCCCCCTTTAAAGTACTATGTAGAGTTTTGCTTTATAAAATTAGGAACGATTTTAGTAATCTAAAAAAAATAAATACACATAAAACTTAAATTTATATAAAAAAGGGAACTACAGATACATTTATTTACATAACATACGGTTATAATTACTTTTTTAAAAGATTTGTTTATTTATTATTATGTATACATAATAAATGCAGGCAGCATTCTGCCAGTATGTATGCCTATAGGCCAGAAGAGGGCACCAGATTTCATTATAGATGGTTATGAGCCACCAGGTGGTTGCTGGGAATTAAATTCATGAATAATCTACAGAACTTCTCCTCAATTTATTGTGAAAACATAATCAAATAGTAGAAATCTGTAATCTAAAAAATAGAAAGCATGAAATATACTTATTATTCAAATATGAGACCATTCTATTAATTCAGAATCAATAAGAAAAATAGAACAGAGTAATTGAAAATTGTAAGAAAAATACTACCGAAGGGAACATATCACATTGAAAATAGTACAAAAGCCTAAAATAGAAAAGTGTGATGTCTAACTGCGATTATACTGCTTTTCCATCCACCTAAGGATTATGCTAAAGAGAAACACTCATAGGATCTTGGCAGAAGTACAAATTGGAACTAATCTTTTGAAATTTATTCTGAAAATGTGCAAAAATACATGTGAGCCAGATCTAATTATTAAAGTTTTCTCAAAGTTATAATGGGAAAAGTCTGAGAAGATGTTATATAATATTTATTATAGAGCTCTTCACATTAGACAAATATAGATTCTACTATTTTATACTTATGGGAAGAAGATCAATAAAAATTTTAAGTATATAGTAATGAGAAATTGTTTTTTACAATTGTGTGTTTTCATGAAACATATTTTCTTTGGATTCTTTCTTCTACTCCCATGCTCTACCCAGACCCTTCTCACTATCCTACACATCTACCTTCCTCCTGCTCTCTCTCTCTCTCTCTCTCTCTCTCTGTCTCTCTGTCTCGTCTCTCTGTCTCTGTCTCTGTCTCTGTCTCTCTCTCTCTCTCTCTCTCTCTCTCTCTCTCTCTCACTGCAATAAAATAGAACCGAAACAGGCCTTCTCTGTCATATACTCCTAGAATATCCTGTTTGGCTCAAAATACACAATAATAGGTATGAGGAAGCAAATCTATGAATTTAAACCACTGAAGCCTCTATTTAAATAAGTATTTTCATTTTTTAAGCTTACAATCCTAGTCATTTTGATACATCCACATAAATCTAACTAAAACATCATTGGGTAGCTGTTGTGGATTGCTGTATTTTCTGCTTTTGCAAGAGGAGTGGAAGGAAATGTTGGGCAGTGAAAGGAAAAGACAGAGTTGAAAGCTTTAGAGAAGGGAAAGAGGAAGAACATTTAATATATCTTGTTCAATTATTCTCTAACATTATATCATTGGAAATATATAAAACTTTCTTTAAAAATACATAAAAATACTTTTAGAAAAAATACTAATAATTTGGCAAATAATACTACTTCAGCCTCTAAGTAATATGCTATATGGATGATGTGAATCTTTTACTTTTCTTATTCTTCCTCTCGTATGCACTCTGATCCCTCTCTGCTCCACTCCCTTGTATTTCTCTTTTTTCCTTTTTTTTATTAGATAAATTCTTTATTTACAATTCAAATGTTGCCGCCTTTCCTGGTCCCCTACCCACCCAAAAATTCCCTAACCCATCACCCTCCCCCTGCTCACCAATCCTCAGACTCCCACATCCTTGTCCTGGCATTCCCTTATAATGAGGCATTTGGATTCTCAGGCTCAAGGGCCTCTCCTTCCTTTGATGTCCAACAAGGCATATGCATCTGGAGCCATGGGTCCCTCCATGTGTATTTTTTGGTTGGTGGTTTAGCCCCTGCGAGCTCTGAAGATACTGGCTGATGCAAATTGTTGTTCTTCTGGTGCTGAAAACTCTTCAGTTGCTTGGGTCCTTTCTCTAGTTCCTCCATTGGGGACCCTGTGCTCAGTTGCATGGTTGGCTAATAGTGTCTCCCTCAGTATTTGTCATGTACTGGCAGAGCCTCTCAGCTGACAATTATATCAGGCTCCTATCAGCAAGCAGTGGTTGGCACCCACAATAGTGTTTGGGATTTGTAAATGTATATGGGATGGATCCCTAGGGGGTACAGTCTCTGGATGGTCTTTCCATCAGTCTCTGCTCCACATTTTGCCACTGTATCTCCTCCTGTAGGTATTTTGGACCCTCTTCTAAGAAGCACCAGAGTATCCACACTTTTTCTTTCTTCTTCTGGAGTTTCATTTGGTCTGGGAATTATATCATTGGTATTTCAGGCTTCTGAGCTAATATCCACTTATCAGTGAGTACGTACCATGTGTGTTCTTTTGTGATTGGGTCACCTCACTCAGGATTACATCTTCTAGTTCCATCCATTTGCTTAAGAATTTCATAAATTTGGGGAGGGAAGAGGGGTTATGGGACTTTCGGGAAGTGTGGAGCCAGAAAAGGGGAAATTATTTGAAAGGTAAATAAAAAATATATCAAATAAATAAAAAAAGAATTTCATAAATTCATTGTTATTAATAGCTGAGTAGTATTCCATTGTGTAAATGTACCACATTCTCTGTATTTATTTCTCTGTTGAGGGATATATGAGTTCTTTACAGGTTCTGGCTATTATAAATAAGGTTACTAAGATCATAGTAGCCATACTGGACCATGTGTCTGTATTATGTGCTGGAGAGTCCTCTGAGTATATGCCCAAGAGTGGTATAGCAGGGTCTTACAGTAGTGTTATGCCCAATTTTCTGAGGAAATGCCAAACTTATTTCCAGAGTGGTTGTACCCAGTTTGCAATCCCACCAACACTAGAAGAGTATTTCTCCTTCTCCACATCCTTGCCAGCACCTGCTGTCTCCTGAGTTTTTCATCTTAGCCATTCTGACTGATATAAGGTGAAATCTCAGTGTTGTTTTGATTTGCATTTTCCTGATGACTAAGGATGTTAAATATTTCTTTAGGTGCTTCTTGGCCATTGGATATTCCTCAGTTGAAAATTCTTTGTTTAGTTCTGTACCCACATTTTTAATAGGGTTATTTGTTTCTGTGGAGTCTAATGTCTTGAGTTCTTTGTGTATATTGGATATTATCCCTCTTTCAGATGTAGGGTTGGTAAAGATCTTTTCCCAATTTGTTGGTTGCCATTTTTTCCTATTGACAGTGTCCTTTGCCTTACAGAAGCTTTGTAATTTTATGAGATCACATTTGTCAATTCTTGTTCTTAGAGCATAAGCTATTAGTGTTCTGTTCAGGAAATTTTTCCCTGTGCCCATGTGCTCAAGATACTTCCCCATTTTCTTTTCTATTAGTTTCAGTGTATCTGGTTTTATGTAGAGGTTCTAGGTCCATTTGGACTTGAGATTAGTACAAGGAGATAAGAGTGGGTCATTTTGCATTCTGACCTGCCTGTCACTGTATCAATACCATGCAGTTTTTATCACTATTGCTCTGTAGTACTATTTGAGATCCAGAATACTGATTCCCCCAGAAATTCTTTTATTGTTGAGAATTGTTTTAGCTATCTTGGGTTTTTTGTTATTCCAGATGAATTTAAGAATTGCTCTTTCTAACTCTATGAAGAATTGAGTTGGAATTTTGATGGGGATTGCATTGAATTTGATAGTTAGATAATCAGTACATGCAGAGTTCACTTGAGTGGGCTAGATCAAACGGAGCTCACGTGTGGTTAGGTTATCATGACCCCTTTATTGTGCCAAGATTCCTGTAGCAATAGCTAACTTTTCCAAGAAATTCTGAGAAACTGTTTCTAAGAAATGAAGTCAGCCCCCTGAGATTGTTCCCCCTTTACCCCTCTCCATACCTTGCTTGCTTCCCTTTAAATTGCCTTTTGTAAAAACTAAAACTTTATTCGCTGCCTGCCGGGACAGAAAAGGGTCACTAGGTACTGTATCACCCTGAGCTTTAGATCTCTAGTGGTGCAAACCACCAGGGGTCTGCCTGCGCCAAGGAACTGAGCACATAGGCAGTTTGTCTGCCAGCCCGCCAGGAGTGGGGTCTGTGTCCTCCCCAGAGAGCTGCAGAAGGAGAGAAGCCCTGCGGCCATATTCTCTGCCTGCTGGGACAGAAAAGGGTCACTAGGTACTGTATCACCCTGAGCTTTAGATCTCTGGTGGTGCAAACAGCTAGGGGTCTGCCTGCGCCAAGGAACTGAGCACATAGTTGGTTTGTCTGCCAGCCTGCGTGGCTTGTGGCCTGTGTCCTGCCCAGAGAGCAGCAGAGGAAGAGATTCCCTGTGGGCATATTCGCTTCCAGCTGGGACAGAAAAGCATCACTAGGTACTGGAACATCCTGAGCTTTAGATCTCTGGGGGTGCAAATCCCCAGGGGTCTGCCTGCACTCAGGAACTGAGCACATAGGCGGTTCATCTGCAAGCCAGTCTGATGCAGGACATGTGTCCTAGGTGAGAATCAACAGAGGGAGTGACCCCCACCACAACATCTTCGCTCCATAATAGAGCAGACAGAGAACACCTGGTTGACCTTGACAACCTAAGTATAACATTGCTTGAGGCAAGACTGAGCAGGGCTCCAAAGGCACAAAAGAGGAAGGAAGCATATCAGTAATCTGTGCCAGAGGAAACCCAGTCATCCAGTGTTGCAGAAATAAAATAACCTTAAAGATCCATAGAAGGTTGAAGCACCAGCCAGTGACAATAAGACCATCTAACACCTGGGAGAACCCGATGGCTAAAGGCAAACGTAGGAACATTACTAACAGAAACCAAGGCATTATGGCAGCATCTGAACCCAATTCTCCAACACTAGCAAGTCCTGAATACCCCAACACACCAGAAAAACAAGATTTGAATTTAAAATCACTGGTCATGATGCTGGTACAGGAACACATGAAGGACATATTTCAACAAATTCAGTAGAAATGGATCAAAAATTAGAAGCCCTTACAAGGGAAACACAAAAGTCATTGAAAGAAATTCAGGATAATACAAAAGCCAATAAGGAGGAAACACAAAAATCACTTAAAGAAATGCAGGAGAACTTTGATCAACAGGCAGAAGTCATGAAAGAGGAACCACAAAAATCTCTTAAAGAATTAGAGGAAAACACAAACAAGCAAATGACAGAACTGAGAAAAAACTTCCAGGATCTAAAAACAGAAGTAGAAACAACTAAGAAAGCACAAAGGGAGACAACTTTGGAGATAGAAAACCTTGGGAAGAAATCAGGGACCATAGACACAAATATCAACAACAGAATACAAGAGATAGAAGAACGAATCTCAGATGCCAAAGATACCATAGAAACCATGGACTCAATGGATAAAGAAAATGCAAAATGCAAAAAGCTTGTAACCCAAAACATCCAGGAAATCCAGGAAACAATGAGAAAGCCAAATCTAAGAATTATAGGCATTAATGAGAGTGAATATTTACAACTTAAAGGGCCAGCAAATATCTTCAACAAATTACGGAAGAAAACTTCCCTAACCTAAAGAGAGAGATGCCCATGAATATACAAGAAGCCTACAAAACTCCAAACAGACTGGACCAGAACAGAAATACCTCCCATCACATAATACTCAAAACCCCAAATGTACTAAACAAAGAAAGAATATTAAAGGCAATGAGAGAAAAGGGGCAAGTAACATATAAAGGAAGATCTACCAGAATTACACCAGATTTCTCACCAGAGACCATGAAAGCTAGAAGATCCTGGGCAGAGTTCATGCGGACTCTAAGAGAACACAAATGCTAGCTGAGACTACTATACCCAACGAAATTCTCAATTACTATAGATGGAGAAACCA
Organism: Apodemus sylvaticus; assembly: GCF_947179515.1. NCBI lineage: Eukaryota > Metazoa > Chordata > Mammalia > Rodentia > Muridae > Apodemus > Apodemus sylvaticus. Next base: position 43,155,994 of record NC_067479.1, read on the forward strand.
AGATATTCCATGACAAAACCCAATTTACACACTATCTTTCCACAAACGCCGCCCTACAAAGGATAATAGGGGGAAAACACCATTACAACGAGGGAAACTATACCCAGGAAAAAGAAGGATATAAAGCTTCTTTCATCAAATCCAAAGAAGATATCCACAGATGTATAAAATTAAAATAAAAAATGATAGGAAGCAATAACCACTACTCCTTAATATCTCTTAACATCAGTGGACTCAATTCCCCAATAAAAAGACATAGACTAACAGACTGTTCACGTAAACAGGACCCTACATTTTGCTACATACAGGAAACACACCTCAGTGTCAAAGACAAAAACTACCTTAGAGTAAAAGGCTGGAAGACAATTCTACAAGCAAATGGTCCCAGAAAACAAGCCGGAGTTGCCATTCTAATATCAGATAAAATTGACTTTCAACCTAATGTCATCAAAAGAGACATGGAAGGTCACTTCTTGCTGGTCAAAGTAAAACTCCAACAGGAAGAACTCTCAATCCTGAACATCTATGCCCCAAATACAAGAGCACCCACATTCATAAAAGAAACTTTACTAAAGCTCAAAGCACACATTGCACCTAACACAATAATTGTGTGTGACTTCAACACTCCACTCTCACCAACGGACCAATCAGGAAAACAGAAACTAAACAGGGAGACAGTGAAACTAATTGAAACCTTGCACCAATTGGAGTTAACAGATATATATAGAACTTTTCATCCCAAAACAAAAGAGTATACCATTTTCTCAGCACCTCATGGTACCTTCTCCAAAACAGATCATATAGTAGGTCACAAGACAGACCTCAACAAATATAAGAAGATTGAAATGATCCCATGCCTCCTATCAGATCACTATGGAGTAAAAGTGGTCTTTAATAACAATAAAAGCAACAGAAAGTCCACATACACGTGGAAACTGAACTCTACTCAATGATACCTTGGTCAAGGAAGAAATAAAATAAGAAATCAAAGATTTCTTAGAATTTATGAAAATGAAGGCACAACATACACAAATCTATGGGACACAATGAAAGAAGTGCTAAGAGGAAAACTTATAGCTTTGAGTGCCTCCAAAAAGAAATTCGAGAGAGCATACACTAGAAAATTAACGGAACAACTGAAAGCCCTGGAACAAAAAGAAGCTAATCCACCCAGGAGGAGAAGAAGACAGGAAATCCTAAAACTCAGGGCTGAAATCAATCAAGTAGAAACCAAGAGAACCATACAAAGAATCAACAAGACCAAAAGCTGGTTCTTTGAAAAAATCAACAAGATAGATAAACCCTTAGCCAGACTAACCAAAGGGCACAGAGAAAGTATCCAAATTAACAAAATTAGAAATGAAAACGGAGATATTACAACAGAAACTGAGGAAATTCAAAAAATCATCAGATCCTACTACAAAAACCTATACTCAACACAACTGCAGAATCTGGAGGAAATGGACATTTTCTTAGACAGATACCAATTACCAAAATTAAACCAGGATCAAATAGACGATCTAAACAGACCCATAACCCCTAAAGAAATAGAAGGGGGTCATAGATAGGCTTCCGACCAAAAAAAGCACAGGACCAGATGGTTTCAGTGCAGAATTCTATCAGACCTTCAAAGAAGACTTAACACCAATACTCTTCAAACTTCTCCACCAAATAGAAACAGAAGGAACACTACCCAACTCCTTCTTCAAAGCCACTATTACTCTGATACAAAAACCACACAAAGACCCAACTAAGAAAGAGAATTTCAGGCCAATTTCCCTTATGACTATCGATGCAAAAATACTAAATAAAATTCTTGCCCACCGAATCCAAGAACACATCAAAACGATCATCCACCATGATCAAGTAGGCTTCATCCCAGGGATGCAGGGATGGTGCAATATACGGAAATCCATAAATGCTATCCACTACATAAACAAACTCAAAGAAAAAAACACATGATCATTTCATTAGATGCTGAAAAAGCATTTGACAAAATTCAGCATCCTTTCATGCTGAAAGTCTTAGAAAGGACAGGGATTCAAGGCCCATATCTAAATATAATAAAATCAATATACAGCAAACCTGTAACCAACATCAAACTAAATGGAGAGAAACTTGAAGCAATCCCACTAAAATCAGAGACTAGACAAGGCTGCCCTCTCTCTCCATTTCTTTTCAATATAGTTCTTGAAATCCTAGCTAGAGCAATTAGACAACATAAGGAGGTCAAAGGGATACAAATTTGAAAGGAAGAAGTCAAACTATCACTATTTGCAGATGATATGATAGTATACTTAAGTGACCCTAAACACTCTACTAGAGAGTTTGCTGATAAACAACTTCAGCAAACTGACTGGCTACAAAATCAATGCAAGCAAATCAGTAGCCTTTATATATTCAAAGGACAAGCAGACTGAGGAAGAAATTAGAGAAATGACTCCCTTCACAATAGCTACAAACAGCATAAAGTATCTTGGGGTGACTCTAACCAAACAAATGAAAAATCTATATGACAAGAACTTCAGATCTCTGAAGAAGGAAATCGAAGAAGATCTCAGAAAATAGAAAAATCTTCCATGCTCATGGATTGGCAGGATTAATATAATTAAAATGGCCATCTTGCCAAAGGCAATCTACAGATTCAATGCTATTCCCATAAAAATCCCAACCCAGTTCTTCATAGAGCTAGAAGGAGCAATTCTCAAATTCATCTGGAATAACAAAAAAACCCAGGATAGCTAAAACTATTCTCAACAGTAAAAGAACTTCAGGGGGATTCAGTATCCCAGACTTTAAACTTTATTACAGAGCAATAGTGATAAATACTGCATGATATTGGTACAATGCCAGGCAAGCAGATCAATGGAATAGGATTGAAGACCCAGAAATGAACCAACACACCTATGGTCACTTAATCTTCGACAAAGGAGCTGAAAGCATTCAGTGGAAAAAAGATAGTCTTTTCAACAAATGGTGCTTGTTCAATTGGAGGTCAGCATGCAGAAGAATGCGAATCGATCCATCCTTATCTCCTTGTACAAAGCCCACTCCAAATGGATCAAGGACCTCCACATAAAACCTGACACACTGAAACTAATAGAAAAGAAACTGGGGAAGACCCTTGAGTACATGGGCACAAGGGAAAAGTTCCTGAATAGAGCACCAATAGCTTATGCTCTAGGACAGGGGGAGAGAAGGGGGCTTGCGGAACTTTCGGGGAGTGGGGGGTTAGAAAAGGGGAAATCATTTGAAATGTAAATAAAAAGTATATCGAATAAAAAAAAAGAATTGACACATGGGACCTCATAAAACTACAAAGTTTCTGTAAGGCAAAGGACACTGTCAAAAGGACAAAATGTAAACCAACAGATTGGGAAAGGATCTTCACCAATCCTAAATCTGACAGAGTGCTAATATCTAATATATACAAAGAACTCAAGAAGGCAGAACCCAGAGAACCAAATAACCCCATTAAAATGTGGGGTATGGAGCTAAACAAAGAATTTTCACATGAAGAACTTCGGAGGGCTGAGAAACACCTTAAGAATGTTCAACATCATTAATCATTAGGGAAACGCAAATCAAAACAACCCTGAGATTTCACCTCACACCAGTCAGAATGGCTAAGGTCAAAAACTCAGGAGACAGCAGGTGTTGGCGAGGATGTGGAGAAAGAGAAACACTCCTCCACTGCTGGTGGGATTGCAAGATGGTGCAACTACTTTGGAAATCAGTTTGGCGGTTCCTCAGAAAACTGGGCATGACACTTCCTGAGGACCCTGTTATACCACTCCTGGGCATATACCCAGAGGATTCTTCAGCATGCAATAAGGACACATGCTCCACTATGTTCATAGCAGCCCTATTTGTAGAAGCCAGAAGCTGGAAGGAACCCAGGTGTCCTTCATCGGAGAAATGGATACAAAAAATGTGGTATACTTGCACAATGGTGTACTAGTCAGCCATTAGAAACAATGAATTCATGAAATTCTTAGACAAATGGATGGAGCTGGAGAACATCATACTAAGTGAGGTAACCCAGTCTCAAAAGATCAATCATGGTATAAAAAAAATTGACACATGGGACCTCATAAAACTACAAAGTTTCTGTAAGGCAAAGGACACTGTCAAAAGGACAAAATGTCAACCAACAGATTGGGAAAGGATCTTCACCAATCCTAAATCCGACAGAGTGCTAATATCTAATATATACAAAGAACTCAAGAAGGCAGCTTAGAAAGTTTGAATACCCAAGACATAGTCCACATATTAAATGATGTCCAAAAAGAATGGAGGAATGGTCCGTGGTTCTGGAAAGACTCAGTGCAAGAGTATAAGGGAATTCCAGAACAGGGAATCGGGAAGGGATAGATGGAGGGACAGGGAGAGGGAAGAGGGCTTATGGGACTTTCGGGGAGTGGGGACCCAGAAAAGGGGAAATCATTTGAAATGTAAATAAAAAAATATATCAATAAAAATTATAAAATAAATAAATAAATAAATAAATAAATAGATAAATAAATAAATAAAACGTGACAGCTTGATCAGAATACTGTATCTCTTGCATCTCTTGTCTCTTGCCTTCTCCTAGGTGGTCCAAGGACCCTGTTGACAATCCTGTGGGTCGAGACAACTTAATTATAATATCATATCATCTGCAAATAGTGATAGTTTGAGTTCTTCCTTATCAATTTGTATCCCTTTGACCTCCTTTTCTTGTCTAATTTCTCTAGCTATAACTTCATGTACTACATTGAATAAATATGGAGAGAGAGGTAGCCTTGTCTAGTCCCTGATTTTAGTGGGAATGCTTCAAGTTTCTCTCCATTTAGTTTGATGTGGGCCACTGGTTTGCTGTATATTGCTTTTACTATATCTAGGTATAGGCCTTGAATTCCTGGTCTTTCAAAAACTTTTAACATGAAAAGATGCTGCATTTTGTCATATTCTTTCTCAGCATCTAATGAAATGATCATGTGGTTTTTTTTCTTTGAGTTTGTTTTTATAGTGGATTACATTGATGGATTTCTGTATATTGAATCATCCCTGCATCCCTGGGATGAAGCCTACTCGATCATGGTGAATGATATTTTTGATGTGTTCTTGGATTCGGTTGGTGAGAATTTTATTGATTATTTTTGCATCAATATTCATAAGGGAAATTGGTCTGAAGTTTTCTTTGTTCGATCTTTGTGTGTTTTTGGTATCAGTGTAATTGTGGCTTCATAGAATGAGTTCCTTCTCTGTTGTTTCTATGTTGTAGAATGGTTTGAGAAGTATTGGTGTTAGGTCTTCTTTGAAGGTCTGATATAATTTTGTATTAAAACCATCTGATTCTGTGCTTTTTCTTGGTAGGGTGACTTTCAATGACTGCTTCTATTTCTTTAGGGGTTATGGGATGGTTTAGATGGTCTACCTGATCCTGATTTAACTTTGGTATTTGGTATCTATCTAGAAAATTGTCCATTTCATCTAGATTTTCCTGTTTTGTTGAGTATAGGCTTTTTTAGTAGGATTTGATGAGTTTTTGAATTTCCTCAGTTTCTGTTATATCTCGCATTTCATTTCTAATTCTGTTAATTTGTATGCTCTTCCTTCATTTTCATTAAATTCTAAAAAGTCTTTGGTTTCTTTCTTTATTTCTTCCTTGATCATGGTATTATTGAGTAGAACATTGTTCTGCTTCCATGTGTATGCCAGCTTTCTGTTGTTTTCATTGCTATTGAAAACCAGCTTTAATCCAAAGTGATCTGATAGGAGGCATGGGGGTATTTCAGTCTTCTCATATCTGTTGAGCTGTGTTTTGTGACCAGTTGTGTAGTCATTTTTCAGAAGGTACCATGGGGTGCTGAGAAGAAGTTATATTCTTTTGATTTAGGGTGAAATGTTCTCTAAATATCTGTTAAATCCATTTCGTCCATGACTTCTGTTAGTTTCACTGTGTCTCTGTTTAGTTTGTGTTTCCATAAGCTGCCCATTGATGAGAGTGGGGTGTTGAAGTGACCCACAATTATTGTGTGAGGTACAACGTATGCTTTGAGCTTTAGTAAACTGTCTTTTACAAATCTGGGTACCCTTGCATTTGGGGCATAGATATTAAGAATTGAGAGTTCTTCTTCGTGGATTTTTCCTTTAATGTACATGAAGTGTCCTTCTATGTCTTTTTTTTAAATGACTTTTGGTTAAAAGCCAATTTTATCTGATATTAGAATGGCTACTCCAACTTGTTTCCTGGTACAATTTGCTTGGAAAATTGTTTTCCAGCCTTTTACTGTGATATAATGTTTGTTTTGGCACTGAGGTGCATTTTTCGTATGCAGCAAAATGCTGGGACCTGTTTGCATATCCAGTTTGTTAGTCTATGTCATTTTATCTTGGAATTAAGTCCATTGATGTTAAAAGATATTAAGGAATAGTGATTGTTGATTTCTGCTATTTTTTATGTCATTTTTATATTTATGTGGTTATCTTCTTTTGGGTTTGTTGAAAGAAGATTATTTTCTTGCTTTTTCTCGGGTGTGGTTTCCTTCCTTTAAAAGTTTTCCATCTATTATCCTTTGTAGGACTGGATTTGTGGAAAGCTATTGTGTAGATTTTGTTTTATCATGGAATATCTTGTTTTCTCCATCTGTGGTGATTGGGAGTTATGTTGGGTATAGTAGTCTAAGCTCGAATTTGCATTCTCTTAGGGTCTATATGACATCTGCCCAGGATCTTCTAGCTTTCACGCCTCAGGTGAGAAGTCTGGTGTAATTCTAATAGGTCTACATTGATAGGTTACTTGAAATTTTCCCTTACTGCCTTTAATATTCTCTCTTTGTTTAGTGCATTTGGTGTTTTGATTATTATGTGGCAGGAGGACTTTCTGTTCTGGTCCAGTCTGTTTGGAATTCTGTTGGCTTCTTGCATGATCATGGGCATCTCTTTCTTTAGGTTAGGGAAGTTTTCTTCTATAATTTGTTGAAGATATTTGCTGGCCCTTTAAGTTGTAAATCTTTGCTCTCTTTTATACCTATAATCCTTAGGTTTGGTCTTCTTATTGAGTCCTGGATTTCCTGGATGTTTTGGGTTACCAGCTTTTTGCATTTTGCATTTTCTTTGACTGTTGAGTCAATGTTTTCTATGTTATTTTCAGCACCTGAGATTCTTTCTTCTTTATCTTGTATTCTGTTGTTGATGCTTGCATCTCTGGTTCCTGATTTCTTTCCAAGGTTTTCTATCCCCAGAGTTGTTTCTCTTTGTGATTTCTTACTTTTTTTCTACTTCTGTTTTTAGATCCTGGATGGTTTTGTTCAATTCCTTCACTTGTATGTGTTTTCCTGAAAATCTTTAAGGGATTTTTGTGTTTCCTTTTTAATGACTTCTTTCTGTTGACCCATGTTCTCTAGTATTTCTTTAAGGAATTTTTGTATTTCCTCTTTAAGGGCTTCTTCCAGTTGTTGCTTTAAGGGATTTTTGTGTTTCCTCGTTAAGGGCTTCTACCTCTTGACCCATGTTCTCCAGTATTTCTTTAAGGGAGTTATTTATGTCCTTCTGGAAGTCCTCTATCAGCATCACAAAATATGCTTTTAAATCCAACTCTTGCTTTTCAGGAATGTTGGCATCTCTGGGAATTACTGTGGTGAGAGAACTGCCTTCTGATGTTGCTAAGTAGCCATGGTTTCTGTTGGTAGGGTTCTTGTGCTTGCCTTTCACCATCTGGTTATTTCTCTTGTTCGTTGGTCTTGTTGTCTCTGACTGAAGCTGATCCCTCCTGTGGGCTTTTAAGGCTGTGTCCCTACTCCTCAGGAACCAACTATCTTCTGGCAGGGTCTGTGCACAGGAGGCTGTGGAGATGCTTGGCTTTCTGGTGTAAATGGCAACCAAAGGCTCCTGTCCCTGCTGTCCCATTGATCGTCCTATGATCTCCTAACTGTTCCCCTTCAGAGAAATATTGGAGAGAAAGTGGAGCTCTCACCTACTTGCTCAGAATTAGAGGCTCTGCTGTGAGATATCTCTCTATCTCTGCAGTCTATGCACAGAATGCTGTGGGGCAGCTTAGCTCCCTGGTGCACATGGTAACCAAAGGCTCCTCTCCCTGCTACTCCCATGATCCTGAGTCCTGTGAACTCCGCGCTGTTCCCCTCCAGAGAGATATTGGAGAGAAAGTGGAGCTCTCGTTGCCATACTCAGAAGTGGAGGCTTTGCTGGGAGATATCTTTCTCCCTGCAGGGTGTTCACAGAATGCTGTGGGACTACCTAGCTCCCCAGTGCAAAATGTACTTCTTTTTCTTTCATTATTTTATTGGCAATGTTCAGTTGCCAAAATATATAATAATTTCATTATTGAGAATCATAGTCAAGGAATAAAACATTTATTCAACACTTCTTACTAAGTTAACAGAATTTATTGTTGTTGAGGTAGGAACAGTGAATCTTCCTACTAGGTGTATCTAATTACTTGCTGGTTTCTGTGGTCAGTTCAGTTTTGTTCAGGTCACTGTCCTATGGAGGTTGACCTTGCTCCAATATATGGCTCCCACTCATGTGCACAGGGCAGTACTAATTGGACCTCATGGGTTACTATCAAAACAATTATACAAAAATCAATCAGTTGAAAGTGTAATGTCATGGAATCAAAGAAAAGTTCAAGAATACAGAATCCAGTGAGGATAAACATAATGGATATACACTATATAAATATTGCATTAAAATTTAACAAGAGTAAAAAAATTAATTATGATACTGTTTGTGTTTTTCTGGCATCAATGGGAGGGAAGGGTCTTGGTCCTATGAAGATTTGATGCTCAAGCATAGGGGAATGCTAGAGTAGATTTTTTAAAAATAAACCTTGAAGTTTCAAAATTAGCTTTTTTCCTTATTAATCCCTTTATGTCTTCAAATCACTACCTCCTGGGTGATTCTTATATATTACCAAGTCCACCCTTAGATATAGTCTTAGCTATCTCTGGAACACAGCCTCTTTATGCTCTCAGAATACACTTCCCAGAATTTTTCATCTCAATGATGCTGGTTTCTTCTCTTCTCGTTTTAATTTATAATTTTTTCCCTCTTCAACCCCCCTATCTCATCACTCTTCCTCCTTGCTTCTATGAGGATGCATTCCCAACTACTCAGGTATGCACTCCTCCCTCTACCCAGGAGGCTATGCACAGAAGGCTGTGGAGTCTGCAGGCATCCTGGTGCAAATGGTGGCAGGAAACTTTCTTTTTTTAATTAAACAGAATGGGTGAAATGATCCTGCCTTGGATTTCTAACTCATGATTTTTTCCCCACTGGATGCCTGTTTTATATGTCTCTTATTTCTTTTAAATTAATCTCATACCCTATTTGGTAGTTATTTAAGAAGTAAGGTAAAATGAAAATTTGTTAAGAATACAGGTTAGGAATCACCACTATCTGTTTAAAATATGAGATTAAATTCTCCTGCCAGGAGAGAGTCATCTCCCAGCAGTGCTTTCACTTTTGAGCACATAGGTGAGATCTCTACCTTCTCTCTGGAGGGGACCTGCTAGGAACACACAGGGTCTAAGATGAGTGGAGTAACTGGCACAAAAGTCATCCCACCCACCATTTGTACCAGAGAGCCAGGAAACTCCACAGCCTGCTGTGCATAGCCCACCAGGAAAGAGAGATCTCGCAACAGTGCTTTGACTTTTTGAACTCAGAGGTATAAGAACACAGGTTTACAGGCCGAAAGGAGGAACAAACTCCAGCCAGAGACAACAATACCAAATAGCACAAAAGATGTCAAAAGGCAAGCACAAGAACCCTACCAGCAGAAACCAAGGACACATCTCAACATCAGAATCCAGTTCTAATACCACAGCAAGTCCCGGATACCCCAACACACCAGAAAAGCAAGAGTTGGATATAAAATCGCATCTCATGATGATGATAGAGGGCTTAAAGAAAGACTTTACTCCCCTAAAGAAATACCGGAGAACATGGGTCAACAGGTAAAAGCCCTTAAAGAGGAAACACAAAAATCCCTTAAAGAAATACAGGAGATCATGGGTCAACAGGCAGAAGCCCTTAAAGAAGAAACAGAAAAATCCCTTAAAATTTTTCAGGAAAACACAAATAATCAAGTGAAGGAACTGAACAAAACCATCCAGGATCTAAAAGTAGAAGTAGAAACAATAAAGAAATCACAAAGTGAGACATCTCTAGTGATATAAAACCTTGGAAAGAATTCAGGAGTCATAGATGCAAATATCAACAACAGAATACAAGAGATAGAAGAAAGAACCTCAGATGCTGAAGATACCATAGAAAATATTGACTCAGCAATCAAAGAAAATGCAAAATACATAAAGCTGGTAACCCAAACCATCCAGGAACTCCAGGACACAATAAGAAGACCAAACCAAAGGATTATTGGTATAGAAGAGAGTGAGGATTTACCTCTTAAAGGCCCAGTAAATATCTTCAACCAAATTCTAGAAGAAAACTTCCCTAACCTAGACAAAGAGATGCCCATGAACATACAAGAAGCCTTCTGAACTCCTAACACACTGGACCAGAACAGAAAGTCCTCCAAGCACATAATTATCAAAACACCAAATTCACTAAACAAAGAAAGAATATTAAAAGCAGAAAAGGAAAAAGAGCAAGTAACTTAAAGGCAAACCTATCAGAATCACACCAGACTTCTCGCCAGAGACGATGAAAGCTAGAAGATCCTGGGCAGACCTCATACACACCCTAAGAGAACACAAATGCCAGCCCAGGCTACTATACCTAGCAAAACTCTCAATCATTATAGATGGAGAAACCAAAATATTCCATCATAAAACCAAATTTACACAATAACTGTCCACAAATCCAGCCCTACAAAGGATAATTGATGCAAAAGCCAACATAAGGAGGGAAACAGCACCATAGAACAAGCAAGAAAGTAATCTTTTTCCAAGAAACCTAAAAGAGGATACCAACACAAACATAAAAATAACATCAAAAATAAGAGGAAGCAACAATCACTATTTCCTAATATCTCTTAACAACAATGGATTCAACTCCCCAATAAAAAGACATAGACTAATGAAATATTTCTCATGTGAATATTCAATATTATCAGAAAATGTTTATAATTCCCTTTTTAATTAATTCAGTAATTTTTTATGTCTACCATTTAATCTGCATCATTTTTCATGATAATCTTCAGTTTTAATACATCTTACTATATACTTGATCTATTTTATCAGAAATGTTTCAATGTAAATCTTTGATTTTATCACTAATGTTTCTAATTCCACATTCAATTACTTTAGAAAAAGTTTTTATATCTATCATTTTATATGTAAAATTTTCCATGAAATAGTGAATTTTAACATGTTTGTCTATTTATTTCTTGAATTTTACCAGAAATATTTTCCATGTAAATCTTCAATGTTATATGAAAATATTTATAATTCCACCTTCAATAAACTTAGAATTATTTTATGCCTATCATTTATCTATATAATTTCCATTATAATCTTTAACTTTAACATGTTTTTCTATATATTTCTTCAGTTTTACCAGAAATATTTTCCATGTAAATCTTCAAGTTCATCAGAAAATACTTATAATTCTACTTTCAATCAACTTAGTTAGGAATACTTTTATACCTATCATTATTATATTTATATAATATATAAAATTTTTCATGATAATCTTCAATTCTAACATGTTCTACATTTTTCTACAATTTTATCAGAAATATTTTCCATGTAGTTCTTCAATTCTATCATAAAATGTTTCTATCCCATATTTCAATTAATTTATCAGTGTTTTTCATGTCTACCATTTTACTCTTTAATTTTCCATGAAAACTGTCAATTTTAACATGTTTATCTGAAATATTTTCCTTGTAAATCTTTCATTTTATCATAAAGTGTTTTTATTTCCCTTTACTTCCCTTTCCAATAAATAAAAACATTAAAAAAGAAAAAAAGAAATCCAAGGCAGATACGTAATATTTATAAATAGAAAAAAGTAGACAATTTTAATATATTTGAAATTTTATATTGAAGAGCTCTCAGAAATAAAGTCAGATTAACTATGTTGACGAATGCATGAAAATGACTTACTTCAAATCAAATAGTTTGAAAATATTAGATGAAACTATTTTGAACTAACTTAAGTATCCAACATAAATATAATTTACTTTGAATAAAATATATTTTAAAGATGTATTCTTTTTTTACACAATATATACACACACAATTATTCCTCAAGCCTGAGAAAGCTAGAAGAGGTATTAGGTGCTCTGGTACTAGAATTACTGATAGTTGTGAACCAAGATATATATGGTGATAACAAAATTATGCCTTTCGCAATGACAGTAAGTAATGTTTGATTACAGAACTATCTCTCCAGGATCTAAATAATGAAATCTTGGTCTAATGAAAATGTAAACCCAGCATGAAACATGAGAACATACATTTGCCAGACTTGAATAGTTCAGAATTAACTTAATATTGTTTAGTCCTTGTGTATGTATGAGAAATAATAAAAAAATGATGAACATAAAAAAGTGATGAATGTTGAATTACAGTTCTCTTAGTTAACAGAACTTACAGAAAGAATTATCTATATATATTTATGTGTTTGTGTGTATGTATATATGTGTGTGTGTATGTCTTTGTGTGTGTGTATGTCTGTGTGTGTGTGTGTATGTATGTATGTATGTATGAAGGCAGTTTATTTGATTGACTTAAAGCCTAAAGTCCAACTAGCCACAAATGACTGATTATGAATGGAAAGTTCAAGATTCCAGTAGTTCCGTAGTCTACAAGGATAAGGTTATCTTGACTGGTCTTCACTACATCACAGAATCCCAAGGAAGTAGGCTCCAAAGCCAAGGAAGGGATGAATGTGTTATCAAGGCAAGGTGAAGCAGACAAAGGGCAAATGCTTCCAGGTCTGGATATAGGCTTCCAGCAGTTGCTGTGACCCAGATTTTGTATCTTTTGGCCTTACGATGTAAATTAAAGGAATGTCTTCCCAACTGAAAGATCCAACTAGAAGTGAGTATTCCTACTTCAACGTAAGAAACAATCATCATCATCATCATCATCATCATGCATTAAAACAAAACAAAACAAAACGAATAATAACAAGCCTTCAGAAGTATGCCATCCATTTTTGTATTTTAGTTCCAGATGTAGTCAAGCAGGCAACCAAGCATAGGCATCACACATGTTAACTCAGTTATAACTGATATGAACTTTCACTTCTAAAATAGTGTTACATGAAAAAATTAAAAGTCATCATCAGAGACTTTTTCATTTGGATTTTGGTCTTATAGAAATTTTTAATCCTAATCTAGGGCTACTACCTTGGCTTGGTCATTCAGTTTCCAGATAAAAGATACACACAACCAAAGTGGAGACTTCTGATTTCTTTGGAAAGTTAGCAATGTCAGATGATGTAAGAAGACACAGGTGAAAGCATGTTTTGCTTATGCAGACACATAAAAGGATGCGTGATGTCAAGAAGGACCCAACAGACATTGCACAATGCTTGATGGTATTAATATATATGCCTTACTGTTGTTTACAAGTCATCATTTGTAGTAACTCCACAGAGAGAAATTAATCAAAAAAATAAAAACCTTCTGGCAGTGTTCTGGTGGCTTCTTGCCTCTTCTGTAGACTCAGGTTGATTTGCAGAGTGATGTCAACTGATACAGACTCATGTGGAGTTTTGCTAAGATAGACTTACATGCTGTTTTGCTGAGGCAAGAGCCATGGAGGACATATGATATTTGCAGAGTTATCTTTACAATGCATCCTTAGTGATGCTGCCTTGCAGCTACTGTGAACTGGTTCCTGGAAGAGAAGCTGAGAGATGGATGGGGAAGGGGTGAAAAGAACGAGGACCAGGGCGACAGTCGAGGCAGAAACTTTAATAAATGCTAGTCAATATATAGCTTGGGAAACCCCTTCCCCCCCCCCAGACTCTGGGCTGAGGTCTGGGGAAGTTATCTAGTGGTTCTTGGCTCCACTGCTCAGTGGTTTCTGGGGCAACCAGGTCTTGGGAGCCAACAATTTAGTAGTATAATACACAGCAAACAAACAAACAAACAACCCTCAACATTTTGGTGCATAAAAATATCAATCATCTTTATTTAATGTTGAAAAATTGCTCTTTTTTCTCCTTTTTGTAAAAGAGAACTCAAAAGAAGGCACACATACACAAAAAAAAAATAGAGACCCACTCATTTGCACATGAAGAAATCCTATAAAAGGACCAAACTGGTAGCCAAAGTATATATGCGTAATACCTGGTCCAGAACACACTGAACTTTGCATGCTCCCTCAGTTTCTGTAGGCTATATATAACTTGATCTTGTTGCTTTAAAGAGCCTAGTTATTTTATTCTTTTAATCCCACTGGTACGTATGTTCTTTTTGCATCTTATTCCAGGGTTTTCTGGGCAAGAGGGGATGATTTTGACAAATAAATCTCATTTAAGGCTGAGTGTTCTCAGGTCTCTCACTTTCTGCATAATATCTGGGTTTGGGTCTCTGTTTGTTTCCATATATTGAGGAGGAACCCTTTCTCATGATGACTAAATAAGGCTTCTATGCATATTGAATATAGCAGAATATCTGTAGAGTCGTGGTATTGGTTTTTGCTATTGTTTACCAGTAGTGGCTGGTTTTACCCTAGGTCTCTTGTCTATCTAGTCTCAGGTTCTTAGATATGAAAACAGTGTTGGGTATGGTTTCTAGAACCTGAGGATAGGTGTTATATCAAGTCAGATGTTGGGTGATTACTCCCACAAGCTTTGTGCCAATATTGCCTTTAGCATTTATTTCAAGAAACAGATCATTGAAGGTCAAACGATTTTTCGTTGGATCAGTGTTTATGCTTCCTTTTTCTGTAGTTTGCAGAGTATTTTTATATACGAACATGCTAGAATTAAGAAATCAATATTCTATGTAGATACCAGCTCATCATCTTCATGTTTACTAAGTTGTGCAGGTGCTGTCTTCAGCTATTTTGGCTTGCCTTTAGTTTACATAAAGCACTCATAAGTCGTGACAACAGTCAAGGTTGTTATCCTTTGCCCTAAATGGATCACCTTTGATGATGGTCTTGTTAGACATCCATGAAAAGAGGGGCCCTTGGTTATCTGTGAAGGCTTGATGTCCCAGTGTAGGGAATGCCAGGACAGGGAAGCATAGTTGATGGGTGAGTGATGGGGAGTGGGGATGGGATAGGCAGTTTTCAGAGGGGAAATGAGGAAAGGGGATAACATTTTTTTTTTGGTCAGATACAGCTTGCTTGCCTTGAAGGATTTACCCACTAATGGATTGCCCCTGTGACTATATGCTTAACTCATAGTTGACACCTGTTAACCTCAAAGTATAAATTAATTGCCTGATGCTTTGAATAAAATTGGCTATAGTATAGGCCTTTAGTTTGTCTCATTTATCAGATTCATTATCCCAGGTCTCACAATCTTTAGAGTGTCAAATGATGAAGATACATTCTGTATGTGTGTGAAATAATACATTTGGTTTATAATATCAGTTAAGTCCAGAATTTCTATTTAGTTTTTAATCTGAATTGCATGTCTGTCTATGACCCTGGAGTCATAAAGTCTCACATGATCAGTCTATCAATCAAAATGAATTCAAGCTGTAGTAAGGTTTCTTTTAGAAAAAAAAATTGTTGGATAGAAATTAAGAATTGTAATGTTTTCTTGGTGGATTTTTCCCTTGAGGAGTCATGATGATCTTCCCAAAATCTTGTGATTAATTTTGATTTAAAGTCTCTTTTGTCACAGATTACATTGCTAAATCAGCTTATTTCTTAGGCCTATTTTCCAGGAATACATTTATCCTTTCTTTTACAGTTTGGTTATTTCTTTTCTTGATGATGCTTGTTTCTTAAGTCAAGATGAATCCTCTTTTGCCATCCATTCTGTTAACCTGTGTCTTTCTGTTGTGGAATTGAGACCATTAATGTCGAGAAATATTAATTTGCAGAGTTTGTAGACTTTTTGCTAATGGGATGTGTGTGTGTGTGTGTGTGTGTGTGTGTGTGTGTGTGTGTGTGTGTGTATTTCTTATGATTTTCTGGCCTGGGATTATCTTTTTCCTGTGTTTTCTTGGGTGCTGATCTTTCATCCACTTGTCTAAGAAGAAAGTTCTATAGGATATAACATAACACATCCCTGTCTGAGTGACATAATTAGTACAAGAAGTGTTTGGGCCTTATATTAAAACCCTAACTCATTTGATATGTGGATTATGTTTTGGGTATTCCAATTTTCTAGGCTAATATCAACTTATTAGTGAGTGCATACCATGATTAATCTTTTGAGACTGGGTTACCTCACTTAGTATGATGTTCTCCAACTTCATTTATTTGCCTAAGAATTTCATGAATTCATTGTTTCTAATGGCTGAATAGTACTCCATTTTATATATATACCACATTTTTTGCATCCATTCTTCCGTTGACGGATACCTGGGTACTTTTGAGGTTCTGGCTATTATAAATAGGGCTGCTATGAACATAGTGGAGCACTTATCCTTATTACCTGCTGAGGACTCCTCTGGGTATATGCCCAGGAGTGGTATAGCAGGATCCTCCGGAAGTGTCATGCCCAGTTTTCTGAGGAACTGCCAGACTGATTTGCAGAATGATTGTACCAATTTGCAACCCCACCAGCAGTGGAGGAGTGTTCTTCTTTCTCCACATCCTCGCCAGCAACTGCTGTCTCCTGAGTTTTTAATCTTAGCCATTCTGACTGATGTAAGGTGAAATCTCAGGGTTGTTTTGATTTGCATTTCCCTAATGACTAAGGAAGTTGAGCATTTTTTAAGATGCTTCCCAGCCATCCAAAGTTCTTCGGGTGAAAATTCTTTGTTTAGCTCTGTACCCCATTTTTAATAGGGTTATTTTACTTTCTGGGCTCTAACTTCTTGAGTTCTTTGTATATATTGGATATTAGCCCTCTATCTGATGTAGGGTTGGTGAAGATCTTTTCCCAATTTGTTGGTTGCTGATTTGACCTCTTGATGGTGTCCTTTGCTTTACAGAAACTTTGTAATTTTATGAGGTCCCATTTGACAATTCTTGATCTTAGAGCATACGCTATTCGTGTTCAGGAACTTTCCCCCTCTAGCCATGTCCTCAAGGGTCTTCCCCAGTTTCTTTTCTGTTAGCTTCAGAGTATCTGGCTTTTTGTGGAGGACCTTGATCCATTTGGAGTTGAGCTTAGTACAAGGAGATAAGGATGGATCAATTCGCATTCTTCTGCATGCTGACCTCCAGTTGAACCAGCACCATTTGTTGAAAAGGCTATCTTTTTTCCACTGGATGTTTTCAACTCCTTTGTCCAGAATCAAGTGACCATAGGTGTGTGGGTTCATTTCTGGATCTTCAATCCTATTCCATTGATCCACCTTCCTGACACTGTACCAATACCATGCAGTTTTTAACACTATTCCTCTGTAGTATTGCTTGAGGTCTGGGATACTGATTCCCCCAGAATTTCTTTTGTTGTTGAGAATAGTTTTAGCTATCCTGGGTTTTTTGGAATACCTAAAACATAATCCACACATCAAATGATGTACAAGAAGAAGGGAAGAGTGACCTGGTTCTGAAAAGTCTCAGTGTAGCAGTATAGGGCAAAACCAGAACAGGGAAGTGGAAAGGGGTGGATGGGAGAACAGGGGGAAGGAAGAGGGTTTATGGGACTTTCGGGGAGTGGGGGGCCAAAAAAGGGGAAATCATTTGATGTGTAAATAAAAATATATCAAATAAAAAATATTAAATAAATAAATAAATAAATAAATAAAACCCTAACTCAAACTAAGCATGTTGAAAGGCCCAAGAAATTAGCTTTGTGGGAGAACTTACCTAGCACATCTAAAGTTCTAGGATTGATCCTTAGTACAACAAAAATGAACAAATATAAGCATGAACAGGAAAAATGAGCAAGCAGATTAAAGAATATCTGCATAGAGAATCATCATGTTAATTTCACCAAATTTAAAGGATTAAGCAAGCTTAGATAAATGGAATTGAATTTAATACGGTGCAGCTATATTTCTTTGAAGAAATGTGTATTTATACATATAAAAAACATGTAGTCTTTCATAAGTAAAATTGACTAATATATATCAAACATCCAGTGAATATTTTTGTGTATTTTATCACATATTTATTATACTTAGACAAAATTAATTCAAAAATTAAATGATAGTTTAACCATTATTATTTAAAAGTCACCAAGTTTTACCTTTCTA
The DNA here is from genome assembly GCF_947179515.1 of Apodemus sylvaticus. NCBI lineage: Eukaryota > Metazoa > Chordata > Mammalia > Rodentia > Muridae > Apodemus > Apodemus sylvaticus. The sequence goes on from NC_067479.1 coordinate 43,174,253, forward strand.
TGACAAATAATGAAATGAAAACATAGCTAGTGAACTAATTCTTTAGTTTGGGGGTTTTAACTTTCCTTCATCTTTTGGAATAACTTTAATGAGCTGTTTAGCATCATCATTTAGTGTTCTTATCAATAACACTATTTAACTTCAACATTAATTAGGTCAAAAGACAAACACTGCAGTGACTTTATGATATTCAAAAAAATGAAGAATTCTATTACAGTTTTCCCTAAAGGATGAGATTAATCTGCTCATGTATAGAACCCAGGAAGACTCCAGAGAAAACAGGTTTGTTGGCTATATATTAGTGAGTTTAGAGACTACTGATTAAACCTCCTATAAAGATTATGATTAAAGTTTTGTTTCTTGCTATCATTGTGCAAAAGCTGCCATTTATGTGGAAAGGAGAAATGCATCCATAATTTATTGTATAAAAATTTTAGAGATTTATTTTGAATTAAAAGTAACAACACTTGCATGAACATAGGGACTCTAACTTCAACTGAAATGTTACTTCATTATCTATTGTTTTAAAGATAATTAATTAATTCATGCAACCAATAATTTACTACATATTAGTATTTAATAGATTTTGTTGGAGATTTTAATAGATTTTAATTGGAAAAATATATATGAAATATTGTGAGTAATTTTTTTGACCATTAAAGATGGTTTGGTCCTGGCTTTGTGTGAACACAGGAATTATTGAAATCAACATTATTCATGCCAATCATCTCCATGATATACTCATAAGAATATGATTAAAATATTATTTCCATCATTTTTGCATAATGTCATGCTAACATATTGACCACAAACAGCAGGTGAAGGTTGTCTTAGTCACGGTTTCTATTCCTGCACAAACATCCTGAACAAGAAACAAGTTGGGGAGGAAAGGGTTTATTGATCTTACACTCCATGCTGCTGTTCATCACCAAAGGAAGTCAGAACTTGAAGTCAAGCAGAAAAGGAAGCAGGAGCTGATGCAGAAGCCATGGAGGAATATTTCTTACTGGCTTGCTTCCCCTGGCTTGCTCAGCCTGCTTTCATATAGAAGCCAAGAATACCAGCACAGAGATGGTACCACCCACAAGGCCCCCCCCAACTTGATCACTAATTGAGAAAATGCCCCACAGCTGGATCTCATGGAGGCACTTCCCCAACTGAATCTCCTTTCTTTGTGATAACTCCAGCCTGTGTCAAGTTGACACACAAAACCAGCCAGTATAAAGGTCAAAATATTTCATAAATCTTTCTTTAATTTTTATTTAAATTTTCTTGATATTTTGACTTTACCTTTAAGAGAAAGGTGTGAAGATTCTTTTAAATATCCAACATAATTTCATCTGTAAGATTTGGTGTTTTATTCAACACAATTTGAAGGACTAAGTCCATGCTTTATATTCTTTCTGAGATATTGATGCTGTAGCTTGAAAGGAAAAAATCATTCTAACACACTTGAAATCAATCATATTTCCTGGTTTTTATTTAGTAGATTTTTGTGCTGGTTCTTTAAAAAACATGCTAATACTTTTTATGGAGCCAAAGAAAGAACAGTAGAAATTATTGCTAGCATTGATAATATGTCATGTATAGAGAATTTTTTATTTTCTGTATCATTTTTTAAAATATGATGTTCACATATGTACAAAAAGTTGTATGGAATATGCTGAAATTGTTAATAAAGTAAATAGAAAACCTTGACTAGAGTATATATTATAAATTGAATACTTATCTTTCTATCAAGTAGTATATATCAAATATAAACATTATTGCATATTTTTGTCAATGGAATTAAAATCTCGTATTAATTTTCAAGAAAATGAATGTTTTTAGTACATATTGCATTTTTAATATTTAAAATATTTTGAAGTAATTTATCTTGTCATGAAGTTGGCCTTTAAATTTTTAAGCATTCCAAAGCCTTGTTTTGTATAATAATTGCATGAGTACACAAAAGGCACAAAGGAAATTTGCCTTCGTAGTGCTATTCCTGCTCTTTTTGAAGAAAGTTTTATTTATAAAAGCTAACATTTACAACATTAGCACTACCTTAATTTTTTGTCATTCTGAATATTATTTTTTCTGTTGAAGAAGATAATTTACCCTTTTATTTCTTTTTTCTTTAATCTATATTGTCTAATTTGCATGGTTTTCTTGGACTCAAAGGACTTGCATGATATGCACTCACTAATGAGTGGATATTAGCAAAAAGATGTACAGTATATCCAGGATACAGTCCACAAATTCAGAAAAGTTTAGCAAGCTGAAGAGCCCAAGTGAAGAAGCCTCAATCCCACATGGGAGGGAGAAGAAAGCAACCACAAATGGGGAGGGAGGGACATGGGAGAGAAAGGGGATAGGCGAGAAGAGAGGGGAACATGATCAGGTATTGCATTGGGGAAAAGGACTGAAATCCCTGAGAGCCAGCAGAAGGAATGGAAACATGCAACCTTGGGAAGTAGGAGGTTCTGGGTCCCCTCCAGAATATACCAGAGACCTAGTAGATTAGAGACTCTCAGGACTTAAAGAGAGGGACATAAGATGAAATGCCCTACACTGGGGAAAGGGAACTTGTAGAGTCCACCTTCAGCAGAAAGATAGGGAATCAAGTGAGGAATCGAGTTGCCATCCTACAGTCAAAACTCTGACCCATATTTCTTGTCTCAAAGAACTGTGGAGATAGAAATGTAGAAGAACCTGAGTAAAAGAAGGTCCAACCACAGGCCCAAACTGGGATCCAGCTCAAGGGGAGGCCCCAAGACCTAACACTATTACAGAGGCTATGGCGTGCTCACAAAAAGTACTTATCATGATTGCCCTCCGAAAGACCCAATAAGCAACTGAATCAGATGCAGATAGTTACACCGAACCAATGGACAAAAGCTGCTGTACCGTGTGGTTAAATTAGGGGAAAGCTGGTAAAAGCTGAGGAGGAGGGTGACCCTGCAGGAGTGTTAGCAGTCTTAATTAACCTGGATCCATAAGGTCTTTCAGACACTGGACCGCCAACCAGGCAACACAGACCAGCTGATATGAGGCCCGAAATAATATACAGCAGAGGACTGCTGGGTCTGGTTTCAATCAAAGATGCACCTAACTCTCTAGATACTGGAGGCCCAGGAAGTGGGGTGGTCTGGTGGGGTAGGGGGTGGGAAAGTGGGGATATGTGGCTCATGGAGCCAAGAGTTGGGGGGTTGGTGGCAGAGGGGAAGAAGGTATAGAATGTGGAACAGTTAGAGGGTGGAGCAGAGGGTTATAAAACTCTAGTGTAAAAAAAAAAGATAAAAAAATAAACAAAAACAGAACAATCAAAAACACAAATAAATATCACATGACATCCCAAGTATACAAAGCTACTCTTTTTTATATGATTTGATATAGAGTAAGTTATATAGTAATTATATAAAAATAATAATATAAATATAAAATAATAGAAATATAAAAATAATGTTCAATATTAGTAGATAAAGAATTTTGAAGAAGCTCTTATACACTAAGGATCATATTAGATTATGTGGAATCCTTTTATCTCTTTGCTTTGATTAATGTACTGAGTAATTTATTTATTATTATGTTGGTTCCACATACTTTTTCCTATCAAAGAATTTATGTTTTATTGTATTCTGTATATTATGTGATAGATCAATTAAATAAAACTAAAAAAAGATAAATTAATTACTTAATTTAAAAATTAATTACTTAAATTAATTTTTCTCAGAGTTTCTCTCTACAATAATATGAGATACAAACAATATTTTCATCAATGTATGCTTTACACATTATAAAAATGATAGAGGTAAATATATTTTTTACAGAGAAAACCTACTTATTTGCTATTTTCAGGTAAGCTATGTTTCATTTCTTCAGAGAGAATTCTAAAATTTAGTGTGTAGCTTTTGCAATCTATTTTATGTATAAATATGTATTCATTAGATATTACTTTTAATGACAAATGCAAAATTATAAAAACTTCTTGCATGGCGGGGAATCCTCTGGGTATATGCCCAGGAGTGTTATAGCAGGGTCCTCCGGAAGTGTCATGCCCGGATTTCTGAGGAACTGCCAGACTAATTTCCAAAGTGTTTGTACCATCTTGCAATCCCACCAGCAGTGGTGGAGTGTTCCTCTTTCTCCACATCCTTGCCAATACCTGCTGTCTTCTGAGTTTTTAACCTTAGCCATTCTGACTGGTGTGAGGTGAAAACTCCGGGTTGTTTTGATTTGCATTTCCCTATTGATTAATGATGTTGAACATTTCTTAAGGTGCTTTTCAGCCATCCAAAGTTCTTCATGTGAAAATTCTTTGTTCATAGCAGCCCTATTTGTAATAGCCAGAAGCTGGAAAGAACCCAGGTGTCCCTCAACAGAGGAATGGATACAAAAAATGTGGTATATTTACACAATGGAGTACTATTCAGCCATGAGAAACAATGAATTTATGAAATTCTTAGACAAATGGATGGAGCTGGAGAACATCATACTAAGTGAGGCAACCCAGTCTCAAAAGATCAATCATGGTATGCACTCACTGATAAGTGGATATTAGCCTAGAAACTTGGAATACCCAAGACATAATGCACATATTAAATGATGTCCAAGAAGAACAGAGGAGTGGCCCCTGGTTCTGGAAAGACTCAGTGCAGCAGTATAGGGGACAACCAGAACAGGGAAGTGGGAAAGGGTGGATGGGGGAATAGGGGGAGGAAAGAGGGCTTTTGGGACTTTCGGGGAGTGGGGAGCCAGAAAAGGTGAAATCATTTGAAATGTAAATTAAAAAATATCGAATAATTTAAAAGAAAGAAAGAAAGGCTTCATGAAAGAAAAAGATAAAAACTTCTTGCCTGTGTTTTCTGCATGTTCTGCCCTTTATATTTGATGAATAAAATTAAAGAACCAATGGAATATGCATAAAATCTATTATGTGAGTCTATAGCAAGGAATTTTTTAGGAAATATATGAATATATGAATAATGATTTAAACAATTTGCAGCTTCTGTGACAACTATATTTACAAAATATTACTTAACGTTTCATGTTTGTAAGGTACAAGTTTGAAATAACAGAAGAGATGTATACATAGTTATATTAAATATATTACTGTCACATAGGTAGCCACGTCTCCAAATCATGTGTGCAATGCTGAATCACAGAGAATATTGCTGTAGACTGATTACATGAAAATTCATGTATTAAAGGTCTATTGTACAATTGACAGGATGTAGAGTTTTGTTCTTGAAGAGAGTAATAAAGTTCTAGCGTTTTCTTATTTCTTTTTCTTCTCTTAATCTTAGATTGAAAGTGCTCACTTGATAATGATATGACCAAACAATAATAAAGCTACCAAAGGCTGAATAAAACATGACCAACAGACTGTGGACTGAAATATCTACAAGCTCAACTCACAGTAAATGAATTATTATTTTAAGTTAATTTGTGCCAGATGCCATAGTGGGTTGGGGGCGTGGTCAGTATCACTTATCTTCATTTTAAAATTTATGTTATAGGTAGAAGTGAATATTCACTCTGCATTTTAAGGTACTCTAAATACACACACACACACACACACACACAGAAAGAAACATATATACACATATATGTTGTATATACACATATACAACAAATACTACATATGAATATAAATAAAATTTTGAAAGGACCAAAAATATCTAATAAGGAAATAGGACTGAGAATTCCATGAACCATTTTATTGCTAAAAATTAAATTGTGCTTGATGAAAACTGTATTTTCATGTATCTACTGGTGGATTTGAATTTCTAATATGTTTTACCACATTTTATTCATTATGTTTCTCCATATGCTTCTCATTTATAGACCATATTCCAATATCACATTAATGAAAAGATGAGATTTCGTGATTGAATTTCACATAGAGACAAGGAATGTCTAGAAAAACTTTGGTCTCTTGTACCACTAGTTTTGTTACCCAATAGATGGTAAAATTTATTTTAAAAATATTTATGTTTCTATAGATTTATGATCAAAATATAGACAACAATGGGATATTGCTTACCAGGGTATGTGATAGAAGTAATAACATTAGATTACAAAAATCATAAATAAGCTTTACAAATATGAAAAACAAATGATGATGATGCTTGGAAATCTCCCTTTCAATACAATAAAATGATATGGGAAGGATACAATTATCCTAACATTAATACATCCTCTACCTTTCTTATATTCATTAGCATATCTTTTTAGTTTATTTTAATTATTTTTATGAATGTGTATCTGTATATTTTGTGACAGTATGGTATACATCTATATTGCTGTTTGATCTAAACAAGTTTCAGAATGTGTATAATTGCAATTATGGGCGAGACATCTAGAAATTGAACTCTTCTGAAAGAACAGTTATCATTCTTAAATGCCAAGCCTACTCTAGCCCTTTTAGGTACTGAAACATTTAGTGTTTTGCAAAATAGGATTGCAACTTGAATCCTGTTAAAATTGTTTGTTCAGATTAAAGTAAAAGCCACCTTAGAACTTATTACTTTTGTTTGCAAAAACACACTCTGATAGCAAATTTGTATTAAGCATGCATACACTTTGTCTTGATGATGTACAGTTTGTAAGGTTATGTGTTATTTGCAGAAATAAACAACTGTGAAGATATCACTAAATAAAAATTCATTTTAGATACCATAAATATTCAATCATCTTATTGAGAGTGAGTGAATAGTACCAATGATATAATTTGATGCTGACACATGCTGCCATTTCTCGAAAACATAATTATTTATTATGATTTTTGTTTTTATTTTGTGAATTGTTTTCACCAGCATGATATTTTACTTTTTTTGGCAGCAACATTTTAAGGATGTCAGAAAACACATGACTAAGGAGTGATCTGCCGAAAATGGCTGCATTGGAGACAGTTCTACAATGAATAATTCAGAATACACACAGATTTCCAGCTGGGCCAAATGTTAAGCAATTATATTTTAACAGGCTTTATATGTAGCTAGTTTTCAGGGATAGAGATCAAATGTAATTGTGAAACTGTTTATGTTCGTTGATAATTCAGTAGTTAAATCAATGCATTAATATGTGTCCTATCTCATATATTGATAACACGGGGTTACCAGAGAAAATATTCTTTCCTTCTTCCCATAATTTGAAAGCACATTGAAAGATTTAATGGTTGTAAATGTCAAGATATTTTTCCTACTCTGAAGAATACTATGACATATGAGGAAATATAGAGGAAATTTGTTCTACTTTATTTGGGAGAATTGTTTGGTGACATATTGTAGTATGAGGACAACTTTAAAAGGAAAGCTACAAGTTTGGAAATTGGGTAGCCCTCGACATGAAAGGTCAAAACTTCAGCTTCATTATGTGGAGTTGCTACAAGGAAAATATGAAAACTGATATCTCTCTGTATTTTTTACTAATGCAGAACAGAAAATATTTACAGTAGTGTCAGAGTCCTCTGAGATAATATAGAAAAAGTAATATCGCTTACCTAGAGATATACTGCTACCTATTATGGGTTCATCTTTCTCACCAAGTGGAACAGCTAGGTCATGTGTCAAACTTCTCATCAAACAGATAATAAATAAATATTACTGGATGCTTTCTGAAAGTCTTATGTTCGTAAAAGGGTATCTAAGACAAAAATCTGAATTTCTTGCTTAGTCCGTCATCCTGTTGGAAAGTGGACAATTATGTTCAATTATGCATAACTGACAGAGAAGATCACCTATGTCTGTCAGATAATTGACTGTTAGAATTATTTTATAAGATCATATATATCTTTATTGTCTCCAATTCAGCATTATTTTGAATGCTATTAAGTACAAGTAATAATTAAAACATTAAATAATGTCCTATAAATTTTTTATAAATACTTTTTTTGTTTTTCAGACTGTTCAGGATTTTAAAAATAAAAGAGAGTGAGGGGTATATTGATATATTCAATGGAATAATCAAGGAAGAAGTATTGTGATGTTAGAAAATTTTAAAAATTATATTGAAAAACTAAAAGAGACATATAAATGTGAGAAATTGTAGAATGGATAAAACAGACCAGAGCCTAAATCTTATACAAAATTCCTGAATATCACAGACAGGAGAATTTATATTAATTTGGACTTCTTCTCTTTTTGATTATTATTTTGTTATTTAATAAAAATTTAAATATATTTGATGTTTTTCCCTCCTCCTACTACATTTATATCTTTTACCAAGGGGTCTAGATCTTGATGTGAAGAAACCCAGGAGGAGACAAAAGCACTAGGTGTAGCTTGAGCTTAAATATGAGACTTCAAAACCCCCCTCCACACTGACACACTTTCTCCAACAAAGCTCTACTTACTCCTAGATGGCCAGACATCCTAACAGTGCCATTCCTTAAGGAGGTGACTCTCTGGAGCCATACCTATTTAAACCACTACATAAGTAATGAGAAGTTTTTTTTTTTTTTATTATTATTCTGCGTTCTCAGGATAGAGTTTGACATATTCCAAGAGGGCCTTTATAAGGTACCCTATGAATTAAAGCAGGTTTTCACATTTGTCCTGGATGACTTCTTGGATATTTTTCCTAATTTACTGCTGTAATATTAGCCTTATGGAGAACAGTTAGGAATCAAGTTGTAAATTGATCTATAGTTAAAATATCTCCAGAGGTATAAAAGTTGCACTCAGGAAACAGATGGGACCCACATCAGCCCCAAATGTGTAGACAGTCTTAATTATCTGTATTCACTTATGTGCCCTAGTCTGGTCTAGACTCATCCGTACTCTTTAGAAAGATCATTGTTAGTGAGAATCATGCAAATGTCATGGAAGCCGAAACTGAGGTGGAAAGATTGGGTAATATATTGGAACTCTTCAATAAAGGTAGATGATTTAGTATATGATGGTGTTTTCAAATCCTTTTTTTTAATAGTAAGCGTTGTATTTTATAGTCTTTCTTCATCTGTTATTTTTATACTAAGGATAAAATTCAGCACACAATATCCATCCAAATCCAAAATAACTTGGAGACCTATTGTTACACCCTTGATTAGTTTACCATGCAGTCACAATTAATCAAAACGGACTTGAATTTAACTAGCATCCATCCATTTAAACCCTAGCAACAATGACTGCCAGCCATGTAACATCCCCAGTTCCAATAAGATGGTGGTAACCCACATATTGTTTATATCCCCAAATGATGTCATACCATATGGTTTCTTATGTATAGATTTTAAACTATCAACCCTCTGTATTACAAGTTTTAAGTTAACCACTTTTAGACAGATGTTACAGATTTTTAACCATATCTACTCTACTTACAATTATCGATGTTTAGTAAGTTTATACAACAGTATTACAAACCTTAAAAGAATATTCATAGCCAAGTAGTGGTGGTACATACCTTTAATCCCAGCATTTGAGAGGTAGAGACAGATGGATATCTGAGTTTGAGGCCAACCTGGTCTACAAAGTGTGTTCCAGGGTAGCCAGTGCTATACAGAAAACCCTTTCTTGAAAAACCAAATATGTATATATATACACATATGCATGTATGTACATATATATTGATAACTTAGCAAAAGTTTAGAAAATTAAAACAAAAGAATATGAAGTGTGTTGCAATAATCCCCATTGGAAACAGCCTATCATTTTGTACTGTTTTGTTTTTCAACAGGTGACTAGTTAGGTTACCTGCCTAGTATGAAACCAATTTTGGAGAAATCTTTACAGAACAGGCTTGGGACTAGAGGAAGACGGGTCACAACTGAGGTCCAGAACTAACTTCTCACTGAAAAGAAAAAGCATAAAACAGCAATTTAATATTACCCATAGCCTCATGCTTTCTAATAGGGATGACATTAGCTGAAATACTCAACAAATGGTAGAGAGAACCTGTAAAAATCATATCCAGAGGTTAAGCACACACACCCCAGTTGAGGGATAAGACCACCCACCTTCTCAAAATTTTAACTCAGAATTGTTCCTGTCTAAAGGAAATACCGGGACAAAGAGTGGAGCAGAGACTGAAGGAAAGGCCATCCAGAGACTGCCCCACATGGGGATCCATCCCATTTGTAGCCACCAAACCCAGACACTATTGCTGAAGCCAAGAAGTGCTTGCTGACCGGATCCTGATGATGATGACTCCTGAGAAGCTCAGCCAGAGTCTTACTGATACAGATGCAGATGCTTGCAGCCAACCATCAGACTGAGTAGGAGGACACCAATGGAGGAGTTAGGGAAAGGACTGAAGGAGCTGAAGGGCTTTGCAACCCTATAAGAAGAACAATATCAACCAAGCAGACCATCCAGAGCTTCCAGGGTCTAAGCCATCAACCAAAGAATACACATGAATGGACCCATGACTCTAGCTGCATATGTAGCAGAAGGTTGCCTTTGTGAGCCATCAATGGGAGGGGAAACCCTTGGTCCCATTGAAGTCCCAGCTTAGGGGAATGCTAAGGTAGTGGGGCAGGAGTGGGTAGCTGGGCAGGGAAGCACTCTTATGGAGGCAGTGGGAGGGGGTTGGGACAAGGGGGTTGGAGGGGAAACTGGGAAGGGAATAAAATTTGAAATGTAAATAAACAAAATAATCAATAAAAAATTGAAAATAAATATTGGCTATAGTTAAAATATACCTGAATTCCTACTAAACTGAATTTTCAAGTTTAGAATAAGGAATGCTTAGAGATAAGAAAATGTCTGAGCTTCAGCTATAGACAATCCTACAGAAAGGAGCTGAAAGATGCACCAGCCAGTGAGGAGCATATACATACTGCAGATAGCCTACTCTGTTTCTCTCTCACTTTTTCTCTCCTATATCTGCTCCACAACACACATATAGGTCCATCAACAGTAACTTTAAAAATACAGAATATTCACACAGTGAATGGAAGGAGGTGGATGACCAGACAAGAACCATCAGCTGCAGCAAAGATAAGAGACAGCTTGAATGTAGGAAATCTCTCAATTTCCCTTATTTTTTGCAGTAGTTGTAAAGGTACAAAACAATATTGGGACCTAGGATACCATTAGTTATCATTTGGATTGGTTATGTGGGGGATTTTAATGCCATATTTAATTGAAAAAAGCAAATAAATTGAGTGTCAGGAAAAGAAGATACCGGGTTTCTAAGAGGCATATAAATGGAAAAGGAGAGGGTATAGATTTCACCATTTCCATGGATGGCAGAGGGGTAGGAAAGATCATAGCAGTCTGTCTTTGAGAGCATACCCAGGACTCAGGGAAGAGTAAACGAGGACCAAGCATTTGCTAGGTCATTACTGTACTTACCAGGGTCAGAGCTAACTGTGCAAGAAAATTCCATAGTTTCAATAAGTCCTAAATGTTTTCCAGAAGGCAATGAAAAACTGATGTGAGGAATGAAGTCTCATTTATGGAAAAGGGAAGGGAAACAAAGTTGCAGTGTGTCATAAAAGACTCTGGGCAAGGAGAAGCTATGTGATTACAGGCAGCTCAGATAGGGAGGTTAAAAGGGAAAGGCAAGGCAGAAAAAATAATAGCAAAGATCATGGTCAGAGGTACCTCTGCCTCTAAGGATACTGGGTGTCAGGAGTGGTGCTGGATGCTCAGTGGTCAGGTCCTTGGTCTCTGGGAAACATTCAAAATTACCGAAAGGAAAACTTATTCGAATCACCACTGGTAGAAAGAGTATCAAGCAATCAGTAAGCTGGAAGGTAAATCAGTTGAGAGTGCAGTGGAGATTAGAGATAGGGCCCCAGTATAGCTCGTATCCCACAGACACTGACTAAGCTTAGCTAAGTCATAGCACTAGGATTTTTCCTAGAGAAAAAAAAGGGTCTTGGCAATCTGGAACTAAGGAAGATCACAAAGTCACACCACACAACAAGCTTCACACAAGAGATTTATTGCGGCAAAAAACAGAATGGCAGCTGCCTCAGAACAGAAGGAAAAACAGCAGAAGACTTGGTGGGGAGGAGGACTTTTAGAGAGATTTTTTGAAGCTCGCTCAGAAAGCTAGTGGAGCCTATGGAGTAAGCAAGTGGAAAAGTACAGTGTAACAGTGAAGTATTGCTTGGCCTGAATTTGAAACATTATTTGGGGATACCCACTAAGTCAGGGATAGTGATTTATATGTCTCCAAGCTCCGAGAGATGCCAAAGGCAAGGTGTTCTTTCATTGGCTATGTTTTCCAGCCAGGAATCAAGTCAGGGCTGGATATGCTTTATTAGCCACATGTTTTCATAATTCCTCCCTTTATTTTTTACTATTGATAACTAATAACGTGTCAGAAAATTGGTGATACTATCACTAAACTAGTTTCTGTTATATTAGGGCATCTAATATTAGTTATTATCTAATATAAGTCTATGGGGCAAGCTTGATCTTCAGTGTCATCATGTAATGGGGAATCTTGGGCAACTTGTTATGTTGCCAAGGTCTGATAATCCTATAATAACAACTCAAGAAGGGCCTAGTTAAAAATATTTTAACTTTCTTGTTAAAGAAATGTAGGCAAGAAGCTTATACCACAGGTTGGAATTCACTGGATTAGAAACATACAAAGAACAGTATTAAAAAAGACACCTTTACATTTCATATTTGAACATTAATAATCCACCAACCAGAGACATTTGGCTGTTCCTTTTTGGAGATCTGTCTGAAGTTGTCATATCATGTCTTTTACTATGTTCAATGGATTAACATAGAAGGAACACCTTTCCTAGCTGTTAGTAGAACTAAACCTTGCTGATTTGTAGCACTATGGAGGCCAGAGAGTCTATTTTGTCTTGGAAGTTGAGGATCGTGTGAGCCATCTATTTGGATGTCCTGGATGAACAGAGAGACCAACTGTTAGTAAATAGTAATGCATGAAATCTGTCCCATTGTTTGAGTAGTGACACTATGGTAATACCCGGGACCATAAGACAGGGTAGAACCTGATCCATTTGTTTTTTCCTGTTATACTTCTATAAACTCTGATAAAAATTGTCAAGGATTCTTCTCTTGGTATCTCTTCTAGTTTTGGGAAAAGGCACACTCATACACAAATCTCAGACTTCCCAGAGGGTAGGCATTGATAAACTTGAGTGATACAGAGGATCGAGACCTTATAAATATTAAGCCACTGGGGCTGCATGCTAGTACTCAGAGTTCACATGTTACTACAGTCTGAGGAATCTAGTTTTTGCATAAAGTTTGTCTTGAGGAATTAAGCCGGTTTGTAATACCAAAGATAATTAAAGGAGAGATAGGTTTGTGTGTTGGTTTGAATAGGCTTGGTCTATGGCACGTGGCACTATTAGGAAGGGTGGCCTTGTTAGAATAGACATAGCCTCACTGGAGGAAGCATGTCACTGTGTAGGTATGTTTTGCAGTCTCCTGTTGCTCAAGCTCTGCCCAATGCAGTGGAGAGCCTTCTCCTGGCTTAATGCAAAAGACAGTCTCCTTCTGTCTTTCGTTCAAGAGGGATGACTCTTAGGTCATTCTTCAGCACCATGTCTGCCTGCAGGCTGTCATGCTTACTTCTGGGATGATAATGGACTGAACCTCTAAAACTGTAAGCCAGCCCCAATTAAATGTTATCTTTTATAAAAGTTGCCTTGGTCATAGTGACACTACACAGGAATAAAGCCCAAATAAGACAGTGTAGTAATAGTATTTGACTCAAAGAATTAGTGAGTGGTGAGGTAAGAGAGTCTAACAATCCAATGCATGAGCCCGAAGATGGTGGTTGTATTATTTAGTACCTGATATGCAGAGGTTAAAGTCTGAAAGAAGAGACAGAGCTTGCAGTGAAGTCTGAGTTGTATTGGTGTCATCTAAAGGAAATATATTAGGGAGGCAAGAACCTTTGATGAGTTTTGTATTACAACTTCTGTTTTTTTGTCTTTTTTTAAATCTAGATATTTGGAGAGTGGGGTGGATACTTTCTCTATTTGGATTCTACTTGCCTGGTGCCGGATGAACAGGTCATAATAGAGTTTGTCAGTGATATGTTCTTCCCATCTTGTGTCCCATGGATCTTGAAAGTAGAAGTGGAAGGGTTCTTCCTGTATATAAAGATGAGAGGAGGAATGAGGACATACTTGTCCTATAGTATTCGAAGGGCCAATATCAGCAACTCCAATAAGTTTCTAGGCAATTTTTACAGTAATTTTCCTCTTGGAAATAGAGAAAACAGTCATAAGATGTAAGTCCTGGTGAAGTAGAAATGAATAATGGAGTAACAGGAACTGGAGTTCCCTTTGACAACCTGATATAGACTAATTTCTGGACCATATTGGTAAAGAGTTGGCCTCTTGGACATAAAACACCTATATGTAGAAGGTACACCTAACAGGTGTGGATAAGAATAAACAAAGGATAAGAGAGCAGTTTTAGATAGAAAAAAATTGGATCATTTGTTTTTGCAGTAGCAGAAGGTGTTACCATATGAAAAAGAAATGAAAATTGAGTATGTCACTTTTGGTCATTGGGCTGTACTGAGGTCAAACTGTTGGGAGTAGCAGATCAAGGCTTTGATAAATCTGAGTCTGTCAAAATAGAGACTTCTACCAAAGGGACTTTTATAAGCCCAAAGTGGGAGCTACAAGACAAGAAAGAAACCATGATACTTCTAAGACAGAGTTAAGAAACAAGGTTTACAACAATGGTTTACAAAAGCATTGGGACTTATCAGGCTGCTCCTATATAGAGGAGACAAGAAAACAGGAAGGGTTCTAATACAAAGAGAGAGTATTTTAATAACTAGAGAGTTGCACACATGGTGGTTTCCCAGAGTGTCTAGCAGACTCCATGAGACAGAGAGGACACTTACCTAGTAGCTAAGGGGAGATTGATAGTTAGAACAAATGAAAAGAAATTAACTCTAGATTTGGAATCAAATATGGTGGGTGGCAGAAGCCAGCAGAAATGAATGAACGATACACACTTAAGACAGTCAAATCAGCATCCTTAGTCAGATCAGAAGCTTTGTTCAGACTGGCCAAGTCCTTTTGCTAGTTGAAAGGCAGAGGTAATTGCTATTAGTTCCACCTGTTGGTTAGTAGCTCATGCTGCAAGTATGTTGAAACTTATGAAAAGGCTTGTCAGTAGGTGCAAGCCACATCACATAAGGGATGAGCAAAAAGAGTAAAAGAGGTAGTCTCAGAACAACACGAGAAGCCAGGCTTCCCTCGGAAGAATAGAATTTCACCCTTGGTGATTTGGACTGTGCATGACTGGATTAAGTATTTTCTACCTAGAATAATGATCTTATGATCTATAATAATAGCTAGTCTTAGAGATGTAAACTGAGGGGTGTACAGATGGATTTTAGAATGTTAGATTTCATATCCCTGGCCAGACAGGATGGTAAATAGAGGTGTCAGCTTGGCTAATTTGCAGGAGCAAACTACAGAGGAAACCATCATCTATGTATTGTATAAAGTTAGATACAGGAAGAGAAAAAAAGAGGAAATCAGAGGCCATAGCCTCCCAAGTAGATGTTGGCTATAGGATGGTACAAGTAAGTTGAATAAAAAGGTGGCTATTTGAGTCATTTCAAGTAAAGGCAAATGGATTTTGAT
This sequence comes from Apodemus sylvaticus, assembly GCF_947179515.1. Classification (NCBI taxonomy): domain Eukaryota; kingdom Metazoa; phylum Chordata; class Mammalia; order Rodentia; family Muridae; genus Apodemus; species Apodemus sylvaticus. Next base: position 43,189,791 of record NC_067479.1, read on the forward strand.
TTTGAAGATAAAAGAATAATAAACAAGTTATCCTTGAGGACTGGGAAAGTGAAATGAAAGTTCCCCGAGGCAATGGTTGAGATGAGAATGTCTCATTTTATTTTCTCAGATGAAGAGCTAAGGAGAGCCACATACACAATTTAATCTTCTGCACGTTTAGACCTTCAAGGCTTCACTGCAGCCTCCATCAACTAACATAGGACCAGAAAGTTTCAGGCTCTGAGACTTACTGCTGAATAAACTCACCCTTCCTAAACATTTCTGAACTCTAGCGGCTGACTCAACTCAGCTGTTCTAGTTCAATTGCCTCTACAAGTTGACTGATTCAAATTGGCTGATCTCTGCCTCTGACTGAATTGTTTTGCTTGGAAAAACTTCCTGTGAACTCCAGGAACTGAGTAAAGCTGACTTCACTGACTGTAAAAACTGAGTGAAACTTTACGGAACTGTATGAAATTCAAATGAGTTCAATTCCTCTCTTACTGCACTGTTCTTAAATAGTCATGAGAGTTGCATGATTTCTATAACTGACTCATTCTATCAAATCTTTTCTAATTTGTCATTTTGTCTGACCCTCAGTTAGACTTCATTGGGATTAAAGGTGTGTACTATGACTGTGTCTGTATTCCAACAAGATCACAGAGATTTAGGTCTTTGGATGTGATCCCTTGGCAGACTAGAATGTTGCTGGATTAAAATTTCTCTGCAGGAAAGTATAGGGGGTCAGTACTGTGTAGTGTAGAAGAACCACTGAGGAGATAATACATCTGAAATCACATGCTCTTTCAAAAGTACAGCATGGCAGCAAGTACTGCTTGGGCCAACTTTGTCACTGGTGTTCAGGTTTCTAGAGCTTGGGGCTCTAAGACAAGCCAGAGGTAGGCTGTTCTTCCTTGGTCCTGGCCTTGGATTTGGGGTCAAGTCAGGTCAGGGTGTTGTTTATGGCATGCAAATGTGCCTCAGCAGTCAGAGAAAGAGGGGGAGGGAGAGGGGGAGAGAAAGAAAGGGAAGGGGAGAGGGTGGGAGAGGGGGAGAGGGGGAGAGAGAAGGAGGGGAAAGAGGAGAGGAAGAGAAGGGGAGGGAGAGGGGAAGGGGAAGGGAGAGGGAGGAGAAGGGGAAGAGGAAAGGAGGGGAAGGGAGAGGAAGGAGAAGGGGAGAGGGAGGGGAGGGAAAGGGAAGGAGGAAAGAGGAAGAGGGAGGGGACAGAGAGCTACTCCTATTCTTTAGCTCTTACTGTTCTTAAACTGACTATACCAGACTGACTAAACTCACAGAGGTCTTCCTGACTCTGCCTCCAAAGTGCTGGGATTAAAGATGTACACCACTTTGCCAGCTTTAAGTGTGTCTATTAAGGATATATTGGTCTCTGACTTTTCTCTTGCTTTTTGCTTGTTTCTTGACCATATGGGGTTAATAGCTTCTTTCCTGAATGTTGATACTTTCCTCTATTAAAGTCAATTTGCATATTCTATCTAATTAGCAGACACCTAACATGAAAAATAATTTAAAAACTAATAGACATTTTATTTCAAAAGTTTTGAACTTGTAAGAATATATTTGGTTTGGTAATTTCAAAACATCTTATTTTTTATTTTCTAAGTTTAGCTCTACATCCGATTCATAAAAAATGAAAGCCATATATATAGAGCTTCCTTACCTTCTGTTACATACTGTACCCAACAATAATCCATTTCCTTCAAAGAAACACAATTCAGTCAAAAGCAATAAATTAAACTACTACTGATTTCTTCTGACCTAGAAACTATTTTAAGTGAAGGCTGTTGTTCATGATCAATGGGAATGTGATTTTTTTGGAGGAGACTATTCTGTAGATAGCATGAAACATCTTATGATGCAAATACCTTCCTCAGAAAAGCATTAATTTGCTCATTCAAAATAGCAAAATCACTGTGGTTGAAAACACTAGAATACAAGCAACTATATCATTTGCTTTTGTAAAGTGTTTTCTAATATGAGAAAAAATTTCTATTGATTCAGTCTGTAGCCAGTTTGATTTGGTCATAAACTGAAGAGATAACCTAAATTTGATGCACCTTGCTTTCTTAAGATACTAGATAAGAAACTGTATCGTTTTGAGGTAGAAATGTTCTGTATAAAACAGACTGTAGGTATGGATTGTTGTGAAACTGGACTGAATTCAGAATTGCGACTGAATATAGATTCTTGTTGACTTTCCAAGGTTCTAAGTATTTTAGAAAATACAAAACTAGCAATGGTCTTTTGAGTATTTTATTAAAATAAATAATTCTTTCCATGACCAAATTGACTCTGCTTCACACAATCACTTAAATATGCAATTATTACAATTTAACTTAGGCTGAATGGAGATGAGTCTAGTTTGCATGTAGGGATGGGAGCAGGTGTTCAAAAATAGATTGAATATTTCTCCAGGCTAGAAATGTCAATCAATAATGGTTTTCGAACAACATCCAGCATGTGTCTCTGAGTACTCCCTCTTTAATAGGATGTTCTTCTTCTGAAAAGGAAAAGAAGCAGGAACAGGTGATTCAAATGAGAGAACTGACAATGACTGTCAAGAACTTCTGTCTTAAAGGAAAGACAGAAACAGGTAGTTTAGGTAACCTGGGAAACCAGGAGATGAGATGAAGCACAAGGGGACCCATTATGCCCAAAAATTCATAAAGAAGGGCATCTCTGTAGGCAATCTGTGGGTAGAGAACTGTATTCAGGGAAGGTTCCAAACAAAATGATAAGTATAAATTTGAGAAGAAATGCAATTACCTAGAGTTCAATTATTTTACCTAAAAATATCTTCACAATGGATGTGATTTTAAAAAAGCAAACTATAAGCTTGAAGACAATTTCAAAATTGTTCTTGTAATGAGATAGCTATACTCATTTTGAACATTTCTCTAACACCTTATTTGGCATTGGCTACAAATCAAATTTAGTATTGAGTTCTCCAAAATTATAGATTATAACAATAAATTTCATAACATTACTGATATGGAACCAGAATATTATTAAATTTTATCAGTAAGATTGCTTAATTCAATTGTAGCATTCAGCACATGAATGTTATACTACCCATTGCTTGACTTAATTTTATTACTTGAAAATTTATGATTGTTTGTCATATTTTGAATATTGGCAATTTCATTTCCATGGCCCACTTTAAAACAAATCATTGTGACTTTGCAAAAAATATTCTTAGACTTAATTGTCTTATATTTATTAAGAGAATAGCCTAATGTATATTTACATAGTAGCATTTTAAATTATCTTTGAATATTAAATATATATCAGCATCAGGTGGTTATTAAAATCATCAAATATTATAGCTACCATTCTACCTTTATCACTGATACTTTTTTGGAGAAAATATTACATCCACTGTCATAATTACAAGAAAAACCCTGCATTTTACAAAGAAAGAAGCTGATATACTTACTGTGACTTCTGTTTAAATTAGTAATTCTTATTTTTCATTAAACAACACGTCCATAGAATTTGCTCAAATTCATAGAATTAAGTAGATATTTAGGACTCTAATGACAGTTTATGCGTCTACCTGATGTATGGTATTCAAAGATTTGAAGGAAAACTTCATAAAGTAGTTATATAAATATCATTACTGAATATTTTACTGAATTTACGAATTACTTAAGAATGAGATTTTCAACTACCAGTTACCATACTGCATTAAAACATTAGTGAGATGGAAGTTTCTGGTTATGTCGTGTGAGGCAGATTCACATGGTATTTTGCTGAGTCAAGAACCTTGGGAGCACACATGATGTTTGGAGAGAGCATAAATAGGACTCCACAGACAGTGAATGCATGCTTGCATAACTAGCCCTATGTATCATTGGTCACATGTATTTGCTGATCTTCACTCTTTTCAGAGTCACAGCAGAGAAATTCTCCTGGAGTACTGGTTGGTTTTGGTCACTCCTGCTGACTCCTGCTGGTTCAGGGGAGGTCTGGCTGTTTCTGCTAAATCGTGCCACCACTGTTGTTCATTCATGTTTGGTATCCTGAGCCTACTGAACTGGACTACTGGTACCCGGACAAACAGATTGAAATTGCCCCAGAATACCTCCAAACATGTCCACATTGCCTTGTACTATTTACTTTCTTTTCTACCCCACCTTTGGACAGTGGGTTAGAAGGGGGGTTGAAGTGTTTGAGAACTCCCAATTCAGAGTACTTTTTTAAAAATTCTAAGCCTACCCATTACAGTCATCCACCCTGGTGTTCACCAAATATCCAAAGTTTATTTCTGACCTACATAAAAAAATACATTGGCTGACAATTTTGGCTGATTGATTATATAAAGTTCAACCAGAGAGTTGTGAATTAAACCATAGCAGTTGGCTTTCAGGTTACAGAACTTAATTGTATTATAAAATGCCCACAGTTCTGTTAATCTTAAAGACTGTAGGTTGACAACGTTGGAGTTGGAAGGTTTTCCAAAAGCCTGTGTTATAGGGTATAAACATGTTTTAAGTATTACTCTTGCAGTATGAATTATGAAAAGTATCAAAATGTGACTTCCAAAAATTTGATTTTATCATTTTAAATTATGTTCAGTTGTCTCTGTATCTGCATGTGGGGATGTGAACTTCACAGAAGGTATCAGCTTAGGACTATATATGAGGTTCCCAAAAATTGGAGTTATAGACATTAAAGCAGTACTGTGATATAAGAGCTAAAACTGAATGTAGCTTATCTTGAAGAGCATCAGAGTCTTAACTACTGAGATCCCTTTCTTGTCCTTGAAAATTAATGTTCCTATGTTGCTCTAAAGTGTCTCTATGTTACAATCAAACTTGTTTTGACACCAAACACCATATGACACTTAATACCGTCAATAATTCCCATACCTGTCACATGAAAAAATAGCTGAAGTAATACAAAGAAAATAAGTGATATAAAAGCCTTTTTAAGTCATGTCAAAGTACTTATCTCTAATAAATAATAAAATCTTTTAAGCTAATTTCAGCAGTGAAAAATCTTGTTCTTCAAGCTTTGATATGACTAAGTGATTGTTCTTTTTCTCAAATTGACCAACCAGGTTTTATAACCTTTTTCTTGTGTTTCCATTTTTCTTCTGGGATGATAACTCAAATTTAAATATATACCGAACATTTGATTTCCTTCTTATAGGCTCTATTTTTCCACTCATAGAAATGTCTCTCTTCTTTGCTATATTTAAGTTTTCAAATAAAATTTACATTTCTAATTCAATTTCTCTTCATTCTATTTTTCATGCTATTTTTATTTTTAAACATTATGTGAACTTAACATTCTAATTGCTATATAAAATGTCAAACATTACTGGTAAGCTTGTATTATATTTCATATAGTATATGAATTCCAGAGTTTTACACTTTTGGATTTTTGATATAATAATGATTATATATAATCATCAATTAGACATACACTGTAATTGAGTATAAATTGTTTATATAATAAGCTGTTTTAAAATATTTTAATATGGTTAATTTATTTTTGAGGTGCTCTTAAATATATTTATATATAGTTTGATAATATTATTAAAAAATTGAAAATCTACCCAATGTACTACAAAATAATTGTATTACCTGTTCTTATCTTGTTAAACATGTTTGGATAAAATTTTTAATCTATCAAATACTTTAAAAAGCATCTATAAAGAATTGTATTTAAAAATTAAAACAATAGACTCATAATGCAACTATACATTAGAAAACATATGTCAGTTGATGAAAATGTGTCTTACAGTAAGATGTTATATTTCATAAAACATCTTCAAGGTGCAAGTTATTTTTCATTTGTATTCTATGAAGCATGTGAACAAAAGGGGCTTTATAAATTATTAACTAAACATGGATAGATACAATATTAATACTCTTTCTTTCATTTTAAAACATTATTTGCAGAAGTAAAATTATTCAAATTAGAACCTCAACTCTAATTTTAACCTTTCAGTTAGATTTTGTAGCTTTTTTCATATTGTTTTTGAACTATATATTTCAAATTGGAACATACGGCGAAACATATACTCGAGCTAAAATTTGCTGTTTTAAACATGTATAAACTCAAAAGCCAAATTTATTCATCTTGAAAAAACTAAATATGTAATAAAAATTATGACTGTGCCCATACTCATGACTTTGTAGCTATCTTGCAAGTATGTTTAATATAAAAGCACAATTTAGTAAACTAACATAATAATGTTTTAAAAGTAATGTCAAATAAATTTGCCTTTGAAATGTTCAAAAAGTAAACAGAAAGCCTTCATATATTCAATATGCTATTTCTCTACTTCTAATTTTATCACATCTTCTAACAGGAAATATGTATATATTTTATCATTTCTCGACTATAAGACTGTTCAGACACTTTCAGTTCATAATCAAACTCCTTAAAACAAATAAAGTCAGGTAGAAAAAAAGGTGCTGTGGCTCACAGTTCCAGTGTTTGGTTCCCTAATGGTGGGGAGATATAAAGCAGCATTGCTGTTTGATATTGGTGGGGCCTGTAGTGTTCATGTCAGTAACATAATAAGTACATCAGGAAGCAGAGGATCAGGAACCCTTAAATACATGCTTCTACATTACCACTTCTGCAACTTGGCTCATATCCTAAAAGCTCCATTGCTTCTATCTGACTGATGCACAGGTTTTCCACATAGTAGAATATAGTGAATATTTTAGGTTCAAGGCATAAAACATAATGAAATAGATTTTAAACAATGTACATTATTGATTTACTTAGGGCCACTGGAATGCATCTTTAACATTTCCTCATTAATTTATGAGATGTTGCTCTAAAAATCTGTTGAATATACTCAGAAATATGCTATGTCAAAATGCCTGGAAGAAGAAGCGTTGGGATTTACTTTTCATGTTTTAATTTAAAAGTGAATTATGGCATGAATAAAAATGAACTACTTCTTTTAAAATATTAGATTGATAGACATTCCCCACTTGTTTTGTGATAGGATACAGGAAGAAGAAAATTATAATTCTAAGCTGTTATGAATTAAATATTTATCTTGACAAAGTGAAAATAATTTGACAAATCCTTTGTATTTATTTATATTACATTTTGACTGCCATATGAATAGAGTATGTCACAAAATTAACATAATTATGAAGTCTATCACTAATTATTAAGATGTTCAGTATATACTTAGGAAATATGTTAAAAATGTGTTATGATGAAGAGTTTTTAGTATAGCTTCTGTATACTAAATATAAAACTGAGTGACTTCTGTGAATGACATTTGCCATGTTCAAGAGCAAAGTAGCCTCCCAAAGCAAGACTAAGAAAAGATAACATCACTTGAATTACACCAAGCCAAGGTTAGACTTGACAAGCTAATTCTCTAAAGAACTAACTTAATTCCATATAATTTTTTAATGTATAAAGTTGAAAGATAAAATTATTTCATATTTTAAAATGACATTAAACCATCACAAAATCAAAACAGTCCTCCACCCTCCCAGATAGAGCATGCCCTGGAGATCCATTGCCTAGACATTGCTTGATGTTGGCTTCTTGGAATGGTGAATGTAATTCTCAGAATGATTTAGATCTGGAAGAATTTTAAATGAGATTTTAATAGGTCAGGAAGGAATTCTAGTACTTGAGTGTTCATAGATGCCGCTCTATCATATATTTCATTCCAGGAACATTTAGGGAATTGCAAATTCCTTAAATTTGAATTACTGTTGGACTACCACTATTTGCTAGGCTGTGCTTATTATTAAATCACAACTCTATTAAGTCAATGATTTTCAAGAGGTCAGATAGCTTATATCTGGTTTTGAATAACTACTTTACTGAAAATGTTCCAGACTAAACAGAATTCATCTCTTTTTGCTAATGTCCAAATTTACAGTGAGAGGAGACTCTGAAGGACTATTTTGAACACATTGGATATTTTGGTGAGTTGGTTTGTTGTCTATTATCTAAAAATAAAACACACAAAATATCAACAAAACCCAAGAGCAGTGATTTATCATGACTTGGAGGACGGATTATACTACACTTGGCTGTTATTCCATGTCAACTCTATGACAGCAATATAACCAACATAGTTAGATCTACTGATATCATATCTGAGACTCAGCTGACCACCTTGTCATAATTGCCTCTACCTTCTTAGTAGCTTGTTATGTATTTCCTTAATGCATAATATATAGGCTCTGAGCAACAGGGAAGGAAGCTGCCTGTTTCCTTAGGGCCTGGACACATTTCCAAATTTCAATTTGTTCTATGGATTCCATATAAAGACAGTCGAATCGAGACTCCACATTATGAAGTATGACATACATCTAGAGGTTGCAGAAATTATTGGTTATCATATTAGAATACTATATAGAATACTTTATATTTTAGAATACTATGTAGAATACATATAGAATAGTTTCTTTGGAAAGCTGACATTGAATATGAACAATGAAAGCATAGCTAAGAAGGCTAAAATAACCTATTTAAATGTATTGAATATTATATTATTGACTAATGGAAATATCAATTTAAAATTACTTTTTAATTTGTGATAGCTTCATCAAATTTTAACCACTATGAACTAATATTTCTATTATCATTTTGGAAATGGGCTAATAATATTTTAAGTTACATAATTACAAGATGATTAAAACAAAATATAAATACAACAATTAGCTTATTTTAAGCTGTTCTTAATTATGAACACATTTAAGAATATTATTCTATTAGAGTCACATCTTTGACAATATTAGCATTATATTTAGGAACAAATTTGTACCCCTGTTTTAACAATGTTGTTTAAATTGCATTGATTTTAATTTATTCAACTTAATTCATTGTATTTTATTAAAGTGAATATTTTGTCTGCAAGCTTGTACACTTTATAAATTACCCAGGGAGGCCAGAGTGGTCACACGACTATTTGGAACTAGAGTTATAAAAGGTAGGCAATGGGAATAAAATCCAGTTATTCTGGAAGAGAAGACAGTGCTCTTAACATCTCAGCAATCATACCAACCACATTTTTTAGTTTATAATTTTGAAATATTTTTATTTTGATAATATACTTCATAGAATATATTATGGTCATCATTTTCCATTTTTATTGGGTTGGAGTTCTCTTGATTTGCTTATTCATGTCCTTATATTTTCAGAATGTCAATGCTCTATCAGATATATATTAGGGAAAGATACTCAATGAATTGGAGAGATTCTTCTTCACTTAATTGGTCATTTTGTACCTGTCCAGTGAGTTTTTAGGTTTCTGAATTTCCACTTATCCATTGTTAGCTTTAATTCTTGGGAAAAATGGAGTCCTGAGGGTAGTGTTTATGTATTATTCTATCAGTTTATATATTTCAGTATTCAAATTGCTTTCTTTGATTCATTTGAAATTTGCCTTTATGTAGGATAATAGATACATGTATCAATTCAAACTTCGTCCTGTGAACCTTTCATTTTTCCAGCATGATTTGTAGAGGGTGCTTTATTTTCTACAAGTAATGTTTGTCAACTCATTTTTGTCAAAGTTCAGATGTCTATAATTCTATATATTCATCATTGAAATTATAGGAAAATCCATCATTTTTCTATAAACTTAGAGTTTTTCTATCCAGGATATATATATATCCTGGTAAGATTCTTTTTCAGATATCATATTTTGTATGACAATATGTTAATGGGAGTATTTACATGTTTATGTCTCAGAATAATTTTCTTGACATATAGAAAGGCTAGAGGTTTTCAAGGGCTATAACATATCCTCTGATAATAGGGATAATTTGACTTCTTTTTATATTTGTATTTCTTTAATTTCTTTCTGTTGTTATTATTTAGCTATTGCTTTGAACACTATATTGAGGAGGAATTGGAATAAGTGACTATTTCTTTCCTGGAATTTATGTTTGTGTATTAAATGTTCCTTGATTTATGGCTCTATCATATATATTATATATCATTATTAAGTTGACACTCTAGTTCTACTTTTTTTGATTCTTATACCATGAAGGGATGCTGGAAGATGACAAAGAATTTTTCTGAGTCAATTCTGATGATCATGTGCTTTTTGTTGTTAAGCTTATTTATATTATTTATTAGAATTATTGACTTAAATATGTCACCCCCAACTGCATGTCCAGACTAAAGCTAAGCTGACAATGGCAGCTTATCTTTTTCATATTTGTATGTATTCCAATTGCAAGTATTTGAGGATTTTTGCATCAATGTTCATTAAGAATGTAGTTATTATTTTTTGTTATTTTATCACATTATTTGTGTATTAGATTAACACTGACTTATTGGGAGATTGGAAGTGCTCCCTTTATTTGAATAATTCAAGAAGTATTGATTGTAGATCTTTTAAAAGTTCTTGTAGAATTATATGATGCATCCACCTTGACCTAGGCAATTTTTCAGTTGGGCATATTTCTTTGTTAGTTTCAATCTTATTGTTTTTATGGATCTGTTTAAGCTGTTGTTTTTATTTTTTCTTGCTTTGATACTTTGGCTAAGTTTCCACTGACTGATTAATTCATTCATTCCTTTATTTAAAATTATAACAAGTGTCCAAGGTCACCGCCATTTTGGATCCAGTGACAAAGCAGCCAGCTAAGCCAGGGAAATGTCTGACCTTCAGGGAGTCCTGCAGTTAGACTGAGTCTTGGTCCAAGGTTGCCACCATCTTGGATCCAGTGACAAAACAGCCAGCTCAGTCAGGTATGCAGAGGACACCAGAGTGAAGGATTGTTCAGGACACAGCCTGCCTGGGTTCCTTCTGCACGAGGGAGCCAGACAGCTCTACAGTTATCCTGCAAGGGAACTTATCCTGCAAGGGAACTTATCTGGGAACTTATCCTGCAAGGGAACATCTAACCTGCAGGGAGTCCTGCAGTTAAAGGGAGCCTGGTGGTCTAAGGTCCCCACCATCTTTGCTACTTTGTCCAAGCAGCCAGCCCTGCCAGGTGTGTAGGGAACACTGGAGTTGGGATTGCTTGGGTCACAGCCTGCCTGGGTTCCTTCTGCACATGGGAGCTTGGAAGCTCTTCAGCTGTCTGGGCACGCATCCTTCAGGGAAGCTTCTGACCTGCAAGGAGTCCAGCAGTTAGATGGAGCCCTGGTCCGAGATCCCCACCATCTTGGCTCCTGTGGCCAAGCAGCCAGCTGAGCCAGAGACCTGTGCCACATCTGACACGGGGAAGATCCCACTTCCTGATACTCTCTAGAGAACCACCAGGAGCAGGTTAATCGCCACTGCCCCTTTCCATCAGATGTGGTCGACCTGTGCCATATCTGACACAGGGAAGATCCTACTTCCTGATACTCTCTCAAGAACAGACAGAAGTAGGTTATTCAGTAGAAGAGAAGCATTCAAGAACCATCATCAGCATCAGCAAAAAAAGCATCAGCAGAGTATGTGAAATCCAGCAGCAAGTCCTGACCTGGGCCGTTTGATCTACAGAGTGATCAGTGCTTGGAGGGGGTCCTCACTGCATCCACCATCTTCACCACCAGGCTAACCAGACAGGCAATACTGGGTACACAGAGACAACCCGAGTATAGCATTACTTGGGACAAGGCACATTAGAGGTCCAACAGCACCTAAGAGCAGGGCAGCACATCAGCAATCTGTGCCAGGGGAAACCCGGTCATCCAGGGGAGTGAAAATTGCCGTACAGGCTCACATGAGGTCCAAACACCAGCCAGTGACCAACTAATGCCAGAGATAACCAGATGGCAAAAGGTAAATGCAGCAATGTTACTAACAAATCAAGGCAATATGACAACATCTGAAACCAATTCTCCAATAACATCAGGTCCTGGATAATCCAACACACCAGAAAAACAAGATTTGAATTTAAAATCACTGGTCATAGTGATGTTAGTGGAACACAAAAAGGACATAACTAAATCTCTTAAATACAGGGAAACATGACTATGTCAGAAGCCCTTACAATGGAAAAACAAAAATCAATTAAAGAAATTCAGGAGAATATGGGTCAACAGAAAGAAGCCAATGAAGAGGAAACAACAACAAAAAAAAAAGTCACTTAAAGAAATGCAGGAGAAATTGAGTCAACAGGCAGAAGTCATGAAAGAGGAAACACAAAAATCTATTAAAGAAATACAGGAAAACACAAACAAACAAGTGAAGGAACAGAGCAAAACCATACAGGATATAAAAACAGAACTAGAAACAACTAAGAAATCACAACGGGAGACAACTTTGGAGATAGAAAACCTTGAGAAGAAATTAGGGGCCATAGATGCAAATATCAACAACAGAATACAAGAGACAGAAGGAATCTCAGATGCTGAAGATACCATAGAAACCATGGATTCAACAGTGAAAGAAAATGCAAAAAGCAAAAATCTTGTAACCCAAAACATCCAGGAAATCCAGGACACAATGAGAAGACCAAACCTAAGGATTATAGGTATAGATGACAGTGAAGATTTTCAACTTAAAGGGCCAGCAAATATCTTCAACAAAATAATGGAAGAAAACTTTCCTAACCTAAAGAGATAGTTGCCCATGAATATACAAGAATCCTACAGAACTCCAAACAGACTGGGCCAGAACAGAAATACCTCCCGTCACATAATAATCAAAAACCCAAATGTAGTAAACAAAAAAAGAATATTAAGAGCAGTAAGAGAAAAAGGCCAAGTAACATATAAAGGAAGACCTATTAGAATTACACCAGACTTCTCACCAGAGACCATGAAAGCTAGAAGATCCTGGGCAGATCTCATATAGACTCTGAGAGAACACAAATGCAACCCAAGACTACTATACCCAGCAAGACTCTCAATCACCATAGATGGAGAAACCAAGATATTCCATGATAAAACAAAATTTACACAATACCTTTCCACAAACCCAGCCCTACAAAGGATAATAGGTGGAAAACATCAATACAAGGAGGGCAACTACACCCTGGAATCAGCAAGATAGTAAACTTCTTTCATCAAAACCAAAAGAAGATAACAACTCAAATATAAAAATAACATCAAAAATGACAGGAAGTAATAATCACTATTCCTTAATATCTCTTAACATCAGTGGACTCAGTTCCCCAATAAAAAGATGTAGTCTAACAGACTGGATATATAAACAGGACCCTACATTTTTCTGTTTACAAGAAACACACCTCAATGTCAAAGACAAACACTGTAAAGAGTAAAAGGCTGAAAAACAATTTTATAAGCAAATGGTCTTAGGAAACAAGCTAGTGTAGCCATTCTAATATCAGATAAAATTGACTTTCAACCTAAAGTCATCATAAGAGACATGGAAGGACACTTCTTGCTGGTCAAGGGAAAAGTCCACCAAGAAGAAGTCTCCATTCTGAACATCTATGCTCCAAATGCAAGAGCACCCTCATTTGTAAAAGAAACTTTACTAAAGCTCAAAGCACACATTGCACCTAACACAATAATTATGGGTGACTTCAACATCCCACTCTCCTCAATGGACTAATCAGGAAAACAGAAACTAAATAGGACACAGTGAAACTAATTGAAGCATTGGACTAATTGGATTATATATATATATATATATATATATATATATATATATATATATATATATATATATATGTTAATCCCCTGCCTCTTATCACATCACTATGGATTAAGAGTGGTCTTCAATAGCAACGAAAACAACAGGAAGCCTACATACATATGGAGGCTGAACAATGCTCTACTCAATGATACCTTGGCCAATGAAGAAATAAAGAAAGAAATCAAAGACTTTTTAGAATTTAGTGAAAATGAAGGCACAACATACCCAATCTATGGGACACAATGAAAGCAGTGCTATGAGGAAAACTCACAGCCCTGAATGCCTCCAAAAAGAAAATGGAGAAAGCATACATTACCAGCTTAATGACACACCTGAAAGCCCTGGAACAAAAAGAAACTAATTCACCCAGGAGGAGTAGAAGACAGGAAATCATCAAACTCAGGGCTGAAATCAATCAAGTAGAAACAAAGAGAACCATACAAAGAATCAACAAAAACAGGAGCTGGTTCTTTGAGAAAATCAACAAGATAGATAAACCCTTAGCCAGACTAACAAAGGGCACAGACAAAATTTCCAAATGAACAAAATTAGAAATGAAAAGGGAGATATAACAACAGAAACTGAGGAAATTCAAAAAATCATCAGATCATACTACAAAAGCCTATGTGCAACACAATGGGAAAATCTGGAAGAAATGGAAAATTTTCTAGACAGAAAGCAAATATTAAAATTAAATCAGGATCGAATAGATCATCTAAACAGTCACATAACCCCTAAAGAAATAGAGGGGGTCCTAGAAAGTCTTCCAACCAAAAAAAGTACAGGATCTTATGGTTTTTGGCAGGACTACATCAGACTTTCAAAGAAGACCTAACACCAATACTCTTTAAATTATTCCACAAAATAGAAACAGAAGGAACACTACCCAACCTGTTTTATGAAGCCACAATTATGCTGACACCAAAACCCCTCAAAGACCCATCCAAAAAAAAGAACTACAGGCCAATGTCCTTTATGAATATCGATGCAAAAATACTCAATAAAATTCTTGCCAGTCAAATCCAAGAAACATCAAAATGATCATTCACCATGATCAAGTAGGCTTCATCCCTTGAATGCAGGGATGGTTCAATAAATGGAAATCCATCAATGCAATCCACTACATAAACAAACTCAAGAACAAAACCACATGGTCATTTTATTAGATGCTGAAAAAGCATTTGAAAAAATTCAGCATCCTTTCATGCTAAAAGTCTTGGAAAGAACAGGAATTCAAAGCCCATACCTAAACATAATAAAAGCAATGTACAGCAAACAGGTAGCCAACATCAAACTAAATGGAGAGAATCTTGAAACAATTCCACTAAAATCAGGAACTAAACAAGGCTGCCCTCTCTCTCCATATCTTTTCAATATAGTACTTGAAGTTCTAACTAGAGCAATTACACAACATAAGGAGATGAAATGGATACAAATTGGAAAGGAAGAAGTCAAACAATCACTATTTGCAGATGATATGATAGTATACTTAAGCGACCCAAAAAACTCCACCAGAGAACTCCTATAGCTGATAACTTCAGCAAAGTGGCTAGATATAAAATCAACTCAAGCAAATCAGTCTTCCTATACTCAAAGGATAAACAGGCTGAGAAAGAAATCAGGGAAATGACATCCTTAACAATAACCACAGACAATATAAAGTATATTGGTGTGACTCTAACAAAACAAGTGAAGGTCTGTATGACAAGAACTTCAGTTCTCTGAAGAAGGGAATCAAAAAAGACCTCAAAAAGTGGAAAAAAATCTTTGATGCTCATGGATTGTCAGGATTAATATAGTAAAAATGGACATCTTGCTCAAAGCAATATACAGTTTCAATGCAATCCCCATCAATATACCAACTCAGTACTTCATAGAGTTAGAAAGAGCAATTCTCATATTCATCTGGAATAACGAAAAACCCAGGATAGCTAAACTATTCTCAACAGCAAAAGAACTTCAGGGGGAATCAGTATCCTGGACCTCAAGCAGTACTACAGAACAATAATGTTAAAAACTGCATGGTATTGGTACATTGCCATGTAAGTAGATCAATGGAATAAGATTGAAGACCCAGAAATGAACCCCCATCCCTATGGTAACTTGATCTTTGACAAAGGAGGTAAAATCATCCAGTGGAAAAAAGATAGCCTTTTCAACAAATGGTGCTGGCTCAACTGGAGGTCAGCATGCAGAAGAATGTGAATTTATCCATTCCTATCTTCTTGTACTAAGCTCAACTCCAAGTGGATCAAGGACCTCCACATAAAACCAGACACACTGAAACTAATAGAAAGAAACTGGGGAAGACCCTTGAGGACATAGGCACAGGGGTAAAGTTCCTGAACAGAATACCAATAGCTCATGCTCTAAGATCAAGAACAGACAAATGGGACCTCATAAAATTACAAAGTTTTTGTAAGGCAAAGAACACCATCAAACGGACAAATTGGCAACCAACAAATTGGAAAAAGATCTTCACAAACCCTACATCTGACAGAGAGCTAATATCCAATATATAAAAAGAACTCAAGAAGTTAGACTCCAGAGAGCCAAATAACACTATTAAAAAATAGGGTACAGAGCTAAACAAAGAATTTTCACCTGATGAACTTCAAATGACTGTAAAAATTTGTGTTCTTTCCAGTAATGGGATGTGTTCTGCTTGTTCCCCGTTTTTGTGAACATGAACTGCATTCTGACAGGCATATGATGGAATCTAAAAGTAGTTTTGATTTAAATTTCATAATATTTAAGGATGTGGAACATTTCTTTAAGAGTCAGCTGAGACTCTGCCAGAGCCTAACAAATACAGAGGTAGATGCTTATAGCCAACCATCACACTGAACACAGTGTCCCCAATGGAGGAGTTAGAAAAAGGACTGAAGGAGCTGAAGGGGTTTGTATTCCCATAGGAAGAACAACAATAGCAACCAAACAGACTTCCTAGAGCTCCCAGAGATTAAACCACCAACCAAGGAGTACACATGGAGAGACCCATGGGTCTATCCCTTGGCCCTGTGAAGGTTTGATGCCCCAATGTAGGGGAATTTGAGGGTAGGGAGGCAGGAGTAGGTGGGTGGGTGGGGGTATACCCTCAGAAAGGCAGGGGAAAGGTGCATGTGGGGACTTCTGGGGGGAAACCAGAAAAGGGGATAACACTTGAAATGTAAATAAAGAAAATATCCAATAAAAAATAAAAAATAATAATCAAAGTCAGCTATTTGAAATTTCTTCATTGAGAATTCTGTTTAAATCTTTTTTCCCTTTTTAATTGGATTATTTTTTTTTCTTTTTTTTTATTCGATATATTTTTTTACATTTCAAATGATTTCCCCTTTTCTAGCCCTCCACTCCCCGAAAGTCCCATAAGCCCCCTTTTCTCCCCCTGTCCTCCCACCCACCCCTTCCCACTTCCCCGTTCTGGTTTTGATTTGCTCATCTTGTGTTGAATATTTCTTGCAGTATAATCAGAAGAGAAGTGTGTGTGTGAAGAGATGGAGTGAGAAAAAGAGAAAGAGCAATTTTTAATTTTTGGGTTTGCTAGTGTGAGATTATTCATTTACTTAGTTTTCCTGGGTATAATTAAGGTACTAGATGTGCATTTTTTGTCTTGAATTTTCTGTAGTGCTGAATTTGTAGACAAATATTATTTAAATTGTATTTATCATGAAATATATAATTTTATCTATGTATGGTTATGAAAAAAATCACTAGATATTGTAATTTCCATTGGCATCTGTGGCCTCTCAGAATCTGTGAAAATCTGTCCATATCCTTTTAGCTATTAGGATCTACATTGAGAAGGTGCATGAACTTCTAATATGTCTGCCTTTATTTGTTACTTGATATTTTTCCAATGGAGGTTTTAAAATCAATGTTTGTCTGTGTTTAGTGTTTTGATGACTATGTGGCAAGGGCCTTTCTTTTCTCCTCCAATCTATTTCAGGTTCTGTATCTTCTTGAACCGATATAGAAATCTCCTATATGGTGTTAGAAGAGTTTTATTCTAAGACCTTGCTGAAAATATTTTTGGGGCTGTTATGCTGGTAGTCCCCTTCCTCTCTTTCTATTATTTTTATATCTGATCTTTTCATAGTGTGCCAGGTTCCCTGGTTGTTTTGTGTTAGAAATTGTTTAGAGCTAATATTTTGTTTGACAGATATATACATTTCTTCTGTAATATCTTCACAGCCTGAGAATTTCTCTTCCTCTTCTTTTCTCCTGGTGAAGCTTGCCTCTGTAATACTGCTTTCATTCCTAACTATTTTGTTTTCAGGATTCCATCATATTTTGTTTTCTTTACTATTTCTATTTACATTTTCAGATCTTAAACAGTTTGATATGATTTCTTCTAGTTTTTTTTAAAGGATTAATTCATTTCCAATGTTTATGTTTTCCTTGAGGAATTTATTCATTTTCTCCAGGTCTTCCCAATCTCTTGCAGATTTCTTTAAGAGATTTATTCCTTCCCTCTTTAAGGAACTTAGTTGTTCCGAGAATGGTTTTACAGTCTTTTCCTTGTTCTTCAGTTATGTTGCAAACTTCAGGTCCAACTGTGATAGGCAGTGAGGAGACATTGCTGTCGCCGTTATTGTATTCTTAGCCTAGCATCTAGGCATATTGTTTTAAGGTGATTATAGACATAGATTCTGATTCTGAAATCCTGGTGTGGCCAAGCTCCTGAGATCCTGTGATCCTATGATCCTGGGCATGTTAGAGACCCTGAGAGTAGAGCTTCCTCTGGGTTTTGTGGGACTGTGTGCAAAGCAAGTGCCCAAGTCTGCTCAGGGCACCAGCTCCATCCAGACGAATCTGTTTTACTGGCCTGGCTGGGTAGGGTTTCCTGTGTCCCTGGATCCTGCTGGTCTCAGTTACTCAGGTGTTGGGGCAGATGTTGTGGCCTCCTAAACTATGATCCAGAGTTTGTTAGAGCACCTGGGAATCAAGCTTCCTCTGGGTGTTGTGGGAATCGGTGCAGGACTAACGCCCAAAGTCTGCAGAGACTAGAACTTTTATTATGGTTCGAGAATTAGGAATCTTCAGGATCTGAATCTCTCAAAGCTTTCAAATTCCTCTCGTAATGAAGGTTCAAAAACCTAGGAACTCAACTTGAGTCTCAGCAATAAGTGCATTTTCTAGAATAAGTTAAGAAACTGGTATTAGTTGCCTTTCTTATTTCTACATCATCTGTAATAATCAACATAAACAATAACAAGAATGAAGAAACAACAAAAATACAAAGAAAAAGAATTATTCAGGTTCAACTTACAGACTATTTCAGTCATCAGGATGTGAATGACATATATCATGATATGTATGGCAAAGCAATGTAGTTCAGATGGCACCTGGTAGGACAAGATGTACAGAAATGGATGGGTAGATTACCAAAATACTTTTCCTCTAAATTCTGACATATAGTTCCTTTAATTATTCCATTCTGTTGTCAAGTTTCCTTAGTTAGTTAGTAATAGCGCTTGCTCTGATCAAGAAAACTCATAAATTGTTCTCACCTCTTCAGATTCTATATTAAGCTGAACTCTGGCTCTCATCTTCAGTCCCACATATTCAGGAGGCTGAAGAAAGAGGATCGCTTAAATCCAGAACCTTGGAATCCACTTGGACATAATAGTGTAGGATATAGACATACCCAAAATCGAGTTTTCTAAATAAAATTGTATTTACTCACTTCTGATAAAAAAGAAAAAGAAAAAGAAAGAAAACTCATAAAAACAAGTGAAAGAAATTATTTGTTTTAGTTTGCCTTTTCACAGAGTTAAGTCAATCACTTTGGGAATACATGCTAGAGTAATGCAGATAACCAATATGACTTGAATAAAAATGGAAATATCCCACTTGATGGGGCCATTCTAAACAAGTCCATCGTGAATCTCTGCTCTCAGCTATTTCTCTCAAATGTCCTCACATACATGCTCAGAAGTATGCCTCCACCTAAACTATTTTAAATACAGTCACGTTTCTCAGTAAGACTCAGTATGACAGCAAGCAAGCACCATAAACTGTAGTATCTTGTGTAAAAAAATAAAATAATATACATACATAGAAGCAAGTATGGTAAATATTAGATATTAATTCTAAGTAGATTAGGAGAAACTACTCCCTGTCATAAATGTAAATGATCTGTCTTCTAAATTACATTAATTTGTAATATTATGCTTTCTCATTAGTTGAAAATTTTATTTCCTTTTTTCATCGATTTTTTTGATCAACAAATTACAACCAATATATTATCATGGGTTTAAAAGCCTTCCAGGATTGTAGAATACTCCAGATACAGCATATTTTCAATGGAATACAATGTTTTTTAAATGCATTCTTAATGAAATCCACTGATGTACTTTTCTAATGTAAAGAATTGGTCTTTCTTTTTCTTTCTTTCCTTCTTTCTTTCTTTCCTTCTTTCTTTCTTTCTTTCTTTCTTTCTTTCTTTCTTTCTTTCTTTCTTTCTTTCTTTCTTTCTTTCTTTCTTTCTTTCTTTTCCTTACAAATCCAGTTGTTATTGTAGTCTTCTCACTTGTGAGAAATATCAATTTTACCTCAACACATCCAAGATCTTCTCTTCCATAGATACCTGCAAGCACACTGACCCTTCTTCACATTGACTTGTCTCCCAGATGTCCCTTTGAAATTATGGGGGAAAGAATCCATGTTAGGTTTTATCCTTCTTACAAAACCAAACCACACACACACAACTCCATGGTCTTCTCAGCAGTAGCTGCCCTTCCCTGGTCTGTGACTGTGTTTCCATCAAACTTGTGTACAGTATGCAAGCATTATAAAATTTAAAAAAACACCATTCAACTTTGGTTTAAGTATACAATGCTGCCATTTATGAGTAATTATGCAGCAATCCTTAACTATATGGAAAATATTTTTTGGTTACCAAATTTGTGATATTTTCACACTCAAGAACAACATCTGCTTTCAATACCAATAGACACATTCTAGTAAAGTCTGAAGCAACTGGGTAAAGATAGCCAATAACTAGGTATTCAATGCTCATTTGCTCTCTTTACAATCTTTCCTGAGAAACAATGCCCTAACTTGATACAGTTATTACTGACAGTTGAATAAATTCAACTCTAGTATTCATTTTGTCTTCTTTTCTAAAGTTCTCATTATTTCTGTTTGCCCTCAGGATAAACCTGAGCCCAAAGAAATTTAATTGTGTCAGAGAAGTATAAGAATAGTACAGGTTGGAACTGTATATTTTGGATGGAGAAAAATCTATGGCTTGTCAAGTAATATTGGGCACAGTAATGAACATGTAAATTTTGTTAGTTCAAACTCTGTTTTAGAATTTAAATTATGCATGCAGATCCTCTTTAGTAAACACCATGTTTCTCAAATTTTAGAACTTAGGATATATTTTTCAAAGTCCATATGTGCATTAATTTAATTTTTTCACAAGAATAATAAAACTAATTAAGTATAGTTAATCATTATTCATTGAAGAAACAACCATATTTTAATATATTTATTATACAAAAGTTTAGAAACAAATTTTGTCTGTTTAATCACTTTGTTTATGAAACTATATTTTATTTATAATAGTGTTTTTGTTTTGGAAAAATGCTTGTACAATTGAAAATAAATTATTTAAATATAAGCACCAGTGTTTCTTTTATCTTCAACATTATTTGTTACCATATGTTCAATTATATAAAATCGTTATACCTCATTTTTGGTCTCCCAGTGATACAAATTTTTGGGACCGTAGGAGATGAATTGCAGAGAAGAAGAATGGAAAAACATATGATTCAACATTTTCATGCTAGAAGCTAGACACTTTAATTCTGCAAAGAAAATGCTAGGTGAAAGGCAGAACTATGGTTTACATAGAATTTTCTGAAGTCTATAAAGTAACTTCCTGAGTACAAATTAAAACAAGTAATAAATTAATATTAGATGAAGAAATATATTATTTCCAATTCCTGTTTACTCATTTTCATATTTTCTGTTGCGCCAATTATTTTCCTGGAGGAAACTAATACTATAAAAGCTCATTTTTTAAAAAGCAATATCATATTTGTGATTAAATTACTTTAATAATTATAGTGTCATTCCATTGTTGATACTTCTTTTGAAGTAATAAAGTTTAAATTAGAAAATGTCCTTATAAAAAATTTGGTATATTTTAAATTATATATATTATTTCTTTATAGCAGAAATATGATAATAAATATTATAAAGTATGATATAAAATAATAGTTTTGTAAGTTTTGTTTTGGTTTTGGTTTTTTGAGACAGAGTTTCTCCATGTATCCCTGGCTGTCCTGGGACTCACTCTGTAGACCAGGCTGGCCTTGAACTCAGAAATCCACCTGCCTCTGCCTCACAAGTGCTGGAATTAAAGGCGTGCGCCACCACGGCCTGGCGTTTTGTAAGTTTTAAGTTTGTATACACACTAGAAAAATATTTATCTAAGTTTATCTTAGACAATATTTTAATTGACTAATTAGTTAAGCAAATTGATATTGTCAGAAAAGACAATTGATATTGTCTAATCAATTACCATACTTATTACTCCATCATACGAAGACAGCTATATACTAGCCAATTGGTCTATTTAAAAAAATGAATGTTTTAAGTAAAGGAGGTAAATGTCTTATTCAATGATGAAAGTAAAAGTACATAAACGATATATTGTCCAAATTTAGAGCATTTCCATGTAAATTAGTTTTTATTAGAGCTTTAAATGGTCTCAAGATAACCAAACTAACAATTTATTAAAGATGGTATATATTGATGAGGATATATTCAAGCTAATATAAATATAAAAACACATATTAATATATATAATATACTTATATGTTATATATATTAGTATATATATTTTTAAGGGATAAATATGGTAATTGATTAGACAATACTACAGACCTAGTTCATCAAGGTTTGATGATAAATTATCTTTGCTTAACCAATTAATTTATATTACTTCAGGAACTGTATCAGTGATAATGAAATGACTAATTTTAATTTAGAGTAGTGGTTGTCAACCCTATTGGAGTTGCATATCAGATAGTCTTCATACCAGATATTTATATTATGATTTATAACAATATAAAAATCACAAATATGAAATAAAAATAAAATAATTTTATGGCTGAGGGCAAACACAACATTCTATATTGTATTAAATGGTGGCAGAATTAGGAAGGTTGAGAGACAGTGGTCTAGAGGTTATGCTTTCTGATAATGAAATATCTTTGTTTATCAAACATCTAAATATTTTATAACCATATTAAAAAGAGAAATGTAATAGGAAAGAGAGAGCAGGATGAGGACAACATTAAAGACCATTATACATTAAAATGACAATTTCAATGTGCCTTTCTTTATGCATTTTGAGGTAATTTCTCTATATGAACATTCATCACCAATAGCTTGTCACAGGGAGATCTAATAACACTCCAATAAGTACACTATTCTCAAGTATAATAATTCACTGTGCTTAATTTATGCCATAGCTAATCCCCCTTTTTATTGACACATGGTGGATTGAAAAGAGTATAATTAATTACTGGCTTCAAAGATACATTTTGTAAGTACAAAGTTTGTATGTATATAATAAATTTGACCGAGAAGTTCATCTTTCAAGGAGAGGGAAAAATGTCCTCCTCTGCATCTCAAACTGTTGTAATTCTCCTTCAGGTAGGCAAAAACAACAACAAAAAATTGATTGGGGTGAGGTAAAAATAAATCTTTGCTCAGCCCAATTTAATTGTAATGGAAGTGGACCAGGACTTAAGTCTGGACCAGATCATTTTAGTTTAGTCATATTTAAGAACAGCACAATTTTTAATAAAGTGTTCAGTTGACAATCAACTCAGCCTCATGAGTATAACAAAGCTTAAGATGTGTTTACATTGATGTTCTTGGAAAATACATACGGCTTCATCCTTAATAGGTACCTTGTTGACATAGAAACAGTTTAAAATGGGGATCTATGAAGACTGACTACATTGCACATAATGCCATGCCAGTGGGAATCAGGACTGGCCTGGTCTTAAGATTACCCACAGAAGTAAGAAACAGCAACGTAGGCTGTTAAAAACACAAGTAATGTCACTCATCAGAATGGGTTTTATATGCTAAAAGTAATCATCAAGGTTTTAAGAGGAAAGGATTCACCAGTGCAAGCTGCCCCTTCCCAGTTGGCCTCTGGTGCACAGCTTACCTCCTGCACTGCTTGTAGACAGGGTGCTGCTGCCCAGGCTGTTCAGATCCCAAAGCAGGCACCCGAAGGCTCCCGCTGGGGCCCGCTGGATTCACTGGAGCACACTGACTTCTCCCAGCTGGCCGCCGGGAAGCCCAGCTAGCCTCTTGCAGGACCTGGAGATGTGGTGCGGCCGCCCAGGCTGATCTGGATCCGGAAGTGGAGAGAGTTGAGCTGAGGAAGATCCTGCTATACCACTCCTGGGCATATACCCAGAAGACTCCCCACCATGTAATAAGGATACATGCTCTACTATGTTCATAGCAGCCCTATTTATAATTGCCAGATGCTGGAAAGAACCCAGGTATCCCTCAACAGAAGAGTGGATGCAAAAAATGTGGTATATCTACACAATGGAGTACTATTCAGCCATTAGAAACAATGAATTCATGAAATTCTTAGGCAAATGGATGGAGCTAGAGAATATCATACTAAGTGAGGTAACCCAGACTCAAAAGGTGAATCATGGTATGCACTCACTAATAAGTGGATATTAACCTAGAAAACTGGAATACCCAAAACATAATCCACACATCAAATGAGGTACAAGAAGAAAGGAGGAGTGGCCCCTGGTTCTGGAAAGACTCAGTGAAACAGTATTTGGCAAAACCAGAACGGGGAAGTGGGAAGGGGTGGGTGGGAGGACAGGGGAAGGGAAGGGGACTTACGGGACTTTCGGGGAGTGGGGGGGCTAGAAAAGAGGAAATCATTTGAAATGTAAATAAATTATATTGAATAAAAAATTAAAAAAAAAGAGGAAAGGATATTTTTTAAGGGTAAAGGATATTGGCTGAGGTAAGTAAACTCTGGGAAATAAGGGCAAAGCCCTTCTCATCAGACAGCAAAGGGTCAGCAGGCTGTAGAACTGCGACATTCCTGGTGTTCCAGGAAGAGCAGCTCTCATTGCATTTCATCAAGAAAGTAAGCTCTGCAACATTGCTGGCTTCTCCAGCGCTTGTCTGTGTCCTTAAGGCATTTTTGCCCTCTAAATTAAACAGTTTGACAAAAACTGGAAGATGAGCAATGAGATAGAGTAAACATGTGTGTGTGTGTGTGTGTGTGTGTATCCCATTTTTTTCTCATTATCATATGCAAACACTTGAGAAACATTTAAAATCTATGAACAATGTCAAATGAAGTGGCTGGGAAGCACTATGATCTTTGCTTCAAAAAGAGTAAGAATTTGTCAGAGGTAATCGTGATACTTCGTGTTAACCAAAAGCTGCTTCAAAGCCAATATGTTTGGTCAAAATGGGAAAAGAGAGACATGAATCGAGCATCAGTAAATTATGAAACAAATATGAAGGGCTAGTTTGGTCATGGAAGCACTGAGATCCCTCTGTGCCACTAACAATCTCAAAGACCTGTAACCACCTCAGCAGAGCAGCGGCAGCCAGACAAAACTTGTAGGCTAGAAGCAGAGAAAATAGTTAACAGCATGATGTCTGCTCCACGGATCTGTGCCCTAATGGGACAGTGATGAGAGTTGGCAGGGATAATCAGCAGGCGATGCAGATAAGCAGATTAGAGCAGGCTGACAAAGAACAATTACCAAAGATGTGTTAATCACTCCCTTCTACTCATTCTTCCTCATACTCCTGTGAGGCCCTTAGAAATTAATACAACAGCATTAGGAGAGATAATCTAGTTTCAAAAATGTCTGATTTACAACCAGCCTGTGGGAGAATTTGTCCTAACAATGCACTCAGTTCTCTACCTTTTATTATGAGGTATTTTATTACCATTCGTATATCAGGAAAAACTGCATTACATGGAGGTATCTTGCACAGTTAATAAACAAAATTGAATACAAGCTGTTATTACCTGCCATATAAAATATCAGGGGGATATTATGGCAAAATGATCACGTTTTCCACTGACTTTCAAATTTAGTTTTTAAAATGTGACAAATATCTAGAGGTGAATCTAGATATTTTAGGAGTCAGGTGAATATATGCCACTTCTCCTTTCCTTGATGTTTCCCTAGATCCCTTCAATTTCTTTGTGGGATTACTCAGATCTTTTACTGATTGTTATAACTCTTTGATGTTCTGTTAAATAACAGGTAACTAAGATAATACTTTCAGTTTTCCCATGGTTTATTAATTTTTTAACCCAATTAAATCAAAATTGTGTACTTGGGAAGAACATCCAACCACAGGAATAATATATTCAATATCACAAAGAGAATAAAGCAAGTCATTATACATAAAAACCATGTTAGCTCAAGGTACTACTCTTACCATTATACCATATTTAGTTTTGCACGTCTAGAGATTTGTCAAAGACATTGACAGAGTTGAATACCTATTACTCAATTAGTTACACTGCCTCTGAGAATAGATAGTAAATTTTCTTAAAAGATCAAATTTAACTGACTTAAAGTCAACTCTCTAATGTAAGCTTATGCATAATTGGTATCTTTTTAAAAGTGCATTATTAGCATAGTAAATCCCTTAGAATTTATATGCAAGTACAAGTGTAACTACCAGATATCCTGGCTCAAAAGTGATTTGTAGTCATCTTTACTCATATATCTTAGTTACCTTTCTCTTGCTGTGATAAAACACCATGACCAAGGCAACTTATAGAAGAATATATTTTGTCTTATGGTTCCAATGTGTTAAGAGTTGATGTCAAGAATAACATGTGAATGAGCAATAGGCCTGGTGGCAGGTCCAGGAAGCTAAGAGTTCATACCTTGAAATGCAAGCAAAAAGAAGAGAGTAATCTGTAAGTGGTGGGGAAGATTTTTAATTTGAAAGTCCATTAGGAGTGAAGCATGCCATCTAGTTGATATTGCACCATCTAACCGTCAAATTCATGAGACTTTGGAAAATAGGATATGTCTTATTAAAATCTCCATATTTCCTTATTAAATTATTTATGGTCTGTCTCTTCTTGAAAGAATTTAACATATTTGATACAAGAATATGAGAATATGATTTGTTTTATATATGAAGGAATCCTAATTTTATCTGTGTATATATGTATATATGTATATACATATATACATATATATGGATTTTTAGATAATATATTTAAGGGTGAGATCAAAGTAAAGACAGGAATATAAATTAGAATATAATTATAAATAAAACTATATAGAAGTTCCTAAATAAATTATAAATAAGACTGTCATATGTACCACTAAGCCTATTACTGAGCATACATAGACATAGGGCCTAACAGAAAAATAAAAGTAGGGGATATTTTAGGTTAAGACATTAACAGGGAAATGAAGCAAAAGAATGTTCTAAGGGTGGATGAATCACATCACCATTCATGGAACCTCTTACGGTCAGAGAATAAGTAACTTAATAAAGTAAATAGCGTCAAGGAGTCTCTGAAACTGATTCACTAGGCCTCCTCTTCCCAAAGAGCATATGTTTGAAGATGGTAGGAAGTCATTCTCAGGCGAGCTTAGAGACCTAGAAGAGGCTTAGTTCAAGCAACCTGAAGAATCAGAGACCGGCCAGCCTCCTGGAAAAAGCAAAGAGAGACAAGAATCTTGAAAGGTTGGAGACCAGCTGGACTGCCTGGAATAAACAAAGAGCAACCAAGCGACGACCTGAAGGAGGCTCAGGCCAACTGAACCACTGGAAACATCATCCTCCACCTATTGCTCTGCCTGCTCTTTGGGCAGTGCTTTCCAGCTTCTGTGAACCTTCACACAAGATGGCATGACTTTCGGTGATGCAGCTATTTTTGAGTTATTTAAGCTCCTGTAAGTAACCTGTTAACCATAACTCTGGAAATAACACCAAAAACAAAATAAAAGCAAAACACAAAAACAAAAACAAAAACAAAAAAAAAAACACTACCACCACCAAGAAAACCGCTTTGATTCACCAATGGCTTTGGTTCTTTGGTACTACTAGTAATTCAGCAAAGTGTTGGTCTCACATCTGGGGAGGT
Source organism: Apodemus sylvaticus (assembly GCF_947179515.1). Taxonomy (NCBI): domain Eukaryota; kingdom Metazoa; phylum Chordata; class Mammalia; order Rodentia; family Muridae; genus Apodemus; species Apodemus sylvaticus. The sequence continues at coordinate 43,217,498 of NC_067479.1, forward strand.
TAGATATCTGTTCATATTTCCCCAAAAATAGTATAACATAAAATTCAGTTTGATGGAAAATCATCTAGTGTTCACATTTACTAGTACTACTCTTAATAGTTATGACACATGGTCCTTGCAAATATCTTTTGCTTGTGGGAAAACTGCATTGTAATCTGTATTTAAGGAAGCGTAATTTAACCATGGAAAATGACAGTCTGTCATTTGCACAGGACAAGTATAAACCTGGAAAACTTTATGACTATTGAAATGAGCCAACCACACACAAATAAGTATTGCACTACATACTTGTGAAGTTTAAAAATGTTAATCCCATTGGCATGTTCAACAGAACAATTACCAGTATCTGGAGAGGGAAGGAGATGAGATGACAGAGTTTAGTAATTTCAGCATTAGCAGAAGGAATATATTATTTGTAACATAATAAGTGGCTCTCCTTAAAGATAATGTGCACATGTGATGTACTGTAAGCTATAGAAAGGGATTTGTAATATTTTACCATTCAAGAGAATAAAGGAGGATTGCACAGATGATGATGGGAGAGGTACACCTCCTGGAATAGGCCTTAAGTCAAATCAGTTGCTGGTTGATTACTCCCACAAGCTTAATTCCCATGGCCTAAACATATCTTACAAGCATTAAACCATTGTAGTTCAAGGTTTTCTAGATAGCTTTGTGTTTAAATTTCTCTTTAAAGGTGCTCAGAGTACCATCCTGTACCAAGAACACTGGGACTTAGTGATCAAGGCTCTATCATAGGCACCAGCTCCAGCTTTTTATGTTAGATGACTTGTATAAGTTTAAAGGAGTGATTACCATTTTACCATTCAAAATTACAAAATTGTATTGCATAAATAATCATGACACAGAGAATGTTTTCATATCTAATTGACATGGGTCTAGTAAATTATCGAGATAAAACATTTTAGTAAGAAAATGCTACATCTCAGTGAAGATCTGTTTTAGAATTTGCATTCCTCTTTTCAACGCATTTTCACATGCTTCACATCCAAATCTGCACATTGTTTCTGAAGTTTCAATGATTTCCATCCTCTAAAGCCTTGATATCAACCAGCAGTTTATAGATCATGACTTGAAACTTGACTACACAAAAGAGTTATATTTTCTGAGACAATGATAAAACCTGTTTTTTTTTATAGTTGTTTTTTGAGAATTGTACACCAAGTCTTATGATTACTTGTTAAGTAACCTAGAAAATAATTCATGCCTGAACATAAGATAACAGACTCCAGTGAAGTTGCAAATAGTTGAATGGAACATTTTGATGTCAAGAGCTGTATTGACTAATGATCAACAAAAGTTAAGACAGAAAGCCTGGCTGAAGTTCTCGGGAAGCGTTTTTCTTTCTCACTTCTCAAGGCCACTCTTCAGTCTAACAAGGAGGTTAAATCAAAAGCCTCCAATGGAAGGATTTCTGTTTTCTTCGTATTTATGTAAGAACACTTTCAGTATTACTGGCTTCTTGTTTTTGATACTTTTACAACTTTCAACAAAAATCTTTCCCCAATTGCTGGGTATGAGTCAGTGGCAGAGAGCAAACACACCTATATCATACCTATATCGGGTATAGAACTAGTTTCAGATACATGAGGCAGCGTTCAAAAATCTATTTCCAAATTTTTACTTATGCTTATCATCTCTGTATTCAAAAGTGGTTTAGTACCTACAATGTGTTGTGTGCTGTTCTAAAAGCCAGATATCTAAAATAGAAGAGAGAAATCTCTTTTTTTTATTATCCTTAAAAGACAAGAATTCATAGTAAGATTTAACTTAATGGGTTATAAATAGTAATATATTCTGAAAAAAAAAGGACAGAGAGAGGATATAAAAGATGGTGTTGGGTAAATGTGTTTTCAACTTCATTATTAGCTATATGATTTTTTTACAGTCATTCTACAAAGAAACATAAGGATAATTCACCAATTTACAGTAAGAATAAGCCCTCAATGTGCTATGTGTAGGCTGTAAGTATGAAATAACTTCAGATAGTAGCAACAATAATTGATCCAATGAAGACATGTTGGAATGTAATTATGGACAGAGCATTCTGCAACATTAGTATTTACAAATTAAATGTTTTTGACATGTTGTGCAATCTTTTTCTGAATAAGTCATTGGAACCAAGACAGTCTATGCTTATAGAGTAAAGTGACATGCATGTCATTACATTTGTATTAATTCGTAAGGGACAAGATTTTTGAAGCAACTAAATTTATTTCAAGTTGATTTTATGTTCTATCTTTTATTATCTAGAATAAAATATGTCTTCAAAGAATAGAAATTGGATACATGAATTTAGATAGAATTTCCTGTCTCTACTCCAATTCATTTGCTCTACTTCAGAGGCATTTACTGTGTACATTAAATCAAGGTAGTGACCAACAAGTGACAATAGATAGTGCTTTTAGGCTGAAAGCAGCAGATAAATTATGAATACAATTTTCCAAATTTAAATATAATTTACCTGTTTTCAGGAAGCAATACTTATATTTGCTGTTTTGCAAAAATCTTGAGACAGAGTCATAAAATACTCATGGAGCACTCAGTGAAAGGGACAACTTGTGATAGACAGGAAATAGAATGTACACATTTTTTTCATTGAAATTCTAACCTAGTTAAAGTAAAAATAAGTGTGTCATTTTGTTAAAAATATGTGTATTGAATACAAGTACTTATTCAGGAAACTGTTCATTTTATAAGTATAAATATTTCATGCTTCTCAAACACTGGGTCAGCATGCATAAAAACATAAAGTTACTAACATTCTAAATGCCACATATAAGTCCATTTTCTACCATTAATTCCTGAATAAGTATTCTACCTGTCACACTTTATAATATCTACTATTTTGATTATTTTGTAATGTAAATGGCATGTCATTATATATAAGATTTTAAATCTATTATCATTAAATTTACATCCTGTGCTCCAAAGATTTACAAATAGCAGGACTTATGAATCCAGGGTGTCATTATCCATGTTCTACAGCGTAGTCATGCATGGAACCTACTAAAATTATGTTTCATCTACAATTTTGGTATTTAAGTGATTTCTATCTTGAATTCCGAAAATTACTGAAAATATTATTATATATCACTGACATTTATATTGACATTTTAAATGGTTGAATTGTTTTCATTTAGTTTTTAATTTTTCAAGGTGGGCTTTCTGATTCAGGATATCATTATACACCCTCAGTTCGCTGAATAATCACTATATAGCCTTGCCTATCCTTGGAATCATGACAATGCTGATATCTCAGCCTCTTGAGTCCTCGGAGTACAGGCTATTTTCAGAAGTTATGATAAAAGAGACATTTTATGCTAAAAATGAATGCAGCTTTGATAAGTCTTTAAAACAGTTCTCATGAAGCACATATCCTAATTTATTTTTGTGTATGTTTCTTACTACAGAGTAAGTTGTTGTAAGGCCTTGATAACATTTGTCCTGAGAAGCCATCAAATATTATGACGGAAACCTGGAAGTTGTGTAGATCTTAACTTCTGGCCTTGACAAATGCCTGCACACAAATGTGTGCATACAAATCAATACTACTACTATTAGCACTATCACTACTACTACTACTACTACTACTACTACTAATAATAATAATATCAAAAATGATACAATCAACTGACTTAATTACTGCTTAAATGTTATTTAAGTTTATGATTAGCAATTAAGTACTGGTGATTTAAATATACTTAAGCCTTTGGTAAACATCATAACAACATGTTTGGTAGATTACAGTTTGTAGTCCAGATTGTAACTTATCAGAAAATGTATAGTGTGATTTTATAAATTCTTACAAGACACAGTAAAGTGGAACACAATGTGAACAATAATATAATTGCTTATTTAATTGATGTAATATTATAAATATTGAAATAGAAATAACATATAGCTTGTAATTATTTATACAAACAAGTTCAGATCTCAAAATCTGATGAAAAACTTTCTTATTCATTTTTATTTTTACAGAACAGTACTTTGAAATTTTAATAGTGGTTTCAAGTAGACAATATTTGAAAGGGAAAGGTATGCAACAGTCATTTTGTTTATAGGAGGTAGAGTATCACGTGACAATGTCTGTGATACAGAATCAATTCTTTAAGTTTAGTTTTTCAAAAGGACTTTTGTGCCCTACCCCCCAACCCCCCCCCACCCTCTGAGCCTTCTGAGCAGGAATTTCCAGACCTCGGTGCTAGCCACAAGTCTCCCATACAGGGCAGAGTGCTGGGACCAAGGTGAAGCCCATTGTTCTTCCAGACCTGCAGTTTCCTCAGAGGCACCAGCAAGAACCGGTTCTGCAGACCTTCTTCCAACCTTTGGGGGAAGGGTTCCCCATACCCCACCTATATATTTGGAGACCCCCATTAAGCTTTGAGCCTTGAGCATGAAATTTGTCTTGGATTCAATTTCCTCTCATCACCCCATTTCTGTCCCCAGCTTTAGGTGACCCTTTGTAGCTATGGTAGCTACAAAGTAGCTTGCACATAAAACTCCATAAAAGAGGAAGTTATCAATGGCCTATTATGATTTTGAAAGTTCCTATTTCTGAAGGCAGAAGTATCAGACATTCTGACCTACTTTTCAACTCAATTGTTCTTTGGGAATAGACTTTGGGGAAGAGAACATGATATTAGTACTATTAAAAATTTAACTTCTCAAAGAAGAGTTAAGATGTACAAAATATGCTCTTAAAAGGATGTTTCTTGCCTTCCATCTCTTCAGATTTCCACTTCACTTGTAGATTTTGTGAACTACAGAAAATAATGATGAGATTTCATTATTAGATTCCAGTATATATCTGTGTAATGCTTTCATCAATTATCATGTCAGCTTCAAATTATTGATTAGTAAACTATTTACTTTTGCATGTGCTTAGGTTTTGAAAGAGGAAATAAAAACCAATCATTTTCTCCAATATATACATGAAGCAGGGTGTGTGTAGGTGATTACCAGCACAGAAGGGATCCTACTTAGAAATAACCATGGATATTCTTACCGTGTACCTGTAAATCAAGTAGAATAAAATAATATAGTTTCCTATAGATTTACCTGCATGTATTCTTTGGGGAAGACTTGAGATCTCAATTGTAACCCAGTATGTATCTGTTAATGTCACATTCAAACATCTATTCATTTTAGGAGAAAAAGTAAGTGACATATTTGAGACTACTAAGATCAAATTTATTTTAATGTTAAAATTGATATTAGCATAGGTAATATCTTTCTGGCATTCTTAAATGCTTTATTTTCTCTTCTAAATTTAAGGGTTTCGTTTCTAATCCATATAATTTTCCCACCAAATGACCCTAACTTAACAATTTAGATAGGTGATTCCTTATTAAGATTATTGAATTGTGAGCAAGAAAAATAAAAAAAAAACACAGGAAATGAAAGTAATTACTATGTGACCAGCTCAGTACTTTACTCTAACTAAAACTAATTCACATAGACCTTAATAGTCAAAATATTCATTTTTGGGGGGGGTAACGTGAGTTCATATTTAAGTGTAGCCTTCTTAGCTTTGAGTAGGCCTTTCCCAGCCTTGAAAAGGCTGAGCAGTTTTCCCAGCCTTGAGCAGGCTAAGCAGATCTTGAACATTCACATGACAGGCCTTATCAACCTGGACAGACATCTGTCTTGACTGCAGTTGCAGGCTCCCATGGGAACTTTGATCTTTTGGCTGCCTGCTCTGGCCTTGCTGCTGCAATATACTCCAGCTGAAGAAGGGATGGGTTTTGTGTGTTTTTTTTTTCCTTTATAAACACAAAGCTTACTAGTCAACTTTGGAGCCTGGATCAGAACCATTGTCTTGGCTTCATTCTTCTCTCTCCTCACTACCTTATTTCCAGCCCCATTTCAGGTAAACCCAGTTGTCCTATGGTCGCTGGATGGCTACATTTAAGAGTACATTTTTAATAAAAGATAATAATTTATGGTCGACAAAGGCAATGTGTACAATAGGACAATGGATGAAACAGGACTACTGGTAAAAGGGGTGGTAACAGGAGCCTTCAGTAGGGATGAGGTGGTAAGAGATAATGGAGGCCTCTGCTGTAGGAGCCAGAAGTGGGGGAGGAAAGGTGTCCCCTAAGATAGTGGGACTCAGTTCAAACCCTATCCTGACTACCTCTGCACAAGGTACTGTGCCAGGGGAGAATGGTGGGGTGCTTAGAGGAAGGAGGAGGCATGGGGTCAGAGGATAGGTCAGCAAAGGATTGGGGAAGGTGTTCTCCACAGGCCCAATGCCTTACCACCCAACAACCCAAGCCACCTCTGCCTACCACAGGCTTGGCCAAGGGCAGGTATTTTCTAGTACCCCGATGTAACAGTGATCCCCCCTCCCCCTCCACATTGTCCTGGCACCTGGCTACTTATAATCCAATATAGCTCAATATATTAACTCTCAAGGATAAGTACTACAAAATGTTATAACTAAAACATGTATTTATTACAACATATACATAGAAACACATGTGACACTAGAAAATAAAAATGAGTTGAGCACGGTGACACACACCTGTAATGCAAAATGTGTGAGAGTCTGCATGCAGGAGGACCAGGTGTGTGAATTCTTCTGGCCAAAAATGTAAGGGTTTGTTTCAAAAAATGCAGGTCAAAGTATGTCTCTTAATGGTGGTTCATATTGCAAAAATAGAAGAAAATGAGGATGAAGAAGTTGCAAAGGAGTAAGGCTGTATAAGGATGAAGGCAACTTCATACACTGCATCAGGAATAAAACACTTCTTCAGTATTCTTACAAAGCAGGGGAAGCTCTGTAAAGCCTGAGGGGACACAGAATGCCTTTAATCATCAGTAACATAAGGACTAACTTATGCTTGCTAAAGTCCAAAGGTACTGGAATAAAAAAGATAAGAACAGCAGGGATTAAAAAACATAAGTTACCTTAGAATGGTCTACATTCTTTTTTTTAAATTTATTGATATATTTATTTATATTTCAAATAATTTCCCCTTTTCTGGACCCCCACTCCCTGAAAGTCCCATCAGTCCCCTTCCCTCCCCCTGTTTTCCCACCCAACCCTTCCCACTTCCCTGTTCTGATTTTGCTCTATATTGCTTCACTGAGTCTTTCCAGAGCAAGGGGCCACACATGAGTAAGCCTATACAGAAGAATCGACACATGATATATGAATATAGTAATGTGGAATATATGTAGATATTATTATGTAAAAATGCGTGACTATCATATGTATCTCATAAGTATTTTTTTAAAGTAACAAACTGTTAATTTTAATAAGTAGAAGAGCCCGAGTGAGGATGCCTCAATCCCACTTAGGAGGGACAAGAAAGCAATGCTGGGGCCAGAGGTAGGGAGGGACCTGGGTGAAAGAGGGGACAGGCAGCCAAGGGCGGCAGCAGTTGTGGGGACCCTCTAGAATGGACCAGAGACCTGGGAGGTCCCTCGCCTCATGTGCTTCATCATTTTCTTATATTTCATCTACAGTGGAGAGAGAGAACTTGTAGAGTCCACCTACTTGTACATTTATGACCATTTCTCTCTTCAGGGAAGTTTTCTTCTATGATTTTGTTGAAGTTATTTTTATTTATTTATTTATTTATTTATTTATTTATTTATTTATTTTTGGCACTTTGAGCTGGGATTCTTCATCCTCTTCTATTCCTATTATTCTCAGGTTTTTTTTTCCCCATTGTGTTCTGAATTCTCTGGATAATTTGGATTAGGAGCTTTTTACAAAATTTTTTTTCCATGACCAATGTGCCAATATTTTTTATTTGTTATTTTATTGTTTATTTATTTAGTTTACACTCAAGGTTTTATTCCCCTCCCAGTTCACCCTCTGACTGTTCTTCATCCCATACCTCCTCCCCAATGCCGCCATTTAATTTGATATTGGCTGTTGGTTTGCAGTAAATTGCTTTTATTCTGTTTAAATATGGGCCTTGAATTCCTAATCTCTCGAATACTTTTTCTTTTAATTTATTTATTTATTTTAAATTTGAGATTTTATTCCCCTCCTGGTCCATCCTCAGACTGTTCCACATCCCATACCTCCTCCCTGCCTCCCTGTCTCCATGAGCATGTTCCTATCACGAACACCCATCCCACCAGACCTCTAAACGCTCTGGGGCCTCCAATCCCTTGAGGGTTAGGTGCATTTCCTCTGACTAAACACAGACCTTGAGGGTGTGGTTCATTTTCTCTGACTAAACCCAGACCCCGCAGTCCTCTGTTGTATATGTGCTGAGGGTCATATGATACACCTCATATCAGCTGGTGTATGCTGCCTAGTTGGTGGTCCAGTGTCTGAGAGAACTCAGGGGCCCAGGTTAACTGAGACTGCTGGTGCTCCTACAGGGTTGTCCTTAGCATCTTCCTGCTTTCCCCTAATTCAACTACAGGGGTCAGCAGCTTCTGCCCATTGATTGCTGTCAAATATCTGCATCTGACTCAGCTGCTTGTTGTTTTTTTCTGAGGACTTTCATGACAGATCCCTTTTTGTGAGTGCTCCATAGCCTCTATAATAGTGTCAGGCCTCGGGGCCTTCCCTTGAGCTGGATCCCACTTTGGGTTTGTCCCTGGACCATCTGGTTCTAGATATGGTATCTCCAGGGGAACAGACTAGTTAGCAGACTCTCCAATACTTTTAACATGAAAGGAGTGTTGTATTTTGTCAAATGTTTTTTCTGTATCTAAGAAGATGATTGTGTGATTTTTTCTTTGAGTTTGTTTATATAGTAGATTATGTTAATGGGTTTTTGTATATTGAACCAACCTTGCATCTCTGGAATGAAACCTACTTGATCATGGTGAATGATGGTTTTGATGTGGTTTTTATTCTGTTTTCAGGAATTTTATTGAGTATTTTTGCATCGAAATTCATAAGCGAGATTAGTTTGAAGTTCTCTTTTATGGTTGGGTCCTTGTGTGATTTTGGTATTATCCAAGTGGATCAATTCAATTATGCAAATAACTACTAATAAAATGTCGAAATATTGTATGCTAGGTAAATAATAAGTTCTGGCATAAAGGAGATGGAAAAAGTTATATCGCTAAAAGTTACAATATATATATTTATATAAAATATTATATATAGAGAGGGGTTGTGTGTGTTGGGGTGTGTGGCCTGGAGTGTTATTTCCTGATGAATTTTGAGATATGTAGGAAATTTATTAATCTAGATAAAATTTAATAATCTTAAGATGATTATTTCTGGTTTCTCTAACAAAATGGTGTAATTTAACTCATTTTGTTTCCACATTGCCACTTAAAAAGTACTGGAGTGTTTTAGAGTATGTATTAACAGGCACTAATTACTTAAATAAGCACTATCTCTTCTGTTTAATTAATCAAACCTCTTCCTTAGTCCTTAGAGGATAATTAAATCAGATAACCTCTGAATGGACTGCTTAGTTGAGCTTCTGAAAAAATATGCTTAATCACAACAATTTTCTCCATCTTTCAGGTAAATGATTTTATTAACAGCTAAAGTAAATTCTCACAATTAGTTAAAGAAAAACCTCTTATTTGTCAACAGTTGGGGTACTATTGTACAAAGCCTGAAGCTTTTCACAAATATATTTTAATTGACATTAATAAGTTTAGACTCATATTCAGAACTCTCAACGCTTGTCAAAGGAGAAATATTTCAAATCCCCTAAAAGTATGTAGAAATTTCAATTATGGATAACTGGAAAACAAGGAAGCAAGCATCACTAAATACCTGCAGCAAAATCAGCAGTGGTTCAGAATCCCATATGTCATTTAATTTTTTTTTATTTAAAGCAAGGGAGAAAGCAAAAAGAAACATTTTTTTCCTATCAAAAATAAACAGAGGTATTTATCTAATTAATTAGAAACTGATAGTGCATAAAGAATTCTGGCAATACTCTCTTCAGACATAGTGGGTATGTGTTTGTCTTATTCTGAAAAACTATGATAATCATCAGTCTCTTCTTGATAATTGAGAAAATGCAAGATCCATTTTCTACTAGAGGAAATATTCTTTAAACCTAGTATAGTCATTTTGTACCTTATAGGCAAAATAATTTTAACTCCAGTTTACTGGTCAAACTGTCCTTTGGCTTATATCCATATAGCTTGATATTGAGATCTAATCCTTAATACCCAAGATATATGCAATCAAGTAGGGAAGAAGGACTCTAGTTCCAGTTACTAAGGTTCACAGCATGAAGCAAGTTCAAAACATGGGAAACAAATCCTGGGAGACATGCAGATAGAGAACTCAGATATCTCAACACATTAATAACATTATCTACTTACTAGATCACAATTTGTGTCAGTCAAATTCACAAAAAAATAATTTATACACTTATTCTAGTAGTTTATATGTAAATCCTGTAACTTTCCATGTGTAACACAAATAAAAATATCAGATTTTTTTAATGAATTTCCTGCACAAATATACAAGAAAACATCAAATGTGGAAAAATATATGCATCAGTAACACATATTAAAGATGGGCCACCTACATTCAAATCACTCAGTACATATAATAAGTAGTGAAATGTTATCTAAATTCTCACCTCTGCTGAAAGAACTAATACGAGTTAAATCATTTTCTGAGGAACTGCTAGACTGATTTCCAGAGTGGTTGTACCAGCTTGCAATCCCACAAGCAGTGGAGGACTGTTCCTCTTTCTCTACATTCTTGCCAATACTTGCTTTCTGTTGAGTTTTTAATCTTAGCAATTCTGACTGGTGTGAGATGAATGACACTTCCAGAGGGCCCTGCTACACCACTCCTGGGCATATACCCAGAGGATTCCCTGGCACGCAATAAGGACACATGCTCCACTATGTTCATAGCAGTCTTATTTATAATAGCCAGAAACTGGAAAGAACCCATATGTCCCTCAAAAGAGAAATGGATACAGAAAATGTGGTATATTTACACAATGGAATACTACTCAGCAATTAAAAACAATGAATTCATGAAATTTTTAGGCAAATGGTTGGAACTGGAAAATATCATCCTAAGTGAGGTAACCCAATCACAAAAGAATACACATGAGATGCAATCTCTGATAAGTGGATATTAATTAACCCAGAAGCTCTGAATACTCAAGACACAATTAACATATCAAATGATTCCCAAGAAGGAAGGAAGGAGATGGCTCTGGTCCTGGAAAGGCTTGATGCAGCATTGTAGAGGATTACCAGGACAGAGAAATGGGAGGGGTAATTGGGGAATGGGTGGAGGAAAGAGGGTTTATGGAATTTATGGGGAGGGGGAACTGGGAAAGGGAAATCATTTGGAATGTAAACAAAGAATATAGAAAAAGAAAAAAGTTAAATTGTTTAAGGAAAAAATATTTTACTACTTTTATTGTATGCACATTGAACACAGTGTAAGGCAGAGGCATTGAACCAGCAAATTGTCCTGAGTGACAACTGGTTTTAAAACTTAAAACATAATTTTTTGCTTTCTCCTAGGTTCTAGAAAAATCTAGAAGATCATAGGCAAATCTGCAAATCTAAAATGTAACAGAGTAATCAATGCAATCCATACATATAATGATGGAATAGGCATACACAAGATCGAAGTTTGTGTTACTCATCTGTGTTAGCTTTAGTGAGAGCACATCAAACCTGTTAAAATGATTTAATCCTGTTTCAAAGCTTGCACTCTGAACAACAACAACAACTACTACTACTACTACAAAATGGGTGGGGGATTACAGTAGACAATGAAGAGTAAACCAAGAATCATAAGAAAAAAATGGTCAAATGCCAAATATTAATGTAACTGCCTAAAATAGTGCTAAACATCTAGAAACCAGAGAGTGTAACCTTTTCATTTGAACAAAAATCATGGGAAGCATTTAATTGTCTCTGCCAATTTCTATGTACTATGTGTGTGCATCTAAGCTATCTTAATGTTCTCTTATGCAATATTTAAAGACAAAAAGTCTTCCTTTTTCAAGTAAGTCTATCAAATATTTGTTGAACGAATACTAGTCCTCTCTGCTTGCTTTTATTACTTGAATTAATTTCACCTTTTTTGATGGACATATTATCCTTTCTTCCTTTCCTCAATAAACAATAACTTTATTCATTTAAAAAATGTTAACCAGTTCACTCTTGATAGATTCATATATGTCAAATTTTTCTGAGTGTTAACAAGCATGTCACCTGAAACATGCCCTTTTCAAGACTTTCTAATGAACTCTGTTAACACACCATGGCCTTTTTTTTTTTTTTATTACAGTTCAGTTTTAATTTTAGAGGGGAAGGCATATGACAAAAGTCAAGATGAGATTGTGTTATACTTATCAAAACTCAACACCATATGGAAATAAATTTGACTTTTTGGCATGTAGGGAAATATATAATGACATTATTTTTGCTCTCAGAAATAACATTTCCTAAAGTTCCACAAAAGTTATTTTTCTACTCAACTCCAGCTTTGTTTTTCTGTAATTAATTGCTATTTTTGTCATAAATCCCACAGTAAGTCCAGAAAGCAAATGTTACAGATATAAATACATGATACAATTGGTAAAACATTTTATAGATCATGCTGACTAAAATTAAAACAATAGTTGCTTACATAGGAGGCTTACATAGAAGAAAATGTACTTCCAAATTATTGCTAAATAAATTGTCTCTCACATTGTCTCTCATCAGTCATTTAAATATGTTTCATTTTCATGTAATCATTGAAAATTATTTCTTCAACTGAAACACAATTCATACCATATGTACATCTAATTATATTAATGGTAAAGTCACACACCTTCAATATGATGTCTTTGTCGTTTACGTAAACTGTACAATCTTGGCTAGATGTGCATTTGGCTAGGTGAAATTAATTAATGTATTAAAATCAAGCAGAGAGAACATTATTCATTCAACAAATATTTGATAGGCTAACCTGAAAAAGCTAGACTTTTTGTCTTTAAATATTGTATAAGAGAACAGTAAGATAGAGTAGATACACAAATATCGCACGTGAAATTGGCAGAGACAATTACATGTTTCCCATGATTTTTGTTCAAATGAAAAGGTTACACTCTCTGGCTTCCAGATGTTTAGCCCTCTTTTAGTTCATTAATTAACAGTATAATTTATTCTTTCAAAGACAGACGTTCTCCTAGCACTCATGATGTTCATCTCAAGTCCAGCTCTAGAGGACATTAAGCATTCATGTGGTTCTTTATACCTACATACACAGTGCACACTCACACACATCTGTTCATAAATTAAACATTTTAAACACAGATTGTTATATTTATGCTTCTCAATTTCATATTTGAAAGATACGTTCTTTCCTTTTTGTTATTTTTGTTTTATCTTCCTAATTTTTATAGTCAAAACAATGATAACAAAATATAGCACAACACTGAGTAATGGTTATCAGACATATTTCAAAATTTAGTAAGGTTTGCTAGTGAATTAAAAGAGTTAAAATAGTTTTAAAGGTTCAAATAAATACATCTTAAAACTATAGGCCCATAAGAGTACTTTGGATTAGGAATGACTTATATAGTAATAGCACAATTTCTAAGATTATTGCTTTGTATTAGATAATAGGGAAACATTTTTCAGTAACAACATTGACTTTAAAACCCCTATGATGAACAAAGTTTAAAATGTTCAAGTTCTGACTGTTTGCCTTTGTAGCTGTCTTTAGATAACCCTCAGTCATTTTTAACTGAATGCAAGAAGCTTACACTTAGTAAATGAGGTGCTTTTTCTAGACTTTAAGATACTCCTCTGTTGGTTTTTTTAAAGAATTTTCTACTTCTTATTTGATGTAAATGTTCAAAGACATCCTACATCCTCACTGGTTTTTCATTTTAAATTCATATTCTAAGTACTTATTTTCCTGTACAGCAATTGAAAACAGATTTTGTTGACAGATGCTGCATTCACATTTAAAAAGAGAAACAGAAACTCAAGGGAAACTAATAATCAGGTGGAAATGACAGTACAGAGCAGACTCTACTGTGTCATTACACGAGAGAAAGGTCTTTCACAGGGAAGAGTCAGAACTTTAGAATGGTGCAAAAATCCATTTAAACCTTCATTTATTCATGTATTTATTTCACAAACATTCATTTTGATGTGTTCATTGCAGTATTCACATTACTCAGAACACTAAAAATTTTGTAAGTTCCCTCATAGAAAATTTAGACTGTAGGCAGGTGGTAGTTGTATAGAACAAACAGGAGACAATAGCTCATATGACTTCCACTGAAATGATCATGCATTTGATATGGATGTATGCCTGCTCTGCCTATATTTCAGGCAGATTAACCTATATAGAATACTTCTTTCTCATATAGAAACATTTAGAGTATCACTTTTCCAAGAAGCAAAATCAAGGGGAGGGAGGTCAGGCAGAGACAGAAATAACTGATGAAGCAGTCAGAAACTTAAGATGTAAGTAACATTATCCAGACCAAGCAAGTTGTATTTATCTATTTTGGTTCTCATGTTCATGTACATAAATGTATAGTTATCCAACAATGATTAATGGAGAAAAAAGCCATGGATGTGAAAAGGTCAGTGAGGAATATAAGGAAGGATTTGTAAGGAAACAATGAAAAAACTAAATTATGTAATTATATTCTCAAGAAATAAACGAAATAATTAAAATCTTTGAATATTTAGTATATCAAATGTGAATGAACCCCATATGCTTATAGATTTGAAAGATTTGTCACTATTGACTGACCCTAATTGAAAGGGTTAGATGTGGTCTTGGAGGAAGTCATCATTGGTTTTTTATTTTTAAATTATCTTATTATATTATTTTTTTTTGAAAAAGCAAGTGAAAACATTTTATTATAAAATTAAAGATTTATATGAAAAACATTTGTGATAAAAATAGAAGAGATATGTAGAAAAACACGTTAAAATTGACAACTTTCATGGAAAATTAAAGAGTAAAGTGGTAGATATAAAGAAACATTGCTAAATTAATTGAAAAGGAAAGTAGAAAAATTTTATGAGAGAATTGAAGATTTATGTGGTTTCACTTTCTTTTTTAATATTTTTATTTTCTATATTCTTTGTTTACATTCCAAATGATTTTCCCTTTCCCGGATCCCTCCTCCCCATATGTCCTATAAACCTTCTTCTCTCCATCCCTTCTCCAATCACCTCCCTCTTTTTTTCTCTGTCCTTATATTCCCTTCCAATGCTAGATCAATCCTTTCCAGGATCAGGACCCTCTCCATACTTCTTCATGGGAGTCATTTGTTATGCAATTTGTGCCTTGGGTATTCAGGGCTTCTGGGCTAATTAATATCCACTTATCAGAGATTGCATTCCATGTGTATTCTTTTGTGATTGTGTTACCTCACTTAGGATGATATTTTCCAGATCAAACCATTTGCCTAAAAATTTTGTGAATTCATTGTTTCTAATTGCTGAATAGTATTCCATTGTGTAAATATACCACATTTTCTGTATCCATTCCTCCTTTGAGGGGCATCTGGGTTCTTCATAGCTTCTGGCTCTTATAAATAAAGCTGTTATGAGCATAATGGAGCATGTGTCTTTATTATATGCCGGGGAATACTTTGGGTATATGCCCAGGAGAGGTATAGCAGGGTCTTCTGGAAGTCTCATGTCCAGTTTTCTGAGGAACCGCCAGACTGATTTCCACAGTGGTTGTACCATCTTACAGTCCCACCAGCAGTGGAGGAGTGTTCCTCTTTCTCCACATCCTCGCCAACACTTGCTGTCTCCTGAGTTTTAGACCTAAGCCATTCTGACTGGTGTAAGGTGAAATTTCAGGGTTGTTTTGATCTGCATTTCCCTAATGACTAATGATTTTGAGCACTTCTTAAGGTGCCTCTCGGCCATCCGAAATTCTTCAGGTGAAAATTCTTTGTTTAGATCTGTACCCCATTTTTTAATAGGGTTATTTGTTTCCCTGGGGTCTAACTTCTTGACTTCTTTGTATATATTGGATATTAGCCCTCTTTCAGATGTGGGGTTGGTGAATATCCTTTCCCACTTTGATGGTTGCTGTGTTGTCCTTTTAACAGTGTCCTTTGCCTTACAGAAACTTTGTAATTTTATGAGGTCCCATTTGTCAATTCTTGATCTTAGAGCATAAGCTATTGGTGATCTGTTCAGGAACTTCTCTCCTGTGCCCATGTCCTCAAGGATCTTCCCCAGTTTCTTTTATATTAGTTTCAGTGTGTCTGGTTTTACATGGAGGTCCTTGATCCACTTGGAGTGAAGTTTAGTACATGGAGATAAGAATGGATCAATTTGCATTCTTCTGCATGCTGACCTCCAATTGAACCAGCACCATTTGTTGAAAAGACTATCTTTTTTCCACTAGATGTTTTTGGCTCCTTTGTCGAAGATCAAGTGACCATAGGTGTGTGGATTAATTTCTGGATCTTCAATTCTATTCCATTGGTCCACTTGTCTGTCACTGTGCCAAAACCATGCAGTTTTTAACACTATTGCTCTGTAGTATTGCTTGAAGTCAGGGATACTGATTGCCCCAGAATTTCTTTTGTTGTTGAGAATAGTTTTAGCTATCCTGGGTTTTTTGTTATTCCAGATGAATTTGAGAATTGCTTTTTCTAACTCTGTGAAGAACTGAGTTGGGATTTTGATGGGGATTGCATTGAATCTGTGGATTGCTTTTGGCAAGATGGCCATTTTAACTATATAAATCCTGCCAATCCATGAGCATGGCAGATTTTTCCATTTTCTGAGGTCTTCTTCGATTTCCTTCTTCAGAGACCTGAAATTCTTGTCATATAGATCTTTCACTTGTTTGGTTAGAGTCACACCAAGATACTTTATATTGTTTGTGGCTTTTTTGAAGGGTGTCATTTCCTTAACTTCTTTCTCAGCCTACTTATCTTTTGAGTATAGGAAGGCAACTGATTTGCTTGAGTTGATTTTATAACCAGCAACTTTCCTGAAGTTGTTTATCAGCTGTAGGCGTTCTCTGGTGGAGGTTTTCGGGTCACTTAAGTAGACTATCATGTCATCTGCAAATAGTGATAATTTGACTTCTTCCTTTCCAATTTGTATCCCCTTGACATCCTTATGCTGTCTAATTGCTTTAGCTAGAACTTCAAGTACTATATTGAAACGATATGGAGAGAGAGGACAGCCTTGTCTAGTCCCTGATTTAAGTGGGATTGCTTCAAGTTTCTCTCCATTTAGTTTGATGTTGGCTACCCGTTTGCTGTATATTGCTTTAACGATGTTTAGGTATGGGCCTTGATTTCCTGTTCTTTCCAATACTTTTAGCATGAAAGGATGCTGGATTTTGTCAAATGCTTTTTCTGCATCTAATGAGATGATCATATGGTTTTTTCTTTGAGTTTGTTTATGAAGTGGATAGCATTGATGGATTTCCTTATATTGAACCATCCCTGCATCCCTGGGATGAAGCCTACTTGATCATGGGGGATGATCGTTTTGATGTCTTCTTGGATTTGGTTGGCAAGAATTTCATTAACTATTTTTGCATCAATATTCATAATGGAAATTGGCCTGAAGTTCTCTTTCTTTGTTGGATCTTTGTGTGGTTTTGGTATCAGCGTAATTGTGGCTTCATAGAACGAGTTGGGTAGAGTTCCTTCTGTTTCTATTTTGTGGAAAAGTTTGAAGAGTGTTGGTGTTAGGTCTTCTATGAAGGTCTGGTAGAACTCTGCACTGAAGCCATCTGGCCCCGTGCTTTTTTTGGTTGGAAGACTTTCTATGACCCTTTTTATTTCTTCAGGTGTTATGGGACTCTTTAATTGATCTATTTGATCCTGATTTAGTTTTGGTGTAGGATATCTGTCTAGGAAACTGTCCATTTCCTCCAGATTCTCCAGTTTTGTTGAGTATAGGCTTTTGTAGTAGGATCTAATGATTTTTTGAATTTCCTCAGTTTCTGTTGTTATATCTCCCTTTTCATTTCTAAGTTTGTTAATCTGGATACTGTCTCTGTGTCCTTTGGTTAGTCTGGCTAAGGGTTTATCTATCTTGTTGATTTTCTCAAAGAACCAGCTCCTGGTTTTGTTGATTCTTTGTATGGTTCTCTTTGTTTCTACTAGATTGATTTCGGCCCTGAGTTTGATGATTTCCTGCCTTCTACTCCTCCTGGGTGAAATAGCTTCTTTTTGTTCCAGGGCTTTCATGTGTGTCATTAAGCTGTTAGTGTATGCTCTCTCCATTTTCTTTTTGGAGGCACTCAGGGATATGAGTTTTCCTCTTAGCACTGCTTTCATTGTGTCCCATAGATTTGGGTATGTTGTGTCTTCATTTTCATTATGTTCTAAAAAGTCTTAATATATTTCTTTATTTCTTCCTTGACCAAGGTATCATTGAGTAGAATATTGTTCAGTTTCCACATGTATGTGGGTTTTCTGTTCTTTTTGTTGCTATTGAAGACCACTTTTACTCCATAGTGATCTGATAGGAGGCATGGGATTAGTTCAATCTTCTTATATTTGTTGAGTTCTGTCTTGTGACCAATTATATGGTCTATTTTGGAGAAGGTACCATGAGGTGCTGAGGAAAAGGTATATTCTTTTGCTTTAGGATAGAATGTTTTATATATATATATATATATATATATATATATATATATATATATATATATATATATATTAACTCTAATTGGTCCACAGCTTCAATTAGTTTCACTGTGTCCCTGTTTAGTTTCTGTTTTCCTGATGGGTCCATTGAGGAAAGTGCAGTGTTGAAGTCACCCACAATTATTGTGTTAGGTGTAATGTGTGCTTTGAGCTTTACTAAAGTTTATTTTATAAATGAGGGT
Organism: Apodemus sylvaticus; assembly: GCF_947179515.1. NCBI lineage: Eukaryota > Metazoa > Chordata > Mammalia > Rodentia > Muridae > Apodemus > Apodemus sylvaticus. Next base: position 43,236,288 of record NC_067479.1, read on the forward strand.
GCCCTTGCATTTGGAGCATAGATGTTCAAGATTGAGAGTTCTTCTACTTGTATTTTTCCTTTGACCAGCAAGAAGTGTCCCTCAGAGTCTCTTTTGATTACTTTGGGTTGAAAGTCAAATTTATCTGATATTAAAGTGGCTACTCGTACTTGTTTCCTGAGACCATTTGCTTGTAATATTGTCTTCCAGCCTTTTACTCTAAGGTAGTGTTTGTCTTTGACCCTGAGGTGTGTTTCCTGTATGCAGCAAAATGTAGGGTCCTGTTTAAGTATCCAGTCAGTTAGTCTCCGTCTTTTTATTGGGGCATTGAGTCCATTGATGTTAAGAGATATTAAGGAATAGTGATTGTTGCTTTCTGTTATCTTTGACGTTATTTTTTAAATTTGATTGGTTAACTTCTTTTGGGTTTGATGAAAGGTTACTATCTTTTGTTTTCCAGGGTGAAGTTTCCCTCCTTGTATTGGTGTTTTCCTCCTACTATCCTTTGTAGGGTTGGGTTTGTGCATAGATATTGGGTAAACTTGGTTTTGTCATGGAATATCTTAGTTTCTCCATCTATGGTGATTGAGAGTTTTGCTAGGTATAGTAGTTTTGGCTGGCATTTGTGTTCTCTTAGAGTCTGCATGAGATCTGCCCAAGATCTTCTAGCCTTCATAGTCTCAGGTGAGAAGTCTGCTGTGATTCTGATAGGTCTTTATTTATATGTTACTTGGCCTTTTTCTCTTACTGCCTTTAATATTCTTTCTTTGTTTAGTACATTTGGTGTTTTGATTATTATGTGACGGGAGGTATTTCTGTTCTGGTCCAGTCTGTTTGCAGTTCTGTAGACTTCTTGTATATTCATGGGTATTTCTCTCTTTAGGTTAGGGAAGTTTTCTTCCATAATTTTATTGAAGATATTTGCTGGCCCTTTAAGTTGTAAATCTTCACTCTCATCTATGCCTATAATCCTTAGGTTTGGTCTTCTCATTGTGTCCTGGATTTCCTGGATATTTTGCGTTACAAGCTTTTTGCATTTTGTATTTTCTTTGACTGTTGAGTCCATGGTTTCTATGGCATCTTCAGCATCTGAGATTCTTTCTTCTATCTCTTGTATTCTGTTGTTGATATTTGCATCTATGTCCCCTGATTTCTTCCCAAGGCTTTCTATCTCCAAAGTTGTCTCCCTTTGAGTTTTCTTAGTTGTTTCTACTTCTGATTTGGATCCTGGATGGTTTTGCTTAGTTCTTTCACTTGCTTGTTTGTGCTTTCCTGTAATTTTTTAAGAGATTTTGTGTTTCCTCTTTCATGACCTCAGCCTGTTGACCAAAGTTCTTTGGTATTTCTTTAAGTGTTTTTTGCATTTCCTTCGTATTGGCTTTTGTATTCTCCTGGATTTCTTTCAATGATTTTTGTGTTTCCCTTTTAAGGGCTTCTAACTTTTGATCCATTTTCTCCTGAATTTCTTTAAGTATGTCCTTCATGTGTTCCTGTACCAGCATCATGACCAGTGATTTTAAATCCAAATCTTGTTTTACTGGTGTGATGGGGTATCCAGGACATGCTGTTAAAGGAGAATTGGGTTCAAATGTTGCCATATTGCCTTGATTTCTGCTAGTGACATTCCTGTGTTTGCCTTTTTCATCTAGTTCTCACTGGTGTTAGTTGGTCTTGTCAATACTGGACTCACCAGTGCAAGCTGCCTCTTCCCAGGTGGCCTCTGGTGCACAGCTTACCTCCTGCACTGCCTGGAGACAGGGTGCTGTTGCCCAGGCTGTTCAGATCCCAAAGCAGACACCTGAAGGCTCCTGCAGGGGCCAGCTGGATTCACCAGAGCACACTGACTCCTCACAGTCTCATGGTTTCACTTTCCATCAACTTAGAATTATTTTTATGCCTGCCATCTTATCGGTATAATATTCCATGATAATCTTCAATTTTAACATATTTTTCTACATATTTCTTCTCTTTTATCAGAAATATTTTCCATGTAAATCTTCAACTTTATCAGAAAATGTTTATCATTCCACTTTCAATCCATGTAGAAACACTTTTATGCCTACCATTATTATATCTATATAAAATTTTACATTATAATCTTCAATTTTAACATGTTTTTCTACATTTTTCTACAATTTATCAGAAATATTTTCCATATAAATCATTGGGTTTTTGTTGTTCATTTGCTTTTTTGTTTTTGGCTCCACGACATTCTTTTATTGCTTTCAGCTATGTATAAATTTAGGCAAAAGTTCTCTATGTAAGAAAGAATTACCTCTTAGATAAAATGTTACAGAAAAAAAAAGCGCTTCGGAAAAGTATCATGAGAAGTTCAAAACAGTGTTCCATGCTGTAAGCTCATTGTAAGTTGACAGTTTTCACTTGGCTTTGTCTTACCATAGTGTCCACCTGTGGCTTCATTCTTGACCTGAATCATCCGTGACTTCATTATTACCCGAATGCTCTTTCTTGAACACAGATTTATCCCAAGCCTATTGCTCTTTTTACTGTAATTATGAAATCTCATTGTGTTTCTAATTATGCAGTTTTTACTTTCTATTATGAGGAACCGGCACATTCTACTCTTGATTCTGTCTTTATTATATATTTCTAGCAAAACAACTAAGACCATCCTTAAATCTTTCTTCTTAAGATTATTTGAATCAAATCAGGAATTCTGTAAAATATTTAATTCATCCAAAGAGTATTAATTTGTGAAATTCCCTATTTGTGTTGATCTGCAGAAAATTCGCTTAATAAGTTGGGCTAAATGAAAACATAGGCTATGTAACAGTGACAGGAAAGGCATATCAACAGCAAGAAGCAATCCTGAGATAAAGTCTCTTGGGATCTTGCTCCTCAGAGCTCACCCATCTTAGGCCATGAAAAATGGTTGGCCACCTTTAGGAGAGCAACCTGTTACGTTCAGTCTTTCTTATACAGCTCCTGATATTAACATATTTGTGTATACACACACACACACACACACACACACACACACACACACATATATATATATATATATATATTGTATACTTTTTAACTCAGCTTTTTAAAAAATTGTTTACTAGATATATTCTTTATTTACATTTCAAATGATTCCCCTTTCCTGGTCTTCCCCCCCTGAAAATTCCATAAGTCATCTCCCCTCCCCCTATCCCCAATCAACCGCCTCCCTCTTCCCTGTTCTGGTATTGCCCTACTCTGCTGCATCTAGCCTTTACAGGACCAGGGACCTCTCCTCCATTTGATGTCTAACAAGATCATCCTCTGCTGCTTGTGCATCTGGAGCCATGGACAACACCATGTTTTCTATCTGACTGATGTTTTTATCCCTGGGACCTGTTGGAGTACTGGGTGCCTCATATCATTGTTCCTGCTATGGTGCTGCAAACCCTTTCATCTCCTTGGGTCCTTTATCCTGATCCCCTATTGGGGACTCTGTGCTCAGTTCAAAGGTTGGCTGAGACTGTTCCCTCTGTATTTGTCATGCACTAGCAATCACTGGGGTTTTACAAGGCCCACTCTGAGCTAAGAATCTGTCCATTCATGGTGCCTGGAGATCAGGGTGTAGAACTCAGATACTTCCTCACTCTCATGTCTGCCTGTGTCGCCCTATGTTTCCCACTATAATAATGGACTGAAATTTTGAAAGTGAAAATCAGATCCAACTAGATACTTTCATTTATGAGATTTGCCATAGTCATAGTGTTTCTTCATAGCAATACCTCACTAAGACATAATGAAATCACTTTGCTTTTATTCTGTCTTCTAAAATATTAATATAAATATTAAAATTCTTTATCTCAAATATTATTTATTAATTACCCTGACTTACATGAAGTACATTCCAAAGCAAGAAAACATAAATATTTATTTTAAGATTTTAAAGGCTCAGTGCAGCAGTATAGGACAATACCAGAACAGGGAAGTGGGAAGGGGTGGATGGGGGAACAGGGGGAGGGAAGACGGCTTCCGGGACTTTCAGGGAGTGGGGAGCCAGGAAACGGGAAATCATTTGAAATGTAAATAAAAAATATATCGAATAAAAAAAAAGATTTTACATGTGGTGTGTGTGTGTGTGTGTGTGTGTGTGTGTGTGTGTGTGTGTGTGTGAGTGAGGAGCACGGGTGATTTACAAAATAGTATTTAGCATCAGAGACTATAGGACATAATTGATTGCATTGTCTATTACTGGATTGTAACTCTGATAATTTGAAGTGGATGAATACTTCCTTTCATTCATATTCCTCCATAGCATTGTTTTTTTTTTGTTTGTTTGTTTGGTCATTTCAATCATCCTATTTTGATTTTCTGTTTACTATTTCTCCAGTCATTCAAAACAAGATTTAAGGCATTTCTTTGAGTTCCTGCTGAAGACGATCTTTTCTTCAGATCTTTTCTATGATATGTTCACTAATGACATTTAGTCTTTGAAGTTATGAGTAAAGCACAGACTTTATATGTAAAACAAACAGTATAATATAATAATTTAAAATTTTCACATGGCAAAATAATTTTTATTAATATGTTCAATAATATGTTGATTTCTTGACATAATTTTACATGGAGTACTGAGTTTCGAAATGATTTTTCCTTTAATTCAGTTGTCTTAACATGTACATTTAATATTACATTACTTAAAAGTAAATTGTTACTTTTTATTTATAGCTGCATTTCAATGGGAATATATAAATGCTTCATCCTTGCCAATTTGCAATCTCTGTTAAACATAATTTGTATCTAAGTCTAAAATGTGTTACTGTAGGAAAAAATGATAAATTTATGAATGTCAAATAAGAAAACTGTTTTAACATAAAAATAAAAGTGCCCCTTTTCACCTTACAACAATCACTTATGATTTCCAGCATGAGATATTACTGTCTCTATATTAAGTTATAATGACATCCACAGATACAGCTGTCTTTAATTTTTATTTTTAAAGTAGCATTTTAGTATTTGACCTTCCACGGCATTGCTTTCAACAGCAAAAGTTTCTTTGACTTTTCTGTCCTTTGTGAATCCTTTTCTTTCAGGTTTTCACAGAAACTTCAGTAAAGTTATTTTTCTTAAATTTATCATATATGTGAACTATTATGAATGAAAATAAATAGAACTCTTTACCTGTTCTCATCAGAGTCAACAACATTTATTTACTTAATAAAACAGTAGTGAAAAATGTACCTCTGTTTTGGCTTTTAGACTTCTTCCACCTAAGATATTTCTCCATTCTTCAGTCTGTGTGAATGCCTATAATGTGATAACTCTTAACCTTTGGCTCATAAACAATTTGGGGCTGGTGTATCAGCTCTCCTGTATGTCAGATATTGACACTAAGATTCTGATCAGTAGCAAAGTTAGTTATGTAGCAGGAACAAAATTATTTCATGGTTGACACTGACCCCAATATATGGAAGTGTATTAAAGTATCACAGCATTAAGAAGCCTGACAGGAGCCTGATATAGCTGTCTTCTGAGAGGCTCGGCCAGTACCTGACAAATACAGAGGTGGATGCTGCCAGCTAACTGTTGGACTGAGCACAGGTTCCCAGATGAAAGAGCTAGAGAAAAGACCAAAGGAACTGAAGGAGCTGTCAGACCCCTAGGAGGAACAGCATTATCAACCAGCCAGTACCCCCAGAGCTCCAAGGTACTAAACTACCTACCAAAGAGAACACACGGAGGTTCCAGCTGCATATGTAGCAGAGAATGGCCTTGTTGGACATCAAAGGGAGGAGAGGCCCTTGGCCCTGAGAAGGACAGGGAAACAGGGAGTGTGTGGGTTGGCAAGTGGGGGTAGGGGGTGTGGGGGTGGGGAGGAAGTAGAGGATAGGGTGTTTTTGCAGGGGAAACTAGAAAGGGATAACATTTGAAATGTAAAGAAAGAAAATATCTAATTAAAAATAGCAAAAAGTAAAAAGAAAAAAAATGAAGCCTGATTACCACTGCTATAGTGATTATTTGAGTAGGCGGTCCTACATTTTATTCACTGTTAGGATAGAATGTCAAGTATATTCATTATGTATCAAATATTAAAAGACAAAAATGTTTTCTTTTATACCTTTAAGCCATGTGCAGTCTGACTTTCTTTCTTTCCAAGAGTTTAACTCCATTTTAAATACTTTCCTGAAGTTTTATATTGAAATATTCTTCATAGCAAAGCAGCACACTCTATCTACAAGGACTGAAATATATTGCACCTCTGGATATCATCTTGAGTATATATTTCAAATATTAGTTCTTGAGATAAATTTATGTGAACACAGAAACTTCAGAAGTTCAAAATATATTTTATTACTAATCTCAGAGTTCACATAAGTTGCACTAAAGAGAATTCAATACTCAGCAAAATAAAATAACCTTACAAAATGAAAAACCATTCACTGGAGACTCAAAGCACTTGAATATGTTTAGTGAAGTCTTTCTCTGTATTACAACAATATAATAATGAAATTATCTGTAGGCCTAGATGTAGAAATTTTGAGAACTTCTAGAAATCATATATATTGCTGTTATCAAATATTTATTATATATAATTAAATATTTACAACAGTTCTATAATCAGTGGAACATACTCATGTTCCACAGCTGTGGTTTATATGTTAAGTATTTTTAGTATTTTGAAAAACTAAATTAGAGTAATGACCCAAGTTTCTGTGTTTTCTAAACTTTTCTAGTGTGATTCTTGCATCCATAGATAAAAAAACATTTTATGGTGCATTCTCTCAGGGCATCCTCTTCTTAAGGTTTTAATCACATGTTATTTATTTATTCTGTTTATGAAATTATGATACCTGTAAAGCATGCTTAGTTATGGTACCTCAGTTCATACAGGAGAGAAATTCACATAAACAGCATCCTGACATTCTGGACCACTCTGGAGGATAGACAAGTTTTGAATATAATGTGCTAAATAATTCAGTGTACAAAACATTTCATCGAACTGCTTAGCATCAGTGGAGATGCCTTGTGGATGACTACAACTTACATATAATTAAACAAATCACCTAGAATAAATTAATAACATGCATTGATCTATATATACTTATATATCTTAAATATACTAATTAAAACAGAAGGAAAATACAGAGCACTAAATCTTCTTGAGTTTCTTCATTTTTAATTTATTTCATTATAGTACACATAGTTTAAGTTTATTTCTTAAAGACTGAACATTTTGGTTAACAGACTTTTTTCTTTCTACTTAAAATATACCAGAAACTTTTATTTCTCATATTCTTCCTTTAACAGATTGAATTGTATTGTATGTAATTGAAGATGTTTTTCTTATGTTTAACTTTGTAAAAACAAGGGCAAAGAAAGCATAATGAAGGGTTTGACTCTTGTGTGTACTATTTAAAATTTGCTATTATATATATAAGCTTTAGGGATAACTACAATTTTTATTCATATATTAGGAGATTAATCTATACTGTTAAATATAATAATCAGATATTTTTGGACCTAATTATCTGAGCTATAATTTTACTGTCAAATTTTCTTAATAGTGGCAGAATAATGCAAATATACACCATGATATGTGTTTACTTATACCCATACATATGTTAATGTCTATGCATTTATAAATACATACACATACTTGAGCACATTCAAGTATGTACTCATTTGTATGAGTATGTCTTACAGGTGAAGTATTGAAATAAAAGATATATCAGTCAGAAATAATGAAGAGAAAAACATTAAGATAAGTTGTCTTACTACTCTATATTTTATAAAAATTCATTTCTTTTTATCATTATCCATCTTTGACTACATAGTAATTCACACAATTTTATATTAATTTCAGTATAATTATTATTAGTAAACCTTTACCGATTCTTCTTTGAATAGGTAGCTCATCAGCTCTAATATTGAATAGAATTCAGCAATTATGTCATTTTTATTATCTAACTTAAACTCTAAATCTTTCTTCGTATCCTGAAAATTTGAAAATGCCTGAATGTCTGCATATAGAACAACAATTTCAATTATTGCATTAAATATCAGAATAAACATAAAATTCCCTTTAAACTAATATCATACACTTTCTAATCTTATTAGAAAGACTAGATTTGTCTATTGATTTTTGTGAATGAGGAGAAAAAACTTTTTTGATTATATAATACCTTGTAAATCTATTCTGACTGATATATAACATGTGAATGTTACTTACTTATGTTGTTAAGTGAATCAGCCCACTATGAACATGTGGTATGTGTGTGTGTATGCTTGAGTGTGTAGTGAAGTGTGTTTATGTGTTTATGCATATCATTATATGTGTCTTTTTCTTTGGAGTCACATACTAAGATTTATTTGGGGTCAATATTTAAGATATTTCACCTATGGTTCTTCTATAAATTATTTAATTTTAAAATAAATCTATGTTATGAGATATATCCATATTATTTATAAAATATATGATCACTTTGGCCATTTATCAAATTCCTTCAAGTTATTAAAAATAATAGATTAGAGCTATTTAATTCCAATTCGCAAAGTTGTTTTGATTTGTTTTCCCATGATGGCTAAAGATGGTGAATATTTTTTAGATGCTTCATGGGAGTTTGAGATTCCTCTGTTGAAATACTCTGTTTAGATATGTATCCCATTTTTAATTGTATTATTTGCTTTGTTGGTATCTTGTTTATGTTCAATTACAGATCTTTAGCAATAAAGACCACATGGTACAGGCATTAAAACAGAGAAGTTGATTAACTGATTCTAATTAAAGACAAAATGTAAATTCGCACACTTATAGACACCTTTTTATAAAATAAAGAAGCCAAAATTATGCAATGGGATATAGAATCTTCAACAAATTGTTCTAGTCTAACTGGATGTTGGCACCTGGAAAAATGCAAATTGATCCATAACTCTCACCCTGCACAAAACTCAAGTCTGAGTGAATCAAAGACCTCAATATAAAACCAGTTATACTGAACCCAGTAGAAGAGAAAATGGGGAGCAGCCTTGAACACATTGACACAGGAGACAAATTCCTGAAAACCAATACTGCAGGTAGTAATATCAACAATTAAAAAAAATGGGAGCTCATGAAACTGAAAAGTTCTTCATGGCAAATCACCATCAACAGCAAAAAATGGCAGCCTACAGAATGAAAATACAATTTCTCTAACTCTATTTCTAACAGAGGGCTAATTTCCAAAAGTAAACAAAGAAATCAAAGGATATTTCTTATTCCAAACACCAACAGAAAATAGAAAAATATTTGATGAAATGAGTAAATGTAATAATGGCCTTCTTTTTCTATGTACTCAATTATGCACCTTAAACATATATAAAGGTATCAGATCAATTAACAAAATGGCAAACTTCAGCTAATAAAAGAATAAAAGCCCATATTTACTTATCAGATTGTTATGAATACATGCACAAACACATGCTCATCTACATTCTCTGGCTTGATAACCTGAGGAAAAATTTCTGTAACCACTAATGTTGAGACTGACGTGACTTCAGTAAATGTTGCAAATATTACTCAAAAACTTTTAAACGTTTTACTCATGCATTCATCCCAAGAATTTATTCTGAATTTACATTACCCACAATTGTAAATAACAATCTAGAAAACTATTCATTTAAGTCATAGTTTAACCATAGAAAATACTGTTTATTTATCTTTTTTATTCCTATTAGTTTTTGTGTGCTCTACTAAAGGATTATTTTTTATTCATTTCTATTAAATGTGATCATTAAGTCTATACCATTAGCTCTTTACTAAACACCTATGCTTTCTGTTGAATTAACTTTTGAGATTATTATAAATATAACCATTATTTTAAAAAGGAATATTACTTGATTTAGAATGGTATTGGCACAGTGATAGGCAAGTGGACCAATGGAATAGAATTGAAGACCTAGAAATGAATCCACACACCTATGGTCACTTGATCTTCAACAAAGGAGTGGAAAACATCCAGTGGAAAAAAGATACCCATTTCAACAAATGGTGCTGGTTCAACTGGAGGTCAGCATGCAGAAGAATATGAATTGATCCATTCTTATCTCTGTGTACTAAACTCAATTCCGAGTGGATCAAGGACCTCCACATAAAACCAGACACACTGAAACTAATAGAAAAGAAACTGGGGAAAACCCTTGAGGACATGGGGAAAAGTTCCTGAACAGAACACCAATAGCTTATGCTCTAAGATAAAGAATTGACAAATGGGACCTCTTAAAATTACAAAGTTTCTGTAATGCAAAGGACACTGTCAAAAGGACAAAATGGCAACCAACAAATTGGTAAAAGATTTTCACCAACCCTACATTTGATAGAGGGGTAATATCCAATATATGCAAAGAACTCAAGAAGTTAGACCCCAGGGAACCAAATAACCCTATTAAAAATGGGGTACAGATCTAAACAAAGAATTTTCACCTGAAAAAATTCGCATGGCAGAGAAGGACCTTAAGAAATGCTCAACATCATTAGTCATTAGGGAAATGCAAATCAAAACAAGCCTGAGATTTCACCTCACACCAGTCAGAATGGCTAAGGTTAAAAACTCAGGAGACAGCAGGTGTTGGGGAGGATGTGGAGAAAGAGGAACACTCCTCCACTGCTGGTGGGGTTGTAAGATGGAATAACCATTTTGGAAATCAGTCTGGCGGTTCCTCAGAAAACTGGACATGGCACTTCCGGAGGACCCTGCTATACTTCTCCTGGGCATATACCCAAAGGATTCCCCAGTATGCAATAAAGACACATGCTCCATTATGTTCATAGCAGCCTTATTTATAATAGCCAGAAGCTGGAAAGAACCCAGATGTCCCTCAATGGAGGAATGGATACAGAACATGTGGTATATTTACACAATGGAATACTACTCAGCAATTAAAAACAATGAGTTCACGAAATTTTTAGGCCAATGGTTTGATCTGGAAAATATCATCCTAAGTGAGGTAACCCAATCACAAAAGAATATACATGGAATGCAATCTCTGATAAGTGGATATTAATTAGCCCAGAATCTCTGAATACCCAAGGCACAATTAGCATACCAAATGACTTCCATGAAGAAGTAAGGAGAGGGTCCTGATCTTTGAAAGGCTTGATCTAACATTGGAAGGGAGTATCAGGACAGAGAAAAAGGAGAGAGGTGATTGGAGAATGGGTGGAGAGAAGAAGGTTTATGGGACATATGGGGAGGGGGGAACTAGGAAAGGGGAAATCATTTGGAATGTAAACAAAGAATATAGAAAATAAAAATATATATAAAAAATGTTCTTGAAGAACTTCGGATGGCGGAGAAGCATCTTAAAAAATGCTCAACTTCATTAGTCATTAGGGAAATACAAATCAAAACAACCCTGAGATTTCACCTTACACCAGTCAGAATGGCTAAGATTAAAAATTCAGGAGAGAGCAGGTATTGGAGAGGGTGTGGAGAAAGAGGAACACTCCTCCACCACTGGTGTGGTTGCAAATTGGTACAACCACTCTGGAAATCAGTCTGGCGGTTCCTCCAAAAACTGGGCACATCACTTCCAGAAGATCCTGCTATACCACTCCTGGGCATATACCCAGAGGATTCCCCACCATGTAATAAGGATACATGCTCTACTATGTTCATAGCAGCCATATTTATAATTGCCAGATGCTGGAAAGAACCCAGGTATCCCTCAACAGAAGAGTGGATGCAAAAAATGTGGTATATCTACACAATGGAGTACTATTCAGCCATTAGGAACAATGAATTCATGAAATTCTTAGGCAAATGGATGGAGCTAGAGAACATCATACTAAGTGAGGTAACCCAGACTCAAAAGGTGAATCATGGTATGCACTCACTAATAAGTGGATATTAACCTAGAAACCTGGAATACCCAAAACATATTCTACACATCAATTGAGGTACAAGAAGAAAGGAAGAGTGGCCCCTTGTTCTGGAAAGACTCAGTGAGGTAGTATTCAGCAAAACCAGAACGGGGAAGTGGGAAGGGGTGGGTGGGAGGACAGGGGGAGAGAAGGGGGCTTACGGGACTTTCGGGGAGTCGGGGGGGCTAGGAAAGGGGAAATCATTTGAAATGTAAATAAAAAATATATTGAATAAAAAAAAAAAAGAGAGAGCACTGACAGCTTGTCCAGAGGTCTCCAGCAATCTGACAGGAACTCACAACCATCTGTAATGGGATCTGATGCCCTCTTCTGGTGTGTCTGAGGAGAGTAACAGTATCTTCACATATATAAAATAAATCTTATAAAAAAGAAAAAAATATTCTTTAAGTAGTCAATATTTACCACATAGATAATTGGTATTAATTTTCTATCTAAAATCATAATCAGTTATGTTATAGCAAATAAAAATAAATCAACATATTATAGAATTATTATATAACTATAATTATCTTTCAGTTTTAAATATTAGTATTTTGATTTGTGAACACATTTAAAATATATAATCATCAATTTTGATGTGCATATTACATCATTATAAATTGTACTAAGTGTGTTTAGCAATACTTCTCAAAACCATGCATTCCAACTAAATCACTTCTGTGAATTTATACAATGAAATCTGGCAATATACAACACATATGTGTGCACATGTACACGGAGTCACAGGAATGCACAGTAGATAAATCACAATATCTGCCCATAAAAGGAAGAAAAAATATGAGTTTTAATTTCACTTCTTTTTATATTCTTCCATTGTTTGTAATTGATAAGGAAGTGAGAGTATATATGTATATATATAAGTTGTATTCAGCCATGAAGAATAAAAGACAGTATTTACTGAAAATGAAAGGAGTAATGGATTTTCATGTTAACGGCATTATATCATATCTATACCTAAAAAATATAGCAGATTTCGTTTTATGTACAGTAATCAGAGTGAATATCAGATATGAAGTAAAATGGGTCATATTTTGAAACAGAAAAAAGAGCTAAGAGAACACAAATGCCAGCTAAAACTACTATACCCAGCAAAACTCTCAATCACCATAGATAGAGAACCTAAGATATTCCATGACAAAACCAAGTTTACCCAGTACCTATCCACAAACTCAGCCCTACAAGGGATAATAGGAGAAAAACACCAATACAAGGAGGGAAACTTCACCCTGGAAAAAGCAAGATAGTAACCTTCTTTCATCAAACCCTAAAGAGGATAACCAATCAAATTAAAAAAGAAATAATATCAAAAATGACAGGAAGTAATAATCACTATTCATTAATATCTCTTAACATCAATGGGCTCAATGCCCCAACAAAAAGACATAGACTCTTTCTCCACACCCTCTCCAACACCTGCTGTCTCCTGAATTTTTAATCTTAGCCATTCTGATTGGTGTAAGATGAAATCTCAGGGTTGTTTTGATTTGCATTTCCCTAATGACTAATGAAGTTGAGCATTTTTTAAGATGCTTCTCCGCCATCCGAAGTTCTTCAGGTGAGAATTCTTTGTTTAACTCTGTACCCCATTTTTTAATAGGGTTGTTCAGTTTTCTGTAGTCTAACTTCTTGAGTTCTTTATATATATTGGATATTAGCCCTCTATCTGATGTAGGATTGGTGAAGATCTTTTCCCAATTTGTTGGTTGCCGATCTGTCCTCTTGATGGTGTCCTTTACCTTACAGAAACTCTGTAACCTTATGAGGTCCCATTTGTCAATTCTTGCTCTTAGAGCATACACTATTGGTGTTCTGTTCAGAAACTTTCTCCCTGTACTGATGTCCTCAAGGGTCTTCCCCAGGTTCTTTTCTATTAGCTTCAGAGTGTCTGGCTTTATGTGGAGGTCCTTGATCCATTTGGATTTGAGCTTAGTACAAGGAGACAAGGATGGATCAATTTGCATTCTTCTGCATGCTGACCTCCAGTTGAACCAGCACCATTTGTTGAAAAGGCTATCTTTTTTCCATTGGATGTTTTCAGCCTCTTTGTCGAGGATCAAGTGGCCATAGGTGTGTGGGTTCATTTCTGGATCTTCAAAAAAGGTGAATCATGGTATGCACTCACTAATAAGTGGTTATTAACCTAGAAAACTGGAATACCCAAAACATAATCCACACATCAAATGAGATACAAGAAGAAAGGAGGAGTGGCCCCTGGTTCTGGAAAGACTCAGTGAAACAGTATTCGGCAAAACCAGAACGGGGAAGTGGGAAGGGGTGGGAGGGAGGACAGGGGAAGAGAAGGGGGCTTACGGGACTTTCGGGGAGTGGGGGGCTAGAACAGGGGAAATCATTTGAAATGTAAATAAATTATATCGAATAAAAAAAATTAAAAAAAATTACCTAAGTTAAAAAAAAAAAAAGAGACATAGACTAACCGACAGGATACATAAACAGGACCCTACATTTCCTGCATACAAGAAACACACCTCAGTGTCAAAGACAAACACTGCCTAACAGTAAAAGGCTGGAAGACAATTTTACAAGCAAATGGTCTCAGGAAACAAGCTGGAGTAGCCATTCTAATAACAGATAAAACTGACTTTCAACCCAAAGTCATCAAAAGAGACTCTGAGGGACACTTCTTGCTGGTCAAAGGAAAAATACAAAAAGAAGAACTGTCAATCCTGAACATATATGCTCCAAATGCAAGGGCACTGTCATTCATAAAAGAAGCTTTACTAAAGCTCAAAGCAAACATTGCAACTAACACAATAATTGTGGGTGACTTCAACACTGCACTTTCCTCAATGGACTGATCAGGAAAACAGAAACTGAACAGGGACACAGTGAAACTAATTGAAGCTTTGGGCCAATTAGAATTAACAGAGAAATATAGAACATTTTATCCTAAAGCAAAAGAATATACCTTTTTCTCAGCACCTCATGGTACCTTCTCCAAAATAGACCATATAATTAGTCACAAGACAGACCTCAACAAATATAAGAAGATCGAACTAATCCCATGCCTCCTATCAGATCACTATGGAGTAAAAGTGGTCTTCAATAGCAACAAAACAACAGAAAACCCACATACACGTGGAAACTGAACAATATTCTACTCAATGATACCTTGGTCAAGGAACAAATAAAGAAAGAAATTAAAGACTTTTTAGAACTTAATGAAAATGAAGACACAACATACCCAAATCTATGGGACACAATGAAAGCAGTGCTAAGAGAAAAACTCATAGCCCTGAGTGCCTCCAAAAAGAAAATGGAGAGAGCATACACTAACAGCTTAATGACACACATGAAAGCCTTGGAACAAAAAGAAGCTATTTCACCCAGGAGGAGTAGAAGGTAGGAAATCATCAAACACAGGGCTGAAATCAATCAAGTAGAAACAAAGAGAACCATACAAAGAATCAACAAAACCAGAAGCTGGTTCTTTGAGAAAATCAACAAGATAGATAAACCCTTAGCCAAACTAACCAAAGGGCACAGAGACAGTATACAGATTAGCAAACTTAGAAATGAAAAGGGAGATATAACAGCAAAAACTGAGGAAAATCAAAAAATCATTAGATCCTACTACAAAAGCCTATATGCAACACAACTGAACAATTTGGAGGAAATGGACAGTTCCCTAGACAGATATCCGATACCAAAACTAAATCAGGATCAAATAGATCATCTAAACAGTCCCATAACACCTGAAGAAATAAAAGGGGTCATAGAAAGTCAGCCAACCAAAAAAAGCACGGGACCAGATGGCTTCAGTGCAGAATTCTATCAGCCCTTCATAGAAGACCTAACACCAATACTCTTCAAACTTTTCCACAAAATAGAAACAGAAGGAACTCTAACCAACTCGTACTATGAAGCCACAATTATGCTGATACCAAAACCACACAAAGATCCAACTAAGAAAGAGAACTCCAGGGCAATTTCCCTTATGGATATTGATGCAAAAATACTAAATAAAATTCTTGCCAACCGAATCCAAGAACACATCAAAATATTCATCCCCCATGATCATGTAGGCTTCATCTGAGGGATGCAGGGATGGTTAAATATAAGGAAATCCATCAATGCAATCCACTACATAAACAAACTCAAAGAAAAAAACCATATGATCATCTCATTAGATGCAGAAAAAGCATTTGACAAAATTCAGCATCCTTTCATGCTAAAAGTCTTGGAAAGAACAGGAATTCAAGGCCCATACCTAAACATCATTAAAGCAATATACAGCAAACTGGTAGCCAACATCAAACTAAACTGAGAGAAACTTGAAGGATTCTTGAACTAAAATCAGGGACTAGACAAAGCTGTCCTCTCTCTCTCCATATCTTTTCAATATAGTACTTGAAGTTCTAGCTAGAGCAATTAGACAACATATGGAGGTCAAGTGGATACAAATTTGAAAGAAAGAAGTCAAACTATCACTATTTGCAGATGACATAATAGTCTACTTAAGTGACTAGAAAACCTCCAACAGAGAACTCCTACACTTGATAAACAACTTCAGCAAAGTGGCTGGTTATAAAATCAACTCAAGAAAATCAGTTGCCTTCCTATACTCAAAGGATTAGCAGGCTGAGAAAGAAGTTAGGGAAATGACACCCTTCACAATAGCCACAAACAATATAAAGTATCTTGGTGTGACTCTAACCAAACAAGTGAAAGAACTTTAGGACAAGAACTTCTAGTCTCTGAAGAAGGAAATTGAAGAAGACCTCAGAAAATGGAAAAATCTGCCATGCTCATGGATTGGCAGGATTAATATGGTTAAAATGGCCATCTTGCCAAAAACCATCTACAGATTCAATGCAATCCCCATCAAAATCCCAACTCAGTTCTTCACAGAGTTAGAAAAAGCAAATCTCAAATTCATCTGGAATAACAAAAAAACCCAGGATAGCTAAAACTATTCTCAGCAACAAAAGAAATTCTGGGGGAATCAGTATCCCTGACTTCAAGCAATACTACAAAGCAATAGTATTAAAAACTTCATGGTATTGGCACAGTGACAGACAAGTGGATCAATGGAGTACAATTGAAGATCCAGAAATGAATCCACACACCTATGGTCACTTGATCTTCAACAAAGGAGCTGAAAACATCAAGTAGAAAAAAAATAGCCTTTTCAACAAATGGTGCTGGTTCAATTGGAGGTCAGCATGAAGAAGAACTCTAATTGATCCTTCTTTTCTCCATGTACTAAACTTCACTCCAAGTGGATCAAGGACCTCCATATAATACCAGACAAACTGAAACTAATAGAAATAAACTGGGGAAGACCCTTGAGGACATGGGCACAGGGGAAAAGTTCTTGAACAGAACACCAATAGCTTATGTTCTAAGATCAAGAATTGACAAATGGGACCTCATAAAATTACAAAGTTTCTGTAAGGCAAAGGACACTGGTAAAAGGACAAAATGGCAACCATCAAATTGGGAAAGTATATTCACCAACCCTACATCTGATAGAGGGCTAATATCCAATATATACAGAGAACTCAAGAAGTTACACCCCAGGGAACCAAATAACCCTATTAAAAATGGGGTACAGATCTAAACAAAGAATTTTCACCTGAAAAAATTTGGATGGCTGAGAGGCACCTTAAGAAGTGCTCAACATCATTAGTCATTAGGGAAATGCAAATCAAAACAACCCTGAGGTTTCACCTTATACCAGTCAGAATGGCTAAGGTCAAACACTCAGGAGACAGCAGGTGTTGGTGAGGATGTGGAGAAAGAGGAACACTCCTCCACTGCTGGTGGGGTTTTAAGATGGTACAACCACTTTGGAAATCCGTCTGGCGGTTCCTCAGAAAACTGGACATGACACTTCTGGAGGACCTTGCTATACCTCTCCTGGGCTTATACCGAGAGGATTCCCCGGCATGCAATAATGACACATGCTCCATTATGTTCATAACAGCTTTATTTATAATAGCCAGAAGCTGGAAAGAACTCAGATGTCCCTCAAAGGAGGAATGGATACAGAAAATGTGGTATATTTACACAATGGAATACTACTCAGCAGTTAGAAACAATGAAGTCACAAAATTTTTAGGCAAATGGTTTGATCTGGAAAATATCATCCTAAGTGAGGCAACCCAATCACAAAAGAATACACATGGAATGCATTCTCTGATAAGTGGATATTAATTAGCCCAGAATCTCTGAATACCCAAGGCACAAATCGCATAACAAATGACTCCCATGAAGTAGTATGGAGAGGGTCCTGATCCTGGAAATGATTGATCTAGCATTGGAAAGGAATATAACGACAGAGAAAAAGGAGGAAGGTGATTGGAGAATGGATGTAGAGAAGAAGGTTTATGAGACATATGGGGATGGGGGAACTGGGAAAGGGGAAATCATTTGGAATGTAACAAAGAATATAGAAATTTAAAATATTAAATAAAAAGAGCAAAGTTAG
This sequence comes from Apodemus sylvaticus, assembly GCF_947179515.1. Taxonomy (NCBI): domain Eukaryota; kingdom Metazoa; phylum Chordata; class Mammalia; order Rodentia; family Muridae; genus Apodemus; species Apodemus sylvaticus. The sequence continues at coordinate 43,254,581 of NC_067479.1, forward strand.
GGGAGAAATGGTTAAAAAGGAAGGGAAGTACAAACATAATTATAATAAGTACTGGGATAAAAACATGATTTTCATTCACAGTAAACCATAGCAGTAGGTAAATTTAGCTTGCAGTCAGCATGGGAATTAACTCAATCATCTGCATAAATTCAAGTACACTTTTTTGAATAAGAATGATTTTGTTTTTGTTTACTTAGCTTTATATGAGAAATTTTCTAATTTTAAAAACTTATAATTTTGCAGATTTGGAAGGTCTTCATTGTTTCTGGATAGTATTTTCTTATTATACTTTAATTCAAAATAATGATAATCAATTTTATAATATTAATATTCTCTTGACAACATCTTATAACTGTAAGAGAAACCATTTTATTAATTTAGGTTTTTGAATTAAATATTCAATGATTATCTCTCTGGAAAAAAGTTTGATTAAACATAAATAAATGTAATTTCTTAATGATATCTAATTTGAATTTCTAATGATGAAAGTTTTAATTTGTCAATGTAATTGCTTTAGACAATAAATGACAGTTTAAAAGATATGATAAAATAATAATATTTAACAGGATTCAAGTAAAGACAACTCAATCTGACTTGGGAGAGAGAAAAAAAGCAGTCAAAAAGTGACAGAGGGAGGGAAGAGGGACATGTGTGGGAGAGGGGACAGTGATCGATCAGAAAGGAGGAACATAATCAGATATTGGGGGCAGGGGCAGAACTGAAGCCCTAAGGGCCAGCAGAAAGATTGGAAACAGGCAACCTTAGGATGTAGAAGGTTGGGGGACCTTCTATAATGAACCTGAGACCTGGGAGGTAAGAGACTCTCAGGACTCAAAAGGAGGGACCTTGGATAAAGTGCTCTACAGTGAGGAGGTGGAACTTGTGGGATCTACCTTCAGGAGGGACAGGACATTAAGTGGAGAGATGGGGTTGCCATCTCACAATCAAAAGCTCTGTCCCAGAATTGTTCCTGTCTGAAGGAACTGCAAGGAAAAAAATGGAGAAGAGCATGAGAGAAAGCATGTCCAATGACAGACTCAAACTGGGATCCAGCTCAAGGGGAGGGCTGGGGCCCTGACACTGTTGTCGATGCTGTAGTGTGCTTGCAGACAGGAGCCTAGCATGGCTGCCCTCTGATAGGAACAAGAAATAGCTGAAAAAGTCAGATGTAGATATTAGCAGCCAACAGAAGCTAGGGATCGAAGCCAGGGATCCCTGTGTTTGAACTGGGGAAAAGCTAGAAGAAGCTGAGGAGGAGGTCGGTTCCCCATGGGAAGACCAGCAGTCTCAACTGGCCTGGAACCCTGAAACCTCTGAACACTGAGCCACCAACCAGGCAGCATACATCGGGTGATATGAGGCCCCTGACACATATACATCAGAACACTGCCTGGTCTGGCTTCAGAGAGAGAAGATGCATCTAATCCTCAAGAGATTTTAGGTCCCAGGGAGTGGGGAGACTGTGACAATCTCTTGGACCCAAGGGTGTGGGGAGGATGTATGGGGTGGCATCAGTCGGGAGCGGACCAGGATGGGGAGAAGTCTGGATTGTAAAACATGATTGAAGAATAAAAATTTGAAAATTGATTAAATAGATAAACAGCCAGTTCAATATATTTCTACTGAAGTGTAACAAAATTCTCTAGAAACATCTAAAATTACAGATTGTCATGAAATTTAGTATAGTGATATATGTTTCAACTGTTGGTTCATGATCCTTTCTATTGAATAACCTATATCACAAAGGGAATATTGTTACCCATCATTTTCTACTAATATGATGTTTATAGAATAAGAAAGACTTTAGTATTATAAAGAATTACAAAGTTTCTACACATATATTTTGCATTACTTTTAGAGATCTATATGTTAATTACCTGCTGGTTTTTATGATTGAGTTCTTTATGACCTGTAATATAAGTTTGCAAACCAATGATGCTGTTTAGATGACTATTCCTTTAAAAAATGAATTACTAGACATATGTGATGCAAGCTATTTTCCATCCATTCACATTGAGGCAGAGAGAGGCCAGTGATTGGAGGGGAGAGAGGATGAGGAGCTAAGAGAAGGAGGGGCAGAGAGAGAGAGAGGGAGCCTGGGAGCTGCACCAGGGAGCAGAGGAGCAGACACGCAGATCCAGATGGTGTCAGATGTGTTTCCGGTGTGCTGAAAGGTTAGAAATATTGGGATAAAACCTTATAATTGTAATTTGGCATTATGTAACTGTGAATTTCATATACATAACTATATTTGGTTAACTACTCAAGTTTAAGAGTCATGCTTTACCTGATACTTGGGAGTAGTGGATGCTGGGCAGGAGAGTGGGACCTGCCCACTTGGGATTTGGAGCAGAGGCCAGCAGGGTTGTACTATATTTTAACCTTTCCCACTACACATATGCAGATATTGTTCCAACTTTACTTGTTGAGGTAATAGAGAAGACGCTAGTGAACAGATTTCAGAACCTATGAGGTTTCTTTCCTATTATAATAGTAAGAAATAATAATTTAAAAGTGTGTTTTAGTGTTTCTAGTGTGATAAAATACCACATCCTAAAGCACCTTGTGGTGGAAATGGTTCATCATAAACTTCCTCATTGTACTTCCTCACTAAAGGAAAATTACAACATAGCAGGGACATTGAAGCAGGAACTGATGCAGAGGCTATGGAAGAATTTTGTTTATTGGCTTATTCTCATGATTTGCTTGGCTTCCTTTTTTTTATAATATGTAGGACCACCAAACTAGATATGTAAATACTCACAGTGAGCCAGACCTTCTTGTATCAATCACCAATTAAGAAAATGCATGACAGTCTTACCACAAGCCATCTGATGACCTCAATTGAGTATATCTTACAAAATGAGAATAGTTTATGTCAAATAGACAAAAAACTAGCCAGCTCAATATGCCCTACTTACAAACAAACGTGTGTATACCGCCTCAATATAAAAACTTCTTGGGCAGATGTGGTACAATACAGAAGTTTGCATTTTGTTTTTGCTACATTCAACTTGTAGTCATGTATTTTGGATGGCTTAAGAAAACAAACAAAAGGGCTGGAGAGATGGCACAGCAGTTAAGAGCATTGACTGCTCTTCAGAAGGTCCTGCGTTTAATTCCCAGCAACCACATGGTGGCTCATAACCATCCATAAAAAAGAACTGATGCCCTCTTCTGGTGCATCTGGAGACAGCAACCAGTGTACTTAGATATGATAATAACTAAATCTTTAATAAAGAAGGAAAGAAACAAAGGAAACAGAGACAAAACCAATTAGAGCATGATACATTAAAAAGTGATAACAAAATCACAGACAAGTCCTAGACTGAGTAATCAAAACACACCCCAAATCAGTTTCTGTCACATATTCCAAAAGAGAACTCAAAGTTGAGCAGGATGAGATAGAAGGATAGAATATGTGAGAACTTGGGAAGGGACATTGGATAAATGTACTTACTACATTTCAGAATTACTTCAAAGGAAATTTTTAAAAGTTGAAATTCTTTTTTGTTCTTTTTTGAGACAGTCCTCTGTTTTCTTAGTTTTCCTAGAATTTGCTATATAGACAATGTTAGCCAAAACCTCATAGAGGTTTGTAGGTTGACAATTCCCTGTTGGGGGAAAATAAAATATATTCGACAACATGTATGCATTTGCTTAGGAATTTCTATGTGATAGACTCTCAACATAAATAAATTAATAGCTATATGATCCAGAATATTGAATACATCTGAAAATTGTATTTATCTACACAGTGTTAAAATATTAAGTAATTGTTATGATTATAAACAATATGAGGACATGGACAGCTTTGCTAAGTATGATTCATTTCACATTTATCAAATAAACATTATTTGTTAGCAATATTCATCCCTTCTACACAACTATAGTACTTCACAAAGTTCTACTGGAATACAATTCACTCTTTATGTCCTTGCAAAACTAATATGTCTTTTCTTTTTATGCAATTCAGAAAATAGTAATCATATATATATGAAGGATTAAAAAATACTGTTAACCTTAAAGTACACAACATCTATACATGTATGTATGTATGTATGTATGTATGTATGTATGTATGTATGTATGCATTTTGGTTTTTTAAAAGGTAGAATGTTCTGTACATCTGTCAGAGTTGTACAGCTGGGTCTTCAAGTGGGACCCCTACAGCTGGAGCAGGGTCTGTCTCTGACTACACTTTCTGCCTTTAGATCCCTTTCCCACAACTGGCCTGCCTTGTCTAGCCTCAACAGGGGAAGATGCACCTAGTCTTACTGCCACTTGGTATACCAATTCTGGTTGATATCAATGAGAGTCCTCCTCTTTCCTCAGGAGAAAAAGAAGAGAGATGGATCTGGGGTGGGGGGACTGGTGAGGTAAGAGGAAAGGACTAAGAATAGAGGAGGAAGCAAGAAGTAGTGATTGGCATGTAATATAAATGATATTAATAAAAAAAGAAAAAATCAATTTTGCTAAATAGGAATTGTGTCTAAGTTACACAGTTAACTCTAGTTGATCTATTTTTCTAAACAACAGTTGAGTCATATACATAAAATATCTTTTGACAAACAGACTTTTAAACTACCAACCCTTTTTCATTTGTTTTAAGGTAACATTTTGATTCAGATTTTATAGATTTTTAACCAGACCCAATAAATATACAAATCATGAGAAAAATGCAAACTCAGCTTTGATTAAATGTATACCTATCTTATTGTAGCTATGATGCTGAGTATAACTCAATGTGATTTAACTTTTGGAGAAACTGAGTCATTTCTATGTGATTATCTGTAAGTCTATACTACTACTATAGCCCATAATCTTTTCTTTATGGACTCTTGAAATTTTGTAAATTTATTGTTATGTATTTCATAAATATGGATTTATTGATTTGCTATTCTAGGGAAAATGAGATATTTGATGTCACTCAGTTTGATTAATATAAAGATGATTAATAATTTTAAAAATACAAATTATAGATTATTTAGTTAAAAATTTTATAATATCAACAGTAATAAACTTGATAATCATCAATCATCTGAAGCAATTAACAATTATTAAATCAGAGCTAATTTGTTTATTTAGTAAGAACAATAATAGCTTGTGACATTATGGGCTTGGATAATGTCTTAGGCATTGACAACGATTTTGGCATTTGTTATTTGGTGCTAAGAATACACTGTGAATCCAAATCTTCAATGAAAAATACTTTCCACTATTTGAATTTTATATTAACCACTAATGATTAATAATTATTTAATACCTATCCCTAACTACTCAGAATTTCAGTCAAATTATGATAACTAAATATTAAAACATTAAATATTTACAAAGTATCAATCTTATGAACTTTGATATTTTCCCACAAGCTGATAAAAATGTTTTATGAACATTTTGATAAATATTTTGAATGAGACATCTATCTCAGAGAGCAAACATCTTGTGTTTAATAATCATGGCCTGTAAATGTATGCCTTTGAATATGGATGCAGAAATGTACAACTAATAATAGGGTAGTTTTGCATAGGAACTGACTGTTCAGTTTTCATGGTGTATTGAAAATACCATAAAATCAAACTTCCCATTCAACACTGAAGGTTTAATCTTTATTTGCTGCATTAACCTCAATAAAAGATGCCTCAAATGATTCTGATGCTATAGGAGAAATGACAACATTATATTAAAAATCTTGCAGCAAATCATTGGGCTGAGCATGGGGTCCTCAATGGAGTAGCTGCAGAAAGGACTGAAGAAGCAGAAGGGGTTTGCAACACCATAGGAAGAACAACAATATCAACCAACCAGATCCCCCAGAGCTCCAAGGGACTAACATACCAAGCAAAGAGTACACATGGAGAAATCCATGGCTCCAGCCACATATGCAGCTGAGAATGGCCTTGTAGGGCATCAGTGAGAAGAGAGGCCCTTGGTCCTGTGAATGCTCAATGCCCCAGTGTGGGTGAATGCCAGGACAGGGAAGAAGGAGGAGGTGGGTTGTTGAACAAAGGGAGGGGGTGATGAAATAGGGAGTTTCGCAGGGGTGGGGGGGGGGACCAGAAAATGGAATAACATTTCAAATGCAATGTAAATAAAGAAATATCCAATAAAAGAAATTAGACTCTATAAAATAGTATACTTTACAGTTTATTTTTTCAAAGTATTAACATTTTTATGGATCTATGTGACTTGGACTTATTAATACTTAATGTTAAACAATAAAGATAAAATGTATAGACTCACAGTATATGAGTTCCCTATACATCTTGTAGAGTGCTAACTGCTTTTGTTCTGTATGTAGTAAGGAATGTTTAACTGTGGAGCTTCCTGCTCAACATGGAGACAAATGTAACCAGCTCTAAGCTCTTTTTGATACTGTAACTACTTTGCCCATCGTCCTATTTATAATCCTAGTAAGCATATTAGTTTTTTTTTAAAAAAATAGAATGATTAGTGCAAATTGACTTACATAGCAAACAAATATGTTCCGCACAGGTTAATGTAACCCCACTTTATCTCTGCCTTTTAGTGCTTTTTGAAGAGGTCGTGAGACTTTTAGAGTATGAAGTCTATCTTGAAGTTACATAGAAACGAAACAGTGCCTGAGGGTTATAGGCAAGACTTACCCCTGCCCAAACTCTCTGTATCATAAACCACCAAGTTAGTACCAAGAACTCAACAAATTCTTGCTACCCTGGGCTAAACATATCTGCTAATATGGCTTCACAATGGACTGTACACATAGAAGTTATCAGCAAAAATAAAAGTTAACTTCCATAAGTTGCTTCAGTCAAGAATTTTGTCATATTAATGGGAAAAGTAATTAAAGTTGAAGATTTTTGCCTAGAAGTAGAATTATTATTCTGATAAAACAGACAGTGCTATAGTTAAGTCTTACAAACTGATTTGTGAAAGAAATGCAGAAAACAATTAAAGCTGTACATAGGGATAGTCTACAGTATTAAGCAGACCTTAATGTTGCATTTTACTGGCATATGCAAGAAGAAAATTGAAATAGAATTGTAAACATTGTGGTCATAAGACTTCGGAAAACAATGATACTCTTTATTATTGGGCTGGAAGCCTTTTGTTACATCTTGGCAAAGCCACAAATAATGTCTTGCCCATATTCTGGAAATATAAATGAGAATGGATTTAATAGCAAAGGGCTAATTTATTTGTCTCCATAAATATCAAGACAGAATAAGTTAAGGATTTGCTCACTGAGTTTAACCTAATTTATAATGAGAAGACAAATCAAGAGGAATAGGAATATGAGAAGATACATAGCTTGTCTAGGAAAGAAATGTTGCAGAAAGTAGAGATAAAGACAAATAAAAGTTCTGTTTGGAGTGAGAAGATTCAGACAACATATTTTTCCCTAATAAAGGAGTGTTGTAGACTAGTGAAATAAAAACAATTCACAGCAATTATATAGATTATTATTCAACACTGTTCGATGGAGCAATAGAAAACATTTTTGAGAGAAAAGTTCCATCCATTTAAGGCTCCAAGGTGTATAAATTTGAAATTACTTGAAATGACATTATTTAAAGGGAGTTTAAGAAGAGGGAGTCAAAAATAAAACCTTACTTGACCAGAATTTCATAAGGAAATAATCACCCAGTGTAGTCATTAAGGAATCTAGGGGTCTCTGTAACTTCATTAAAAGGGGGCTCAAAAAACATCTCAAGGTCAATTCATAAGTCAACACCAGACAGGCAGTGCTTATGGTGCAGCTACTTTGTACAGAAAAGTTATAGCTTCTTGGAGACTGGATCAAGTAACCCACCTCCCTCAAGATATAAGTTGCAAAGTAAGGAAAAAGGTACCAGGTTTACACTAGTTATACGATAGACACAGTTAAATGAATTGTAGACATAAAACGAACCTTTAATTACAACTCAGAAAGAAGAGTCAAGGAACAATCAGCCTAGGTATGATTTTCAAATTGCTAAACTAAGGGTTCAAGTGTGATAACCTAGATCAATACATAAGGTAGAGAGAGATACCAGAATTTACACTCTGATAAGCACTTGAACAAATATGAGTGTGTATTGTCCCCCTCACCCATATGCTTGCACAAGAGAGGATCTCAATGATAAATAAGCCATTATTTATCTCATGGGACAATATTATGTTACATTCCAAGTGAAGGAAAGGGATAGTCTAAATGAAAATAAAAAGTTTCAAATTTTTAGTAAAGAATAATTCTCTCCAGTAGCCTAGAAAGATGACTCAGATTTTTTCATTGTTCTTATTGGTTATTTTATTTATTTACATTTCAAATGTTATCCCCCTTCCCAGTTTCCCCATCCACAAACTCCCTCTCCCCTCTCCCTCCCCTACCTCTGAAGGGTGGTCCCTCACTTGCCTACCTACTCCTGTGCTGAATGACATCTAGGTTTATTCCAGCTTCTAGCTATTATAAATAAGGCTGCATGTGTCCTTATCACATGCCTGGGAATCCTCTGGGTATATGCCCAGGAGTAGTATAACAGGGTCCTCCGGAAAGGACACTGTCAATAGGACAAAACAACAACCCACAGATTGGGAAAAGATTTTTACCAACCCTACATTCGATAGAGGCCTAACATCCAAAATACACAAAGAACTCAAGAAGTTAGACTCAGAAGAACCAAATAAACCTATTTAAAAAATAGGGCACAGACCTAAACAGAGAATTCTCAACTGAGTAATATTGAATGATTGAGAAGTACTAAAGAAAGAACAACAATAACAACCAACTAGATTCCCCCTGCCCCCTGCCCAGAGCTCCCAGGGACTAAACCACCAACCAAAAAGTACACATGGAGAGATCCATGGCTCTTGTCACATATGTAACAGAGGATGGCCTGTCTGCCATTAATGGGAGGAGAGGTCTTGGTCCTGTGAAGGCTCTATGCCCAAGAATAAGGGAAGACCAGGATGGTGAGGCCAGATGGGAGTGGATGGGGGGGGAGCACTGTCATAGAAGCAAAGAGAGGGGGATTGGATGGAGGATTCCAGAGAGGAAACCTAGGAAGGGGATTTACATTTGAAATGTAAATATACAACATATCCAAGAAAAACAAACAAACAAACAAACAAACAAAAACCACTTCACACTGTCTCAATGGCTAAGATCAAAAATTCAGGGGACAGCAGATGCTGGTGAAAGGATCTCTTATGGAAAAAGAGGAACACTCTTCCATTGCTGGTGGAAGTGCAAGCTGGTACAACAGCTCTGGAAATCAGTCTGACAGTTTCTCAGAAAACTGGACATAGCATAACCTGAGGATCCAGCTTTACCACTCCTGGGCATATACACAAAAGATGATCCAACATATAACAAGGACGCATGCTCCACTATGTTCCTAGCAGCCTTATTTATTTATTTATATTTATATTTATTTTTTGGTGTTTTAACCCTATTAAAAAATGGGTACAGAGGTAAACAAAGAATTTTCACCTGAAGAATTTAGAATGGCTGAGAAGCACCTTAAGAAATGTGCAACATCATTAGTCATTAGGGAAATGCAAATCAAAATAACCCTGAGATTTCACCTCACATCAGTCAGAATGGCTAAGATCAAAAACTCAGGAGACAGCAGGTACTGGTGAGGATGTGGAGAAAGAGGAACACTCCTCCACTGCTGATGGGATTGCAAGCTGGTACAACCACGCTGGAAATTAGTATGGTAGTTCCTCAGAAAATTGGTCATGGCATTTCCGGAGGACCCTGTTATACCACTCCTGGGCATATACCCAGAGGATTCCCAGGCATGTGATAAGGACACATACAGCCTTATTTATAATAGCTAGAAGCTGGAATAAACCTAGATGTCATTCAGCACAGGAATGGATACAAAAATTGTGGTACATTTACACAACAGAATAATACTTAGCTATTAAAATCAATGTCTTCAGGGAACTTGAGTCTGGTTTCTTGAACCTATAATATCTACCTCATATCCACCTATAATTCCAGCTCCAGGGAACATGACCTTCTTTTCAGATTTTTGTGAGTACCCACATATGTATGGCATAAACGTGCAGAAACACACACTGAGACTCAAAAATATGAACATAAAATAATTAAATAAAATAAATCTTAAAAAGAATATTTCTCCTTTCACTTTGAAGTTTGTCTTTTTGTAAACAATACATGTTCTGTTTGAATTTTATTGGGCAGAAGTGTGAAAATGAGTCCTTTTACTCAAACTATAAAATGGAAAGTATTTTCTTTTAAAAAGAATACATGCACTTTGTTTTAAAAGGCAGAGCACACATTATGTATGTATTTATTAAAAAATATTTGTATACTACTCATGTTCTATGTAGATATAAGAACCACTACAATTTGATATAAACATGAGAAAAAAGAGGATAAATGTATGAAACTTTCAGGAATACTTAAAGGTGAGCATAATGGAATTAACAAATGCCCATGTTGGTGCTGAAGAGCTGGCTCGGCAGTGATGAACCTAAGTGTTCCTCTAGAGCACCTGTGCTCAACAGAAAACATCCCTGAAAGGTCTTATCCTTTAAGGCTCTAAGGTTTAAAAAGTTGAAATCACTTGAAATTTAACCAGGACTCTGGTTCAATTCCCAGCACCCATGTGTCAGCTCAGCTCACAAATGTCAGTAACTCCATGATGCAACATCATCACACAGACATATGTGCATATAAAATCCCAATGTACATTTAAAAACAAAAGAAAAATGGTTATCTTTAAAAGCTCTATTATGACTTTAAAAGTCTATTCACAGAACTTTACAATTTCAAAATAAATTCTCAATTTTAATTTTATAACATTCAAAATATAATAGCTGAAAGCAATGGGAGGGAAGGCTCTTGATCCTATGAAGGCTCAATGCCCCAGTGTAGAGGAACACTAGGGCAGTGAGGTGAGAGTTGGTGGGTGGGGAGCACTCTCATAGAGGCTGGGTGAGGGAGAATGGGATAGGCGGTTTGTGGAGGCAAAACCAGGAAAGGGGATAACATTTGAAATGTCAATAAATAAAAATAACCAATAAAATAAATAAATAAATATAAAAATGAAAATAGAAAAAGAAACAAAATAAAATAAGAAACATTATTTAACAATATAGTTATCATATTACTGCTTTTCTTATGACTATATTCTTTTATTATCAAATTGAAAAAGCATTGTATGAAATACGTTTCAAACTCTCAACAATTTTTCTCCTTTCATGTTTTCAGCTATATAGAAAAAATTGTTATATCCTCAATTGTTTCCTAATTTTACTCCATTAGTCTGAGATATTCAAACTAAATACTTGTTTATTAATAATTTTTGACTCATCCACAATACAATACTATTACACAAATTTTGATTAGATGATATGTTCACCAAGTGAGTGAATGAATGAATGGTGAATGTGAATGAATGAAGGAATGAAGAACAGAATGAATTAGATAGAAATCTTGCTACAGTTATTTTAAATGCAGGAGGCAAGAGACATTAGTAACTAACAGAATCTGTCCTTAACAATATAATTTAGGAAGCTAGACCATATTCAAATCAAATTGACATTATCATGACATAATTATGACTGATATGTGTTCAATTTTATCAAGACCATATGTCAGAATATCTGTGAGAGTATATGTGAAATATATTGAAATTAAATGTCAACTTATGGGAAAATATGTTTTATATTAATTCAAATGTGCTCAGATGAAATACATTTTTAAATTATGGAGACTATGCAAATTATGGAATATGAAGGGATACTTCAAATTATTTTCCCACAATTAAAAGAAAGTAAACTGTCAAGTATATTTGTTTTCCTGATGAAAAACTTGTTTCTTATTTTGCTATCCCTACATGATATTAAAATAGTATGTTACATTTAATGAATGAAGGGAGTGAATTTGAACACTGATAATACTAATTTTTTTACACCTGTTTATTATAGTGCACATTTTTCATGTCAAGAATACAAGTAGAATATCAATAATAGTTTGCTTCCTCTCTACCATATCCATTTCCAAGTAGGAGAAAAAATGTAGGTATCATCTTCTACAACAAAGTAAGAGGAAGAAAAATAAAAGCAAGCCTGGGAATCAAATATCCCTGGCAGGGTAGTGTCATTCCATATCCTCTTGTATCTGCTGCTTTGCTCTAATGTGCTTATCAGTTAAATAATCTTTCCTTTTTTCTATTGCAGCTTATGGATTCTTACAATTTATATATTTTTCAAAGTAATAGTTTTTTTCTCTTCCTGAGCTGGGTTAATTTGGATTGACTGTTATATATACAGTTTACTTTTTTATTTCCTATTAAGATATTCTTCAAACAGTGTTGGACCTAATTATTTTCTGAATGTGATTATAATGAGGTCTCCTGTATAATTTTTAGAATTCCATAATATCCAAAAAATCATACTCACATATCCTTAAAATGTATTAACTTTAAGTAAACCATTGAACTGTAAAAATTGAAGGCAAGTGTACTGTGGAGTAGGAGTAGGACATAGTCCTTTGAGAGTTTGTAATTGGTCACCTTTTTTTACAGGATAACAAACTGATTCTAGCCAGTGCCATTGTGACATAATATAGTCTACCACCAGGATATAGAAACCTGATGATCAATTATCTACGCTATATTTGTTCAGCCGTGGTGTCTGGTGATTAAATTGATTTCCCTGCTATAGATTTCCATCATGAAGAGATTTTATACTCAATTGGTAACAGACCTTGCCACCTTGTTATCCTGATGAATTTTTCAGAAAATAAATAAAAGATAAATGTGTGTGCTCTATATGAGATCATTGCTCCTAAACACAAATAAGTAAGTTTGGAGTTATGCTAAAAAATATTCCTTGTTCGACTTATTGAACTCAATCATGCAGAGAGAATATTCAATGTAGCTTGAGTAAGAGTTGGCTTGGGAAAATTTGTATTAGCCACTAAGTTTGTGTGTTGAAAGAAAATTAAAATATTGGGAAGTTATGAGAAACAGCTTGACAATGCAGCATTATGAAATCTTATGCCAGCAAGGATTTGGAATAAAGGGAACACTCATCCATTCTTGGTAGGAGTGAAAACTTGTAGGGTTGCCATGAAAATCAATGTGGTGGTTCTGCCGAAAGCTAAAGATACATCTTAACCTCAAATTTGGGTATACCACTCTTTGTTTTATGCCCAGTGTACTCCAAATTCTGCTACATAAGAACTTGTGCTTCCATATTTCCTCTATTCTTAATAGCCAGAATTTGGAAACAGATTAGGTGTTCATCAGTGGAAGAATGGATGAAGAAAATGTGGTACATTTAAACAATGAAATATTACTCATCTGTTAAAAAAATGGCATCATAAAATTCACAGAAAAATTGGTGGAGGTAGTAAAAAGAAATTATCTGAATGAGGTAACCCAGAACTAACAAGTGAAATATGGTATATATTTGCATATACAAATATATATATATATACATATATGTATTTTTGAAAAGAAGGATATAGTCCACATAATCACAAAGGTTCCATAAATCTTAAGTTACTAGGTAGCAGTAGAATCAATCTAGGAAGGAAAAATAGAATAGACACCTATGTGTGAGTGAGGACAGAAAAAGAAACAAATGCAGGGGTAGTAAAGAGAGAGGTGAGGGAGGAAATATGGTTAGGGACACCTAAATTTAAAGATTATTTATAGGGTTATATGAACATCTTTAAAATTCACAGCTTCCTAAAATGTATAAATATATCAAGGCAATCAAATGACATCATCAAATATCAGAATGGACAGAGCCCCACCTGGTCATCTCTCATCACCAAATGAACATGCCTGTTGTTGGCCAAAATTGAATGAAATTCTGTAGACATGACATTTAAGAAGGTTAAGGAAGCAGTAATTCCCTATTAATGCATTCATTCTATGTGAAACAGATAATAAATTAATGGGTAACTCAGAATAGAACCATCTCCAATACTGGAAAGACTTTGCAACAACATTGGAAGTTGTCCTAAGTTACAATGGTGAACATGGCAGAAAGCAGAAACTAGTGCCATAGAATAATGAAATCAGGCCAGAGGCATTCATCTTTCCCAAGATCCGTTGCTATGTAAAAGTCAATATGCTGGATTACAAAAGCAGCTTGATATTGGTGATCATACCTTGGCAATACGTGGTTTAGCAGCTTTAAATGCTTGGAATAGTGCTAAAGAATCAAGAAAGAGGTCTGAGTTATGTACTAAGATTATACATGGGCCCTAAAAGGCTTCCCTGATTTTTTGCAAAGATTGACTTCAGCTATAAATTATGTAGTTAGGAAAATACTAATGGAATCATTGGCTTTTTTATTTATTTAATTTTTTCTTATCCACTTTACATCTAGCTCACTGCCCTTCTCCCTGTCACCGCCTCACAAAATCTCCCCATCCCCCTCGCCACGCCACTTCTCCTTCAAACAGGTGCATTCTCACCTCCATATATTCCCAACCTGACACTTCAAGTTTCTGCAAGGCTAGAGCTTTCCTCTCCTGTTGATGTCAGACTAGGCAGCTTAGCTAGAATAGCATATTCCATATATAGGTAACAGCTTTTGGGATAGACTACATTCTAGTGTTTGTGACCCACTTTAAGACCAAGCTGCACATCTGCTACATATGTTCCAGGAGGCCCAGCCTGTGTATGGTTTCTTTGGTTCGTGATTCAGAATTTGAGAGCTCCAAAGGTTCAGGGTAGTTGACTCTGTTAGTCGTCCTATGGAGTTTTCATCTCCATTAGGCCCTGGAATCCTTCCTCCTATTCTTCCACAGGAGTCCATAAGCTCCATCCACCATTTGGCTGCCAGTGTTGGTTTCCATCTGAGTCAGCTACTGGGTGAAGCCCAAAGGACAAATTGCTCCTACATGCAAGAATCGTTGGTTTTTGAAACAGATAATTCAGAATGTATAAGGGTTATTAAACCTCTAAAGGCAAGGTCATAACCTATAGAGAAAGAAATTAGAGATATAGTTGATATTGGATCTCACACTTATGATGCAAATCTGATAGAAGTTATTTTTCTAAATTGTAAGAAAATGCAAAATTGAATAAGCTTTTATGCTAGTAATCAAGATCATTTGAAGAGGGAATGTAGGCAAGACATTCATAGAAACAATGATTTTTTTTTCTAGAAATAATCCAAAAAGAAGGCTTTAGCCTTCTGGAGCATGCAGAAATTGTGGCAAAGGGCTTTTTTGGACTAATGAATGAATGCAGATCAACAAATGGTAGACACTTGTCTTATTCAGGGCTTCTATTCCTACACAAACATCATGACCAAGAAGCAGTTGGGGAGGAAAGGGTTTATTGAACTTACACTTTCACATTGCTACCCACCCATGATTACTAGTTGAGAAAATGCTTTACAGCAGAATTTCATGGAGGCATTTCCTCAAGGAAGGCTCCTTACTTTGTGATAACTCCAGCTTGTGTCATGCAGACACACAAAAACAGCCTGTACAACAAGGAAACTCTTTGCAGTTGGGAAATGTCCTAAGGGTCCTCATGCAGGCTTTAGTATCATATTTGCAATCATTCCTTGTCAGCATCAAAGAATCTCATCCCTAAAGCAATTGAAAGATTTAATATTTGTCGTTAAAAAAGCAAAAACAATAACAAAGAAAAAACAAAAATAGCATTATTTTGGTATAATCTAGGAGAGAACAGCTCCAGTAGATAAAATCACATAAAAATTCAATATGACAATAATTTCACTGAAATCTGTGTATCCAGACTGGGCATTTCAAGAGGTAAATATTCAGCTATTAGGAATTAGAACTTTATATCAAGTAAAAAAAGAAATTGCAAAATGGGTTGAGTGTACAGGGCCAGAAGTACAAATAAGTACATTAAGGCCGTATGTGGTAAGATACTGGTGAATTTATGGAGATGTGATTAGTTGCAGTAATGGAAAACACATATTAACATTTCTCAAAATTCAGAAACTAACCATAGAAAAGAAGGCTTCTGAGTAAAAATCTTACTAAGTATTTTTCAGAACAGTTCCAGAGTGTTCAGAATATCCATCAGTAGGAGAGAACAGGTGTTATTCTTCCTAAGGTGCCAACCTCCCTAACTTTACAATGGATACCTTATATCCTGTGTGGGTGTATCAATGGTATATGAAATATTACAAATACTAGAACAGCTCATAGAGGAAATGTTAAATGCTCAATACATTGAGGAATTCCCCACGTTTGGTACAAGAAAGAAATCATGAAAATGGAGGATGCTAACAGATTTAAGAGCCGTAAATAAGATGATTTAGCCAATGATCTCTGTGGTGGTTTAAATATTTTTGGCCCAAGGAATGACTCTGTTTGGAGGTGTGGCATTGTTGGAGTTGGTATTACCTTCTTCAAGGAAGTGTGACATTGTGGGCACGGGCTTCAGGACCCTCAACCTAGCTGCCTGGAAGTCAGTCTTCTAGCAGCTTTCAGATGAAGATAAAGAACTCTCAGCTCCTCCTGCACTATTCCTCCCTAGACATGCTCCCACTATGATGACAGTGGACTGAACATCTGAAGCTAAAGGCCAGTCCCAATTAAATGTTGTCCTTAAAAGTGATGCTTTTGTCATAGTGTTTAATCACAGCAGTCAAAAGCTAAATAAAAACTAAGGCAGTTTGTTTATAGCCTGTAATCTCCTTGCCTTCTTTATTATTTAAGTCATGACTTTTTATAGTAATTGATTTAAAGGACTATTCTTTCACAATCCTCTTGCATGAACATGATAACGTTTTATTTTTAATACATACTTTTAATAATAGTTGTCCAATAAAAATATCATTTGAGATAAAGCCTACTTGATCATGGTGGATGATCGTTTTGATGTGTTCTTGGATTCAGTTGGCAAGAATTTTATTTAGTATTTTTGCATCGAAGTTCATAAGGGAGATTGGTCTGAAGTTTTCTTTCTTTGTTGGATCTTTGTGTGGTTTTGGTATCAGCGTAATTGTGGCTTTGTAGAAGGAATTGGATAGGGTTCCTTCTGTTTCTATTTTGTGGAGTAGTTTGAAGAGTATTGGTGTTAGGTCTTCTTTGAAGTTCTGATAGAATTCTGCACTGAAACCATCTGGTCCTGTGCTTTTTTTTGGTTGGAAGACTTTCTATGACCCCATCTATTTCTTTAGGGGTTATGGGACTGTTTAGATGATCTATTTCATCCTGATTTAATTTTGGTATTTGGTATCTGTCTAGGAAATTGTCCATTTCCTCCAGATTCTCCAGTTGTGTTGAGTATAGGCTTTTGTAGTAGGATCTGATGATATTTTGGATTTCCTCAGTTTCTGTTGTAATATCTCCCTTTTCATTTCTAATTTTGTTAATTTGGATACTTTCTCTGTGCCCTTTGGTCAGTCTGGCTAAGGGTTTATCTATCTTGTTGATTTTCTCAAAGAACCAGCTCCTGGACTCATTGATTCTTTGTATGGTTCTCTTTGTTTCTGCTTGATTGATTTCAGCCCTGAGTTTGATGATTTCCTGTCTTCTGCTCCTCCTGGGTGAAATAGCTTCTTTTTGTTCCAGGGCTTTTAGGTGTGTCATTAAGCTGCTAGTATATGCACTCTCCATTTTCTTTTTGGAGGCACTCAGGGCTATGAGTTTTCCACTGCTTTCATTGTGTCCCAAAGATTTGGGTATGTTGTGTCTTCATTTTCATTAAGTTCTAAAAAGTCTTTAATTTCTTTACTTCTTCCTTGACCAAGGTATCATTGAGTAGAATATTGTTCAGTTTCCATGTGTATGTGGGTTTTCTATTGTTTTTGTTGCTATTGCAGACCACTTTTACTCCATAGTGATCTGATAGGAAGCATGGGATTAGTTCAATCTTCTTATATTTGTTGAGGTCTGTCTTGTGACCAATTTTATGGTCGATTTTGGAGAAGGTACCATGAGGTGCTGAGAAAAAGATATATTCTTTTGCTTTAGGATAGAATGTTATATATATATATATATATATATATATATATATATATATATATGTATATATATATATATATATATATATATATATATATCTGTTAAATAATTGGTCCAAAGCTTCAATTAGTTTCTCTGTGTCCCTGTTCAGTTTCTGTTTTCCTGATGGGTCCATTGAGGAAAGTGTAGTGTTGAAGTCACCCACAATTATTGTGTTAGGTGTAATGTGTGCTTTGAGCTTTAATAAAGTTTTTTATGAATGAGGGGGCCCTTGCATTTGGAGCATAGATGTTCAGGATTGAGAGTTCTTCTTGTTGTATTTTTCCTTTGATCAGCAAGAAGTGTCCCTCAGAGTCTCTTTTGATGACTTTGGGTTGAAAGTCAATTTTATCTGATATTAGAATGGATACTCTAGCTTGTTTCCTGAGACCATTTGCTTGTAAAATTGTCTTCCAGCCTTTTACTCTAAGGCAGTGTTTGTCTTTGACCCTGAGGTGTGTTTCCTGTATGCAGCAAAATGTAGGGTCCTGTATATGTATCGGTTAGTCTATGTCTTTTTATGGGGGCATTGAGTCAATTGATGTTAAGAGATATTAAGGATGCAAAAAATGTGGTATATATACACAATGGAGTACTATTCAGCCATTAGAAACAATGAATTCATGAAATTCTTAGGCAAATGGATGGAGCTGGAGAACATCATACTAAGTGAGGTAACCCAGACTCAAAAGATGAATCATGGTATGCACTCACTAATAAGTGGATATTAACCTAGAAAACTGGAATACCCAAAACATAATACACATATCAAATGAGGTACAAGAAGAACAGAGAAGTGGCCCCTTGTTCTGGAAAGACTCAGTGAAGCAATATAGGGCAAAATCAGAGCAGGGATGTGGGAAGGGTTGGGTGGGAAAACAGGGGGAGAGAAGGGGACTGATGGGACTTTCGGGGAGTGGGGGTCCAGAAAAGGGGAAATCATTTAAAATGTAAATAAATATATCAATAAATTAAAAAAATATCATTTGAAAGTTTTACCACAAGGAATGTTCAACAGCCCTACCTTGTTCCATTATTTTGCAAAACAACCATTAGATATAATTCATAAACAGTTACCTCAATCTATAATTTACCATTGTATTAATTTTATCTTACTGAATGATTCAGATACAGATATCTTACAGAAAAATTGATAAAGTAAAGAGTATTTGCTTTGCTGGGTATTACAAATTGGTCCTGAAAAATACAAAGAGGAGATTTTATCAATTATCTAGAATACTAGATAGAGTTAAAGTTAATTAGACAACAAAAAGTACACATAAGGAGAGATCAATAACAAATTCTTAGTGTTTTTTAAAATTTCTTGAAGATATTAACTGGCTATGGGACAAACATGAACATTCTACAGAATGTTGAACCCAAAATTTCTCAATCTTAAGACTACCAAATACAACCCACCTAGACATTATAAAATTATTGACATAAGTAACTTCTTCATAGTAATTACTTTTATTATGTTAGAATTAAGATATTTTCTTTTTATTTAGTCAAAAAAGGAGGATACATAAAAAATAGAAATAGTAGGATAAAGGGGTAGATTGTTGAATATACTTTATAGATCTTTGTATATTGATAAATATTTAAGGTTACATTTGGTTACATTCATATAAAATTTTCTATATTGATACAAAATTAAGATTATAGTTTGGTTACGACATACTGTGTATCAACTCCTTGTTGTATCATACTTAATTATTTTTTTAATTTTTTAAAAATTATGTTTTTTTTAATTTTTAATGTGAAGTTCTAGCCCTTTTGAAAGCTATTATTACAATTTGTTTAGGACAAATAAGAAATGTTAGTTAATAGTAAGTCAATCAAACTTATTTCTTTTAGGTAGTAGTTGAGTTGATAACATATATTTTGTAAGTTAATCAGATGGTAAATAGCCAGAGATGAGCAACATTTGCCTATTCATATCAACTGAGATAGTTGGTATTCAAAAACAGAAGTCTTTAGAAAGATTATGGCATTTAAACATGTTTTATTAATTTAAGCATTTTTTGATATTGAGGCATATCATTTCCAGACATTTCCAAAATGTGTCTTCCATTCTCCACAAAAAAGATGATGGGCATTGAAGAATCTCCTTATGGAGTTTGCTTCAAATGTAACAAACTGCCTCTGGGCAAGAACCTGCCCTTGTCAGAACTCCTAATAGGATGCTGTCCAAGCTGTGGACATAGAAAGTGGACTGCTGAAGTCTTCCAGGACAAGGTAGTCAAGTCCTTCATAATTCATAATTAATGCTTCACAGAAATATTTGTGAGATATTCTTAGCCAGTAGATTGAAGAGATGGATGCTCCAATATTGCAGAGTAATACTGGGCAACTGTCCAGGCAGCCAGGAATCTCTATTATTGCTATAGATTGGAAGATGCTAGCTCTTCACTTCTTGTTTATCCAGGCAATATTTATCCTTCTCAGGTGTCTTATGGGGTCAAAGACTAGTCTCATAGTTAAGTTTAAGTAGTTTACAATTTAAGAAAATGTTTTTTTTATTAGATATTTTCTTTATTTACATTTCAAATGCTATCTCCTTTCCTGGTTTCCCTTCAGAAAACCCCCATCCCATTCCCACTCCCCCTGCTCACCAACCCCACCTACTCTAGCTTCCAAAATGTTTTAAGATCTAAAAAGATATTTTTACATTGATACATGCAAGTTAAGCTAAAACATAGTTTAGATGGATAGATCTTAGAGTGTTTTCTTAAAATACAAAATACAAAACAAACAGAAATTGGGAATGTCATTCCAATCAGATTAAAGAAATAGTATTTTACTTTAGAGAAAAAGGGGACAATATTGCAGAATATTTGATTGCATTGTGAACACCAAGACTGTGTTATTATCTAAAAACCAAAGCTTATTTCATTCTGACTTAGCCCTAGCATACACCTTTAATCCATAAGCTATATAAAGTAAACCCTAGGTCAAGAGGCAGAACAAGCAACCACGTATCAAGCACACAGGAAATGAACATAAATAAACAGAAGTCTTTGCGTTAAGTGATATTGAAAGAGAAAATGTGTTTTCTTATGGGAGGTCAGTGAACTAGGAAGGTAAACTGGGTGCTTTCTCTGCTTCTCTGAGCTATCAAGCTTTCAGCAGAACACCTGACTCTTTAGTCTCCAATTGGTAAAAGTACATGGCTTGGATTTTTGTGTTTTTAAACAAAGGTTTTCCAAAGCAACAACTACAAAAATATCAAGTAGTACAATTAAAGTTTCATCCGTTCTTGCATCACACTTTTTGCCACACTGACCTATAAACACATTCAAGACTGTCTTTTCCATGAGAAGAATGCACAGTTGCTGGGGAAGGCCTGAATGTTATTTCTGATTCATGTTCTCTGACTCCAATATCTAAGTCTAGAGAAGAATGCCAACTCTTTGGGCTTTTGCAGTGGGTGAAAGTCTATAAAATCTTTGAAGAAATATATCTTTTTAAGAGCTCTTTATTTTGTTAGCTAGCTAGAACTAAGTGCCTTAGAGATACTGATAGTTATTTCTTACAAATTTGAAGTTTTGAGATTCTGAATTAGAATATCAGTCTGGAGGTAATCTACTGAAGAATTTCTTTATGGTTGTAAACAGCTACTCTTGAATTATGTCTTCACATGATAAAAAGTAGACAGGGCACCTTCTTCCTTTTAGAAGAGTGATTATCTATTAACAAGTCTATGTATTTATTGCCCAATTGTCTATCAAAAATGCCACCTACCAATATCATATTATAGAGGACTAAGATTTAAGTGTATATTCTGTGGTGGCAGTAATTTTCAGTCTATAAGAGATATTAAGACATCATCCTTATGAATACCACAGTGTTATTTATCTATTACTTAGAGATCCTATCTCCAAATCTAATCATATCCTTACTTGTGATGCTTTGAGAAAAAGAATCAATGCATAGCAGTGTTTTAAATTATAAGTTTGATAATAAATTTAAAGGCTATAAATGAATTTCAGACAAGTTGCAAGTGATGCTGCCTTTTATATATAAATTCAAGAGACTTCGTATAGTAGTCTCCAATTAACCTAAAAATCCCTTCCTTCAAAGCAAAAATATTTAGCTAGAAAGTTCAAAAATTTGCTTAAATTTTCATAATTAATACAAAAGACTGATCATTCAGTGGAGGCAGACCTATGTAAAAGTATAATAACTGAGTTCTTGCATTTAAATTGAGAGTGTTTGATGAAATACCTAAGTTCAACTTATTTTCTATCTCTAGAAAAATGGATTCTGGTAATCATATACTGATGTAGAAGGACTACAAGTTATCTTTCCCATCTTAAAAATAGAAATTAAAAAATGTTTCCTTAGTCTTATGTAACATGGTTCTTTTTTGTAAATTATATACAAACCACCCTGGTAGTAAACAGATTTTAAGAAATATTTTAAGGAAAAAACTGATAAATTGGCCAAAATATCCTGATTTTAAGACAGATATAAGCAACAACAGTAACTACAATAACAACAAGAACTATGCTACCACAAATTTTTGCTTTAACATAAGTACCATTAAAGCCTAAAAAGAAGGCTAAAATGTGAATGCTTCAGTGAACAACATACTCACAGGAAGAAATATGGACATAAAGTGTGGAGCAGAGGTTGAAGGAAAGGCCATCCAGAGACTGCCTCACCCGAGGATTCATCCTATATAAAGTCGCCAAACCTGGGGATTCATCCAATATAAAGTCACCAGAACTGAACTCTATTGTGGATGCCAGGAAGTACTTGCTGATAGAAGCCTGATATGGCTGTCTTCTGAGAGGTTTTGCCAATGCCTGACAAATACAGAGCCAGATGCTCGCAGCCAACCACTGGACTGTTTGCGGGACTCCATGGAGGAGTTTGAGAAGGCACTGAAGGAGCTGAAGGAGTTTGCACTCCCATGGAAGGAGCAACAATCTCAACATGCCAAACCTTCTGGAGCTCCTGGGGACTGGACCACCAACCGATAAGTACACATGGAGGGACCCATGGCACTGGCTGCATATGTGGCAGAGGATGGTCTTGTTGGACATCAGTGGGAGGAGAGGCCCTTGGGTCTGAGGGTGTTTGATACTGCAATGTAGGGGAATAGCAGGGCAGGGAAATGGGAGTGGGTGGAGGAGCACCCTTATAGAGGCAGGGGAGGAGGGGTGGGATGGAGGTTTCCAAAGGGGAGACCTGGAAAGGGGAAAACATTTGTAATGCAAAAACAAAAACTGAAATTAAGAATATATATATGTCCAGTAGAAGAAAATATATTGACAGCAATAACCTATCTACAGCACTCAATTCTACTTCTGCTATGTATAAACCTACATGTTTTACCCTATATAAACACACAGGATAATAAAAATCCTCCATGGAACTGTACAGTAAAACAGAGCTCATAAAGGAGATCGATCACGAGGGGGTATGCTAGGAATGGTCGCTTATTCTCTATATTTTGATTAGTTGTGGTTTGCAGTATTGATCTATATCAGTAGCAAAGATAAATTTCAGTGTTGGATTTAAACACTCTTATCTTAGGTATAAATTTAAATAGTTAGAATGTAATTGGGGATTAATACTGGTTAAGTTTAGCAGTGGTATTAGTTTTTCCTCTAAGAAACAAGAAGTCATTAATTTCAACTAATTTGCAAGGTTGCCATTACTTTAAGGCCCAGGGATCAGAAAAGAAGAGAGCGGAAAGATTGCAAGAACCAGAGCAACAGTAAATTGCCTTGGAGAACTCTTCTCTCAGAATTGTCAGAGAAGATGCACCTACAAACTCTCATTTCTAGGGCTTTCTGAGTGAGATTTCAACACAGGAAGATACCAATACCCATGCCAAACGAAAAGAGAAAATCTTATATGGCTTCAAATCTATACAAAAAGCTGCAGGCAACTAAGGAATGCTGAAGAACGAAGTGGTCAGAGCTAAGTTCATAAGCATACAGACATCTTTGTATTAAATAAGCAAGACATTTTACATTTTGAAATATATATGTATATGTGTATGTGTATATATATGATGTATATGATGTATATGTATATGTATGTATATATATATATGTGTGTATGTGTATATATATGATGTATATGATGTATATGTATATGTATGTGTATATATATATACATATATATATATATATATACACATGTATATCCACCTCAAAAATTCTTGAATGAAAACCTATTGTCTAGGTTCAGCAAGAAATATAACTCATGCAGGAATGTGTAATATAAGAAACAAAATACAAAAAGGAGAAGCTAACATGCCTCCTACAAACAACTCCTGCTCTAGTGAATAGAATAGAAAACTATAAAATATGGGAAACTAATTGGGACCATTTTAGAGAGTACTTGCCATACTCCAGTTCTCCCACATGGTTCCATACAAGAATACACAAATTGTAAAATTAAAGCTACAGAATGTTCCAGTTAAAAATGAGGGAATGTGGAGGATTATAGCTGCTACTTTTCTAAAGCCTTTATAAAATCCTACTTGACATGTGCAGTGGATACTCTAATTAAATCGTATGAATAATTCTTTTTTACTTTTAGCAGTGAGTTATACACTATGACTTCTATACTCACAGACACCATTTCTATATACCTAAATGTACTAAATTCTTTTAGTTAAGTAGTTTCATTAACTGGTTTCCTAACAAATGCATCCAAAATGTTCAGTGTAAAAAAAGGTCACATTTTGCATCCTTTCTATGTCTTTTATTCCTGTTGATAAAATTTTGCTACAACAATAATGTTGTAAAATACTGTTCTCCTAAAGGAGAACAGCTATAGCCAACCTGAACTATCAGTAATTGTACTAACTACATGGAACACACACAAGTTTGGGGCTATTGATGCTATTTCATGATGAGAAAAGGGGGAGCACTTCTTTTCCTCCACCATGTTATTGGCTGAGGAAAAGAGACATTTTTCAGTGGACTATCACTTATAAATTTCCTATGTTCCAGGATACAGTCGCTTCTTGATAATGCCAGAAATAGCCTGCCTCCCAACACACACATACAAGGCTTGGAAATAACTTTAAATAAACAAATAAACCTGCTAATCAACCTATACATGGATGGAATCATATATTTGATCAGATTTTGGGATCCTGCTATGGAGGAATACATGATTGCTGCTATGTCATGGGAAAGGTTGCGAAATTCTATCCATACTTTTTTTATTGTCTTTAGGTTTCTCTTATATTTAGGGTGGATGATGACAAGGTATGTTCTCTCTTTTTATATAATTATTTCTTCAGATTGTCTCTTTTCTATTATACTGGAGTATAATCAGCCTGAAAAAAACGACAGAAAGTTCTTTGATGTTTTACCTATAAATTTCCCTAGCCCCACAGTTTCATACATGCATTATTATAAAAACCAGAAACACTTTCAAACATTATATAATAGAAACCTTTTACTTCAAAATCTCTAGTGATAGTTTCCTCATTTCCTTTTATATTACGTGAGTTTAACTTTCTAAAAACAATTGCTCATTCTATTTTCTGTTCCATCCATAGAAAATTTGGTATCAGTCTTTCCTGCCATTAATTAATTTTGGCTACATAACTATCCTCCTAGGCATTAAACACAGAGCCTCAAGTAATGAAAGGAATGAGATAAAAACTACACCCATAATATCTCACCAACTTGAATGCCTAAAAAATGAACACAATAACGAGAGCAATAAGCATTGCAAGATGGAAAGAAGGCAAAATACTACATGGAAAACTACAGGAGAGCTGCAGAAAGAACACCCTATTTGGTTATATAATACCAAATAGTCCAAACAATGTACATGTCAATAACATTATATCGACTCATCAAATGTGTTTATTTTTAGGACTATATATACATATACACATACACATACACATATATGTATGTATATATATATATATATATATATATATATATATATATATATATAAAGTAATAATAGTATATAAAACTAAATAATAATAAAGGAGGTAACAGAAAAACAAGAGAGCCGGCAGGGGTATATGGGAGAATCTGGAGCAAAGAAAGAAGGGGAAATGATGTAATTACATTCTATTCTCAAAATGAAAGTAAAATTGAACTAATTTAAACCTAATGGTCTACAGCCACTCTTATATCTTAAGCTTTACTCAAGTGTCAGACCTAATATTATTATCTTGGGAATTAGTATTTATTGATTTTGAGAGGAGTTATATATATTAAAATTACAAGAGATACCAGTTTTGCACTGTCTGCTAATGTTGAAAATTAATTAAAATGCTACTAAATAATTTAAGCATGCCTTGCATTCAAGATGATTATTTCACCCTACTAAACAAAGTATATAAATGTATCAATAGTCTCATTGTTTTACAGGGATGAAAAGAAATTATCAACATATTGATTATATTTTGAAAATCTATTTAAGATAAACATAAGCTGAGATTCAAATGAATTGAGACATCATTGATTTTTATAAAAAGATTGTATTAAGTGCTGTTGTAGATGAAAAGAAAGGGAATATTTGAATATATTTAGTAGACTATATATTAAAAGATCCATTTTGAAAAACAGTATGAGGTTTTCTGCAAATATTAAGGGTAGAACCGCCATTTAATCCAACAATATTGGTACATGTGTAAAGTAAATTAAGTCAGCATAGTGCAGATATATCTACACTGGTACGTTCATTGCATTGTTATCTCTAGGGAGAGAAAGAAATCTTATTACCATCAAATGAAATATAGATTAATAACATGTCATACATATATAATACTTTCAGTTATACAGAATTCTTATCATAGTCAGCATTTTGATCTGTCAAAATATTGATGCTAAATGAAATAATCCAGAAGCAGAAAGCCACATACTGCATGAGTCTTCATATACATAGAATCTAAAGTTGTTGAACAAAGAGAGACCATTGGTAAAATGATGGATACCGTAGATTAAAATTGAAAGAATAAGGGGATATTCCTTAAAATATATATGACAGGTAGACGGGAGATATCAGTAGATCTATAGTCTAGTGTGATATCTGTACTTCAACAAGTATGTATGATTCACCTGGCCAATTGCAAGGGAGTAGATTTTAAATATTCCAACTGCAATAATGAAAACTATGATATATATATATATATATATATATATATATATATATATATATATACATTGATTGAATCTATAATTTTAGCATATACATATATTAAAGAATTGTTTCACACTTTTCAAATTGCTAGAACTTTTTCATCTGGATTCATTAAAATTTCAAACATAGCCATGGAAATTTTCTATTCACTCTTCTGTTCCTTTAGGCTTTTCTCCTGTCTCCCTTTATAGACAGGGGAAACCTCAGTAAAGTTGTAGAAAGCAAGGATGTGAGAGGCTCCCAGGCCCAATAGGGAAGACCTTAGCTGAAATGCCTAACAGTAGGGAGATGGAACTTAAAAGAGACCACCTCTAGTAGATAGACATAGTCCCCATTTTAGACATGGGACTACACAGTCATCTTCAAATCTTGACCCAGAATTGATCCTGTCTAAAGAAAATGTAGGGACAAAAATGGAGCACACACATTTAAAGGAAATGTCACCCAGAGACCAGCCCAACTTGGGATCTATCCTATATGCAGGCACCAAACCCTGATACTATTACTAATATCAGGTCGTGCTTGCACTAGGAGCCTAGCATGACTATTCTCTGGGGAAGCTCTACCAGCAGCTGTCTGAGATTTAGATACTTACATCCAACCATGGGACTGGTGTTGGGTACCCCTATAGAAATGTTGGGGAAGGACTGAAAGAGCTGAAGGGGTTCACAACCTCATAAGAAGTACAACACTATCAATCAACCAGAGGCTAAGCTGGCAACTAAAGAACATGGCTGGCCCATGGCCCCTGCTACATGTATAGCAGAGGACTGACTTGTCTGACTTCAATGGGAAAAGATGGGCTTAATCTGGTAGAAATTTGATATCCCAGGGAAGGCAGATACTAGTGCAGTAGGCAGGAATGTGAGGGTGGGTGAGGTAGCACCCTCTTAGAAGCAAGGCGGAGAATATTTGGGCTGAAGAACTCATGGAGCAGAGATCAGGAGGGTGGCAACCTTTGAAATGTAAATAAAGTAATTAATAATAAAAATCAATACTATTATTATGTTTTTCTAAACATAATAATAAATAGTATTATAACTGGAAAAAGCCATGGAAGACACAGGCATCTTGCTTATAATGAAAATTACACTGATTTCCAGTTATTTGTTATTTCTCATACAGTAGAAAAAAGGGAGTAACTAACTCAAGTCAGTGAGTTACATTATCTTAGGAGTTATTTAAAATTCCAGAACCAGGCATAATTTTTCTCTTACTGAGCAGGTATTAAGTCCAACTTGAATGTGTTTGGTTATCATCAAGTTATGAGTGCCTTTACTGCACCCTTAGGGTTATCTTGCCATTCTGATGTGGTCTATAGGCATCATAGCTGGGTAGGACTGTTAGTTATCTTCTACCTTAGTAAGCTATCATGGTGACTTTGGTATAATTTATGTGAGTTCTCACAGAGGCATTCAAGTCAATTCCAGCTAAGGGTTCTCTGTGCTCTGTTTCTATGCCATTTTTAGCAATTAAAACTTACCTTTCATTTCTGGGGTTGGGGGCAGGCAGAAAAGATAAAAAAGGTCCAGTGTTATCTACCTTGATAATGCTCACATATAGATTGTTATGAGATTTCAGATATGAATATTTACTTATCACATAAAAATGTATAATGCAGTCAAGTGCGCTACCACTGATGAATATATAGATATAGATATAGATAGATATAGATATAGATATAGAGATAGAGATAGAGATAGAGATAGATAGATAGATAGAGAGAGAGAGAGAGAGAGAGAGAGAGAGAGAGAGAGAGAGATATCCCTGAGAGTCTCTGTGAGAGGCTGACAAATACAGATGCAAATGCTCCCAGCTAATCATTGGACTGGGGAGGGATACCACAATGCAGGAGTTAGAAGAAGGACTGAAGGAGCTGAAGGGGCTTGCAACTCCATATGAAGAACAACAATATCAACCAACCAGAAATCCCATAGCTCCCAAGGACTAAACTACCAACCAAAGAATACACATGGAAGGATATGGAAGGATGCATGGCTCCAGTTAGATATGTAGCAGAGGATGGCCTTCTCTGGCATCAATGGGAGGGGGGCCCTTGGTCCTGTGGAGACCCAATGCCACAACATAGGGAAAGTGAGGCAAGAGTGAATGGGTGGGTTGGGTAACACTGTCATAGAACTAGGAGGGAGGGGGAGGGGATACGGGGTTCGTGGAGGAGAAACCAGGAAGGGAGATAACATATGAAATGTAAACAAATAAAGTAATAAATTAAAAGTTCAAAAATTCAAAATGATGGATGGTTACTGACTATGTAATTGGCTAAATAACTCTAGTGATACTAAATTCTGTGTGCATATACAACTTAGATTTATGATTGAAGAGACATAGTATTTCAAAGAAAATATCAAGGATATTGAACAATGGAAATGCTTGTTTAAAATGAAAAATATAAAGGATTGGTCATTTTGGAATCTCTGTATGTAATGTTTTTAACCTAAGTAGATAATGATTCTTAACTAAAAGAAGAGATAACATGTTGTTACATTCATTATGTTTCAATAAAGGAAAGGCTAGTCAAACTTTCTCACACAAATAAGAAGAAAAGCTCATTCTTGGAGCTGAAATATTGACTACAGTGCAAGCTTCCTTAAAGACTTTTCAGGGACACTGAAGTACAAAGGATTCTTCTTTCTTGTCTTTAGTATTCTTATCCTGACCAAGGACAAATAAAGACCAGAGTAGGTTAGCAACAGAATTGTAAAAAGCAAAGTCCTTTCCTTTCATTTCCCTTGTCAGAGCAGAGAACAGGCTGAATGATAAGCGTTTCTGAACCTGTGATCTGAATATATTGTAAGAGAAATGCAAAATAAAAGGATGCAGTTGAGAAAAGAATCTTAGTGACTGTCACGGTGCTCATAATGTATGTTTCGTGCTGCTTTTTGGACATTTGCATGCATTAAAAATTCAGGATTTTAGCATTTTTTTTCTCATTTTAATTAATCAGAGGACAAATTTCTGTTTAATATTTAAACAAATTGTTAAACATTAAATACCAAGTCTCCTTTTTTGCAAGTGTAGAATTGATAACAAGGCTGTATTTAACATGTTTCCACAGTGTGTCTATGTTGCTTATTCAATGAAGAATAAAATGTTGTCAAACTAATAGTATTGCAATCTCAAATTAGTACAGAAAAATAAACAGAAGATAAAGTATATACATAGATTGATGCTTATTCCATCTTTAAACTAATAAAAGCAATGGAAAACCTCAAATAATAACATGTCTGTACACATATATACATATGCTATTTGACAATAATAGCAACCCACTTTCCAAATTCTTTAGCTGCCCTTCATTCTTATAAATCACAGCATATTAATATATATAATATATTACAGCATATAACTTATATTTTTTATATACTTTATATATTTAGCTATGTCAGTCAGAATAATTATTTCAAGCTTTAAAAGCATACTAGTTTTTATTGTGATAAAATTCTTGCTATAAACAGATAAAAGCTCTGTTTTGGTCACAGTTGTAATGGATTCGGCATATGTTTCTATGACTCAACAGGCTTGCACTGAGTATATTGGTAGTGGGAACATGTAGCAGAGGCAACTGTGTACCTGCAGTGTTTAGGAGATAGAGCTGAGGACAAAAAATATATATAAAAAAAAAGTAAGTGCAGGTGAGAGGATTCATAACTACCCATGTAACAGTGCTGAGTACCTACTGTTAAATATGAATGGCATATTGTAAATAAACAATTTAAATTAGAGCAAACTAGCCAGATATTTTAATTTATTATTTTAGAAATATGCACATTTAACAGTATATATGACTAAACAAGTTAAAACAAATAAAAATCCTAACTAATTTAAATTTAATGTTTTGTAGTTATCTATTAAATAATATACAATTGAAATTTGAGGCACAAGGATGGAGATTTAGTTTCACATATTTCATTCGAAAGAATTGAAGAGACATGTGAGGTACAGTATAGAGGAAATGTATTTCAGGTCTAATTATTATTCCAGATTATCTAGAGATAAAGTAATAGTGTTCATCAAATAAATTATATATATCACATTAGAATCTTCTGTTTGTCTCTTCTCCTTTTAGAATATTTATCATTTACTCTTTCAGACACTATGCCTTGTTTCTTTAGTTTACATTCATACATAACTCTGTCTTCTTTTCAGTCTTCCTAGAGGTTTCAAATGACTATTGGCCCTTAAATCAAAAAATAAATTTGAAAAGGTACAATCTGTATATATTACACAACTATTTACATTAATGCTAAATATACTAGTTAGTGTTTATGCACACTTTGCTTTCTTCTAAACGACTTGATTTGGTTCATAGTGACTAGAATGGGAGTTGCAAAACCCCCTATAGCCTCAATTTAGGAGATCTAAGACCCTCTTCGAGTATCTGCCAGCACAGGCCCACATGAGGCAAACATTCACATAAACAGGTACATATATATACAACTGGAAAATGAAATAGGTGTTTAAGAATGCATATGTGGGCATATTCTTGAAATTATATATAATATTGTGAAGATCCAGTAATCTTTAATATTTAATTAGTAAGTTACAAATTATATTAAATATTCCATGAATCTGGAAATTACAGATTGGAAGATAATTTACTTATATTTTGAATAGGTTTATTTTTTAGAGTAAAACGACAAATAGGAAAAATTATTGGAATATTTGATACAAAACATATTGTATTAAATTGTATTGGAGTAATATATTTATGTCACAAATTTACAGAAGAAAATGCAAAAGACAGAATGAGAGAGACAAAGAGAAGAAATAGAGGAAGAATGCTAGGAAAGAAAAGAGAGAAGTTAAAAACTGAGAAAAATGGCAATTCAGGCATGAGAGAAATATAAAAATTAAACTGGAAATTTATTATTTTGACACAATATTGGGCTTCATTAGTTGCAAGGATAGATTAAATATAGATATATATAGTTCTGGCTATACAATAGTGGAAGTAATATCACCACTGAATGTGTGAAAGACTATGAATTTCAATGACTCTGAAGAATATAAACTATGAAAAATGTTGGTATATTTCACGAGAGTTTACACAGTGAAGCAAATATTGATCATCTTTACCTCATGAGCTAAATGGACTAAGAAAAAAATATAAAGTAAAACTCAATTATACAAGGAAAAATGAGAGGGAGCCCATGCCCAATATTGTGTGAATGACCAGGGACCAGGAGCAGGATAAATAAATATCAATAAAATAATTCCTAATGACATTTTGCTTTATTCATAGATTGGTGCTCAGTCAAGTTGCCATGGAGAAGCTAACTTTGAAAGATAATACAAATAAATATAGAGAACTTCAGCCAAACTTTAGGTGGAGAACCCAAATTGGAGATCTCTATTAGGTCCTCTTCTCTTGGAGCTCAAGGAACTCTGCAGAAGAGTGGGAAGAATTGTAGAAGTCAGGACTGTCAAGGGCAAAAAGAGAGCATGGCCAGTTTTCTGAGGAACCGCCAGACTGATTTCCAAAGTGATTATACCATCTTATAGCCCCACGAGCTGTGGAGGAGTGTTCCTCTTTCTCCACATCCTCACCAACACCTGCTGTCTCCTGAGTTTTTGACCTTAGCCATTCTGACTGGTGTAAGGTGAAATCTCAGGGTTGTTTTGATTTGCATTTCCCTAATGACTAATGATGTTGAGCACTTCTTAAGGTGCCTCTCAGTCATCCGAATTTCTTCAGGTGAAAATTCTTTGTTTAGATCTGTACCCCATTTTTAATAGGGTTTTTGGTTCCCTGGGGTCTAACTTCTTGAGTTCTTTGTATATATTGGATATTAACCCTCTATCAGATGTGGGGTTGGTGAATATCCTTTCCCAATTTGATGGTTGCCATTTTGTCCTTTTAACTGTGTACTTTGCCTCACAGAAACTTTGCAATTTTATGAGGTCCCATTTGTCAATTCTTGATCTTAGAGCATAAGCTATTAGTGGTCTGTTCAGGACGCTTCCAGGGAACCCTGCTGTACCTCTCCTGGGCATATACCCAAAGGATTCCCTGGCATGCAATAAAGACACATGCTCCATTATGTTCATAGCAGACTTATTTATAATAGCCAGATGCTGGAAAGAACCCACATGTTCCTCAAAGGAGGAATGGATACAGAAAATGTGGTATATTTACACAATAGCATGAAAACATGACAAAGAAATTACTTCTCCAACTTTTAGGAGTCCCACAATCACACTAAGCAAACAACAACATACATGCATAGGCCCTAGCACCGACACATGTAGACTCAGTGATTGCTGCTGCTTCAGTATATGAGTCCCTATGAGCACTGCTTAGCTGATTATTTCTATATGGAAACAGAGGAGTGGATCTGGGGGAGAGGTAAGATGCAGAGGAAACTGAATTCTGTAACTTATGTCTTCTATATTACTTGTATCAGTGATACCTTTGTACAATACTTTGTACAATACAATAAATATACCACCTTACTCAGCAGTTAGAAACAATGAATTCACAACGTTTTTAGTCAAATGGTTTGATCTGGAAAATATCCTCCTAAGTGAGGTAACCCAATCACAAAAGAATACATATGGAATGCAATCTCTGATAAGTGGATATTAATTAGCCCAGAAGTTCTGAATAGCCAAGGCACAAATCGCATAACAAATGACTCCCATGAAGAAGTATGGAGAGGGTCCTGATCCTGGAAAGGATTGATCTAGCATTGGAGGGGAATATAAGGACAGAGAAAAAGGAGGGAGGTGATTGGAGAATGGATGGAGAGAAGAAGGTTTATGGGACATATGGGGAGGGGCGATCTGGGAAAGGGTAAATCATTTGGAATGTAAACAAAGAATATAGAAAATAAATAAAAATATTTTAAAAAGAGCAAAAAGAGAATGAGAGAGAGAGAGAGAGAGAGAGAGAGAGAGAGAGAGAGAGCGCATGGCCCACCAAATCAGCTAAGCAGTGCTCATAGGGACTCATATACTGAAGCAGCAGCAATCACTGAGCCTACATGTGTCGGTGCTAGGGCCTATGCATGCATGTTGTTGTTTGCTTAGTGTGATTGTGGGACTCCTAAAAGTTGGAGAAGGAATTTCTTTGTCATGTTTTCATGCTATTCATGTCCTTTTCCCTCCTACTGAATTGCCTTTCCCTACCTGGTATGATAATTTGTAGATGGTCTTATTTTTATCTTGCTTTGCTGTGATTATTTGATATCACTCGAAGCCCTGCTTATTTCTATATGGAAACAGAGGAGTGGATCTGGGGGAGAGGTAAGATGCAGAGGAAACTGAATTCTGTAACTTATGTCTTCTATATTACTTGTATCAGTGATACCTTTGTACAATACTTGTTTTTTCATCATGAGTCATGTGATCTATGTGGTATATTTTCTTTAAGCAATTATCAGCGATGGATATGTCCAGAGACAGAACTGAGTTCAGGAATTTTATTGGTAGCTGTAATAATTTTCTAAAGAACCCACGACATCTCAATGTCAGCCTAAAACATACATTGGGAAAAAACATAATTTTGGTTGTGAGCCTAGCATTTAATGACTAAGTCATCTATTCACCCCTTATTAGCAATCTGATAGCTTGCATAAGATTCAACCCATATCCCTGCCTTCATTTGTAGATGATTATCATTGTAGAAACGATGCATCTGCAGTACAGATATTTTAAATGTTTGAAAGCCAAAACTTTGAATAATACACAAACTTTGTAGATGTAGGAATGAACACTTTGCATTTTTATATTATAGATGCATATTCTTCACTATGAAATATTCTACAGTCTGAATGCAAGCCAAAATGGCCAAAATACTACCAAATCAATCAGAAACTCTTCTGGTACCAAAAATTCTGGTGAAAGGAATGCTCCATTTGCAATATCTATTGCCCAAGACCATGCATTTTTTTTTATTTGAGTGCTCTTGCCAGCTATGCAAAAAGACTTATCAGCCTTTACCATTTTAAAGGTACGGCTCTTGTTTTCTGACATCTCCAGAATGTCCTGTTCTAGCACAGCTACTCTGCACTTTATTGAGGGGCTACTTGTGGTTAAGTCTAGAGCAATGTTCCCTTTGGTAGTCCACTTTAGATCTTGTATACCTAATTTGAATGTGCTATTCTATTCCTAAGAGAAAATGCCTGGCTCATGTGTTTCTTGCTGGGCTAAGAACTCCTTAGGGAGTTTCCTGTATTTACAGCATTCCCGATGATCTTTTAGGGAGTTACCCATTGGGAAGGGATTACCTCACATATTTCTAAGTAGTCCAGTTCCTACCCTTACCATATCTTTTACAAATATCTGAAAGCTGAGGTCCTCTAGAGAAGTATTTGTGAACACTTTGCCTACAATCCTCTTTTAAATTACTTCATCTCTCAGTGGCAAAACAAAAGACATTTTGACTGGATAAAAGGAGAACCCTTGACAGGGGCTTGTAGGCAAGGTACTTCTAGAGCCTTCTCTGGAAGATCTGTCTTCCAGGATTTTTAGGTATGGCAATGGTAGGCATAGGACTAATGAATGCAAATCAGTAAGAGATATGTGATGTCATCCCTTAACATTGGAAAATTTCCTAAATTGGTCAGGTCAGTCCCCTTTAACAAACAACATGTGCAATTTTCTATCAGTAAACCACAAAGCAACTGGAGAAAACTAAAGTATACATTGGAGACACTAGATATTAACATGTGTTGTAATAGGGCTTGATTGTTTCACTGGTGAAATGGGTAAGAATCAAGGATCAATAGCATCGAGTCCAACACGAATGTGTAAATGTCTAGTTTATGTATGGATTCATAAAGATCCAATTGTACATTGATAAACAGAAAGTGGGAATAAGATTAGGTTGAAAACACTGGATTGAATTAGACCAACCTGTTTACTCTAAAAAGGTTTTAATATTAGAATGGAAGTTATGAAATGTAATAAGTTGGAGAAGAGATTTTGTCTTTATTTCCATAAATGATGAAAGACTATGTGTTTCATTAAAATAGACAAATATTTGATCTGAATAAAAGAAGCTTC
Source organism: Apodemus sylvaticus (assembly GCF_947179515.1). NCBI lineage: Eukaryota > Metazoa > Chordata > Mammalia > Rodentia > Muridae > Apodemus > Apodemus sylvaticus. Next base: position 43,290,702 of record NC_067479.1, read on the forward strand.
CACATGAAAGTCATGACTCAAGGAAGGAAGAGATGCAGGAAGGCATCAACAAAATGATATAGAAAGTTGATTCCCTCTGCATGGGAACAGCTCAACAGACTAGCTGAAGAACTAATCATTCCTCAGATGGGCAGGCTGAAAACGTTGATGCTCAAATTAACATTTGCTGAAGGATTCATGATCAGGAGTGTGATTATGGGATAAGGATTTTCTTGTCAATGGATTGTCATAAAGATATTCAGACAGTTAAAATTATGGAATTGGCAATTGTTTCTGTTGGCATAGTTAAACTGTGTAAGATTGTTAGCTTAAACAGAAATGGGGACATTGTAGATGAATTTTAATCCAACAACAGAGACACCAGGCCTTTAGATGCAGGCTCCATCTTAGGGAACCTGACCTAAGGTTAAACTCCAGTTAAACACCAGGTCTATACCTAACACTGGTCTCCAGGCCACTTACCAACTTTTTTTCATTGGGGAAAAGTGCAGAATTTACAGTTGTAGCTAAAAATATTTACTTATGAAAGTTTATGGTTTGCCTCTCAACACCAGTCAAAGGTTGGTTTTAAAAGGCAACACATTCTATAATAGCCCCTGAATCAGATGCATGCCAAACTAGAAACTGCCTTGCTGGTTTGTTTGCCTGCATAAGTTCTTGCATGAAACTGGGCTCAGGGATCCATCCTCCCATCTTGCTTTGTCAATCATGAAGGTAGGGATGGACCTCGAATTTGAATCAAGAACCGTGGAGATTACATGGCAATAGGATCCTTGGTGGTCTTTTGGGTTTCTGACACAAGCACAACACAACATGTCTGCTGTCATTACATCCAAAGACCTTCTAGGTTTGTGTGATCTGGCAGGAATGTAGACATGCGCTGAGTTCACATTTTTAATCCCTCTGGCTAGAATCCTTTGGTACACACCTTTAATCTAAACAATGATGTTGAATTGAGGGTTAGGGCAAAATGATGAATCAGAGAAAAGTTGGACACAATGAGTCAAAGATAGGATACACCCATCTCTCAGGAGAAAAGCTAATTAAAAGAATGCAAGAAAAGAACTTCTGTTCAGTCAGCTGGGAACCAGTGCATAGAGTGGGGATGAATTTAATTAGTGAGTTTGTATAGTTCATTACATGTCAGCAGAGGCAGTTGAAATCAGAGAATAAGAAGGTACCAACAGATTAAAAGAGATTGCAATATTTAGTTTGAGGTCAAGGAGAGCAATTTAGTCAGAAGCTGAAAGAAACCAGATTGCATCAGTCAGATTAGAAAGAATTTTGATGTCCTCAAGGGTCTTCCCCAGTTTCTTTTCTATTAGCTTCAGAGTGTCTGGCTTTATGTGGAGGTCCTTGATCCATTTGGATTTGAGCTTAGTACAAGGAGACAAGGATGAATCAATTCGCATTCTTCTGCATTCTGACCTCCAGTTGAACCAGCACCATTTGTTGAAAAGGCTATCTTTTTTCCATTGGATGTTTTCAGCCTCTTTGTCGAGGATCAAGTGGTCATAGGTGTGTGGGTTCATTTCTGGATCTTCAATCCTGTTCCATTGATCCTCCTGCCTGTCACTGTACCAATACCATGCAGTTTTTAACAATATTGCTCTGTAGTATTGCTTGAGGTCAGGGATACTGATTCCCCCAGATTTTCTTTTGTTGCTGAGAATAGTTTTAGCTATCGTGGGTTTTTTGTTGTTCCAGATGAATTTGATAATTGCTCTTTCTAACTCTGTGAAGAATTGAGTTGGGATTTTGATGGGTATTGCATTGAATCTGTATATTGCTTTTGGCAAAATGGCCATTTTAACTATATTGATTCTACCGATCCATGAGCATGGGAGGATTTCCCATTTTTTGAGGTCTTCTTCCATTTCCTTCTTCAGAGTCTTGAAGTTCTTGTCATACAGATCTTTCACATGTTTGGTAAGAGTCACCCCAAGATACTTTATACTGTTTGAGGCTATTGTGAAGGGGGTCATTTCTCTAATTTCTTTCTCAGCCTGCTTATCCTTTGAGTATAGGAAGGCCACTGATTTGCTTGAGTTGATTTTATAACCTGCCACTTTGCTGAAGTTGTTTATCAGCTGTAGGAGCTCTCTAGTGGAGTTTTTTGGGTCACTTAGGTAGACTATCATGTCGTCTGCAAATAATGATAGTTTGACTTCCTCCTTTCCAATTTGTATCCCTTTGACCTCCTTATGTTGTTGAATTGCCCGAGCTAGTACCTCAAGTACAATATTGAAAAGATAAGGAGAAAGGGGGCAGCCTTGTCTGGTCCCTGATTTCAGTGGGATTGCTTCAAGTTTCTCTCCATTTACTTTGATGCTGGCTACCGGTTTGCTGTATATTGCTTTTACTATGTTTAGGTATGGGCCTTGAATTCCTGTTCTCTGCAAGACTTTAAGCATGAAAGGATGCTGAATTTTGTCAAATGCTTTTTCAGCATCCAATGAAATGACCATGTGGTTTTGTTCTTTGAGTTTGTTTATGTAGTGGATTGTATTGATGGATTTCCGTATATTGAACCAACCCTGCATTCCCGGGATAAAGCCTACTTGATCATGGTGGATAATCGTTTTGATGTGTTCTTGACAGCTGAGTTGACTTAGTCAACCAGAGTTCAGAAGAACTAGAAATGGTGAGCAACAACCCTCCAAAGACTACAATTACATCAGGCAAATAAAAGTTACTTTTACAAACTCTATCTGTTACATGAATCTCCCAAATCTTGCTCCATGGCTCGGGGACCATCAAGAGGAGTCAGACATACTGCAAACATAAGAATGCCAGGCACTATAATATGAAGGAGTCTGTCTTAGAATTGTCTGCATAAATGAACACAGAACAATGTCAATCATAATAGACATATTGACATGGAAGGAAGAAAATCTTGCAGTCTCTACACCTGGAAAGAAATACAGATAACTAGTGACTACCTTGAGGGGAATTCATTCATTCCAGGAATGAGCTTTTACAGTGGTTGCCCAATGCACGGTAGTCGCCCTGAAATAGCACACACAAATAAGAAAAACTGGCTAAGCAGGGTTGTTTACATATTTGTGCATATACACATATATGTAATAATAATAAAGAGAAAGAGTCTACCAGTTTGAGAATAAGGTTAATGGCAGGGATCAGAGGAAGGATACCCAGAGAAGTAGAAAGAGGTTCCTGAAGGGTCTGAATTAGGAAAGGAAGAAGGAAAGTGAAGTAAATCTTATTGAAATAAAAACATTTTTAAATGAATAAACAAAGAAAATTTCTTTCAGTAAATAGCAAAAATTTCACCAGAGACAGTATTATTTATATTAGAATAAATGTATTTTCGTGTTCCATCTTCAAAATAACTTCTCAAGTCCCACATAATCCTTTTCTGTCTCTTAGTATGTTTACTATTGTACCACTATAGTTATATCTAGATTAAGTTGACAAAATATCCTGTGCTAAATTTTAGCCATATCCTTAAATAGTCAAGGAAAGAATCGTAAGTGCCAGTAATCAGTGATTTGCTTTCAGTCATCAGTGAAAAAATTTCTCCCAATCTCTTAGCGATGGGTAGAAATGGGTTTTCCTCAGCATGGAACTTGAATATTTCACCATGCCAATTGTTGGAGCCTGAACGTGTGAAGTTACAGCCATGCAGGGAGAGGCTGTTTTTAGGGTATTAGGAGACACATTGTCAAGAGCATCAGTAGAAGCAGACTGCACTGCAGCTGTTCTCTTGCATTATATAAGAGATCCATATTTTAACTCTTAGCTGTCACAAGCAATTAACAAGAAATGGAAAAAACCTTCACATTTTCATAAATAACAGGAACTTCACAAGCATTGACATATGCAACTACAGAGTTCAAGTTTTCTTTTCAAAATATCCAAAACTTCACTCTACCTCAGGGAGTAATTTTTAAGATCATTAATAGCTAATTGCTTTATTTTCCTGATATGTTACCATAATAATGATATATAATAACTTAACTATTTATCAGGAAATTCATATTTGTATTTATTTGTCATTTTAGGTATACTTTTGCTTCTACCATTGATAAAGAACTGAAACATAATGGAGTGTTATGAAATAAAATGCAACGTGGAATATATACTGCACCAGTGGGAATAAAAGAGTATCTGGCAGCCCCCTGCCATGGTGTTTCTCAAAGAAATCACACCATGAGACAGCCCTGATTTAAGAGAAGTTTATGTCTTAGGAAAGATAATGGAATAGGGGCCTCAAAGGTGGTAGAGGCAGAGAATGCATGGACAGAAAAGGAAAAAAAAGAAAGAAAGAGGGAAAGAGGGAAAGAAAGAGAGAAAGAGAGGCAACCAGAAGCCCATTGGAAGAGAGAGAGAGGAAGGGATGGGGAATCCTCTTATAAACTACTGCAGCTGATGGGAATGGCAAGTGATAATGCAAGCATGCTATTGCTAGGAATCTGTTGGGCAGAACCTAAAGGAATTATCTGTAAGCCAGTAGGAAGAATTATGAATTCTATGGATTGAGAGACTCTACCAGCAGCTGACTGAGACAAATGCAGATACTTACAGCCAAACATTGGATTGAGTTTGAGGACTCATATGGAGGAGTTGAGGGAAGGACTGAAAGAGCCCCAGTGTCCACTGACCCAGAATCCTCAGAGCTCCCAAAGACTAGACCAGCAACTGTGGGAATATGGAGGAAAAGGGTATGGGGATAGAGGGGAGAAAAGTGATCTGGTATAAGGTGGGGAGAAAGGACTGAAGTCCTGAGGGCTAGCAGAATGAATGGAAACAGGCAACCTTGGGAGATAGGAGGTTGGGGGAACCCTCCACAATGTACCAGAGTACTGGGATGTGAGATACTCTAAGAACTCAAAAGGAGGGACCGTAGATGAAATTCTTTACAGTGGGGAGAGGGACCTTGTAAAGCCCACCTCCAGCAGAAAGACAGGGCATAGAGTGAGGGATGGGGTTGCTATCCCACAGTCAAAACTCTGACCCATAATTGTTTCTGTCTGAAAGGGATGGAAGTGGAGAAGAGCCTGAGGAAAAGAAGGTCCAGTGTCTTACCCAGGTTTGTATTCTTGCACAAACATCATGACCAAGAAGCAAGTTGGGGAGGAAAGAGTTTATTCAGCTTATATTTCCACGTTGCTGTTCGTCACCAAAGGAACTCAGGACAGGAACACAAGCAGGTCAGGATGCAGGAGCTGATGCAGAGGCCATGGAGGGATGATACTTACTGGCTTGCTTTTCTGGCTTGCTCAGATTACTTTCTTATAGAATGCAAGCCTACCAGCCCAGGGATGGCACCACCCACAATAGTCCCTTCCCCTTGATCAGTAACTGAGAAAATGCCTTACAGCTAGATCTCATGGAGGCATTTCCTCAACTGCAGCTCCTTTCTCTGTGATAACTCCAGTTTGTGTCAAGTTGACATACAGAACCAGGTAATTCATCCAGTGACAGGCCCAAAGTGCAATTCAGCTCAAGGGGAGGCCCCCAAGGCCTGATACTATTACAGAGGCTATGCAGCAATCACAAAATGAGACCAATCATGACTGTCTTTTGAAAGACCCAAGAAGCAGTTGAAAGAGTCAGATGCAGATATTTTCACCCAACCAATGGAGAGAAGCTGCTGACCCTTGTGGTTGAATTAGGCAAAGCTGGAAGAAGCTGAGGAGGAAGGTGACCCTGTAGGAGGACAATCAATCTCAATTAACTTGGATCCTCAAGATCTTTCAGACACTGGACCAGAAACCAGGAAGCATAGACCTGCTGATATAAGGCCTCCAACACATATACAGCAGAGGCCTGATGGGTCTGGGTTTAATCAGAGAAGATGTACCTAACCCTCAAGAGACTGGAGGCTCCAGGGAGAGGCCTGGTGAGTTGGAGGTGAGGGGTGAGGACATCCTCTTAGAGACAAGGGCACAGGGAAGAGGTGTGGGATTTGGAACAGTTGGAGGACCAGGAGGGGAATAAAATCTGGAGTGTAAGAAAAAAATTAATTAAAAAATGAAGAAAAGAAAAATCAACATGTTTGCTAATAGATGTTTCATATATAAAGTTGTATGAATATATACTTCAGGATATTTATCAATTTCATTAGGTTTGATTTAAAAATCAAAATTTCATATAACACACACACATATATATACATATATTCACAAAATAAACATAAAACACAAAGCAAAATATATAAAAAAACCCACAGTAAGCCAGAAAAATGCCCAAAATAATAATATGAGACAAAAAGTCAACAAAAATGAAAGTGAGTTCATTTTGTTATTGCCCAACTGCTCCTAGACCAAGTCTACCCTGCAGTGTGGTAAATATACCCAGTAGGACTCCATTGGATAAGGATAATCTTTTTCTTTGCATGTGTGTATATGTTGCAGAAAGATTTGGGCTAGAGTAGGAGGTTATTTCTACTGCCCTCTTCCAAAGCTGGGACCCTGTTTCACTTGAATGTGTACAGGAACAGTTGTATGGTGACAGTTGTGGTTTCATATATGTGCCAGTATTATTGAATCTGAAGGATAATTGATATCTCTTATTTCTGCTTCTTACAATTTGCCTACTCTTTTATACAGATCCCTGAGCCCCAGAAGGAAAGAATTTGATGAAGGGAATCCCATTTGTGGCTGAATATTCCAAAATTTCCCAGTCTGTGCAAATGATCTAGTGCTAGGCTTCTGTGTTAATCCCTCTATTGCAGGAAGAACCTTGTCTGATGATGGCTGAGTAATAATTGTCCATAGCAACTGTGGTGGTTTGAATATGCTTGGCCCAGAGGCCACCAGTTGTGGCCTTGTTGGAGTAGGTGTGGCCTTGGTGGAAGAAGGGTATCACTGTTAGTATAGGCTTTGGAACCACCCTTCTATGTCCACAGAAGATGGATAGTCTTTTACTGGTTTCTTTTGGAATAAGATATAGAACTTTCAGCTCCTTGAACATCATATCTGCCTGGATGCTGCCATGCTTCCTGCCTTGATGATAATGAACTAAATCTCTGAATCTGTAAGCTACCCCAATTATCCCAATTAAAAGTTGTCCTTTATAAGAGTTGCCTTGCTCATGGTGTCTCTTCATCTCAATGGAAATGCTAATATGGCAACAAAAAGATATGAAACAATGTAAAATAAATGCTTTTTGTGGAAAAAAGATAAAATTTTTGAGACACAATTTTTAATAACATAGTATATTACCCAGTAACATACTCACTATATTAGGCAAGCTTTTTTTTCTAAGTCCCAAATTTCTTATGTAAATCAAAAACTCAAACACTGACTTGAGAGGCTTTCTTTAATTCTATATTTATACTACAGAGTTCAAATTGGATCTTTTGTTAGAAAAGACACTGAACAAATTTAAAAAGACTTTGGTTTACCACCAAGCAAGTAAACAGATTGTACAATTTAAACAGTTGTTGGCATTATTCCATCAAATATGTTACAGCTGTAAAAAGACAGAAATCACTATGGCTTATCCTGTCAGTTATAATTCTCCCTTTCAGATACAGAAGGAATCATTCATTCAAGGATGAACTGAGGAGAGTGTGCAGCATGGGGATGTATAAGTACCATTTCCAGAAGAGACTAGAGCAGATGGAACTAGTGGGAAAGACTAAAACTGGAGAGTGAGATCACTGTTTAAAAGAGAAATGCTATAATTGTATTAATTAACAGTAGACAAAAAAGAGAAATCCAATTTCTGGTTACAGACCAAGCTGATAGGAAACAAACTCTTTAGAAAACACTTGGCATTTACATTCTACACAAAGAATAACATGAACATATAATGTAAACCAAGGCGGTTGTAGATTTTTTTCAACAAAGATCTACAACCTACATTGACCTTTCAACTAACCCAACAGTTCCTCCCACCCCATCTCTTTCTCTCTATTTCTTCCTCTTCATTCTTTATCTATCCATCTATCCATCTATTCTTTATTTATTTTTAATTCCAATATAAGATGCTTACTAATATAATATGAGGGAATAACATTTCAAACCATATTTTATTTTACATATAATAATGTAGTTTTATTGTTCAATAATTTAAATTGCATTATTTGATACATTTTTTTCAAACAGAAAATGAAAAAAAAAACTTTTCAGGTTTGATACCTCCAAAAAAAACATTTTAAACTTTCTAACATTTTTATATTTGAGTGAGTGTGGGCAATGGGTTCAGTGACTAGTCATGTCTGATTCTCATTGTACTAAGGAATTGCCTTTATGCTTTCTGCATCTTCCTGTACACCAGACTTGGTATCATTTCCCCATAAATAGTGTAAGACATAAACATCTTTCCATGTGAAGCAATTTACCACTGTAGCTTTTTCAAGACAATGGAAAAATATTTGTTAAATTGTTAAATAAACCAAGATTTAAAAGAACAAATTCTTTTTCCTCCTCCCCCTTTCTCCCTCCCAGGTCTTGCTCTCCCTTGGCCTCTATGATTATGTAGTTACCCCTTTTGAGTAGGATTTGAGCATTCACACTTTCATATTCCTTCTTCTTTTTTTTGAAAAGGATATTCATTTATTGAAAAAGGAAGCAAAAACATTTTATAAAATTGAAGATTTATGTGGAAAATATTTCTGATAAAATAGAAGAGATATATAGAAAAACATGTTAAAATTGACAATTTTCATGGAAAATTAAAGAGTAAAGTTGCAGGCATAAAAAACATTGCTAAAGTCATTGAAAAATAAAATAGAAACATTTTATGATAGAATTGAGGATTTATGTCAAAAATATTTCAGATAAAATTGTAGAAAAATGTAGAAAAACATGTTATAATTGAAGATTATCATGGAAAATTTTATATAGATATAATAGAGGTAGGCATAAAAGTATTCCTAAGTTGATTGAAAGTGGAATTACAAACATTTTCTGACAAAGTTCAAGATTTACATGGAAAATATTTCTGATAAAATAGAGAAATATATATAGAAAAACATGTTAAAACTGAAGATCATGGAAATTATACAGATAAAATGGTAGGCATAAAAATAATTCTAAATTGATTTAAAATGAAATTATAAATATTTTCAGGTAAAATTGAAAATTTATGTGGAAATATTTCTGATAAAATATCAAGAAATATATAGACAAACACATTAAAATTGACAATTTCATGGAAAATTATACAGATAAAATTGTAGATATAAAAAACCTTTCTAAATTAATTGAAGGTAGAATTAAAAACATTTCGTGATAAAATCAGATTTACATGGAAAACATTTCTGATAAAATAGAAGAAATAAATAGAAAAACATGTTAAAATTGAAGATTGTCATGAAAATATTGGAGATAAAATAGACATAAAAATTACTAAATTAATTGAAAGAGGAATTACAAACATTTTCTGATAAAATTGAACATTTACATGAAAAAAACATTTATGTTAATCTATGTCTTATTATTGGGGAATTGAATCCATTAATGTTAAGAAATATTAAGGTATAGTGATTGTTGCTTCCTGTTCTTTTTTTATGTTATTTTTATGTTTGTGTGGGTATCTTTCTTTGGCTTTGTTAGAAGACTACTTTCTTGCTTTTTCTAGGGTGTAGTTTTCTTCCTTGTGCTGGCATGTTCCATCTATTATCCTTTGTAGGGCTGGATTTGTGGACAGATATTGTGTAAATTTGCTTTTATCATGGAATATCTTGATTTCTCCATCTATTGTGATTAAGAGTTTTGCTGGATATAGTAGTATGGTCTGGCATTTGTGTTCTCTTAAGGTCTGTATGAGATCTGCCCAGGATCTTCTAGCTTTCATCGCCTTTGGTGAGAAATCGGGTGTAATTCTGATAGGTCTACCTTTGTAAGTTACTTGACCTTTTCCCCTTACTGCTTTCAATATTCTTTCTTTGTTTAGTGCATTTGATGTTTTGATTATAATGTGCTGGGAGGACTTTCTGGTCTTGTCCAGTTTGTTTGGAGTTCTGAAGGCTTTTTCTATGTTCGTGGGCATCTCTTTCTTTAGGTTAGGGAAGTTTTGTTCTATAATTTTCTTGAAGATATTTACTGGCCCTTTAAGTTGGAGTTCTTCACTTTCTTCTATAACTATAATCCTTAGATTTGGTTTTCTCATTGTGTCTTGAATTTCCTGGATGTTTGGATTACAAGCTTTTTGCATTTTGTATTTTCTTTGACTGTTTGACTGTTTGACTGTTTGAATGTTTTCTATGGTATCTTCAGTACCTGAGATTCTTCTTTTATCTCTTGTATTCTGTTGTTTATGCTTGTATCTATAACTTTTGAATTCTTTCCAAGTTGAATTCTATCTCCAGAAATGTCTCACTTTGTGATTTCCTTATTGTTTCTACTTCCCTTTTTAGATCTCAGATGGTTTTATTCACTTCCTTTACTTGCTTGTGTTTTCCTGTAATTCTTTAAGGTATTTTTGTGTTTCCTCTTTAAGGGCTTCTGCCTGTTGACCCATGATCTCCTGTATTTCTTTAAGGGATTTTTGTGCTTCCTCTTTAAGGGCTTTTACCTGTTGACCCATATTCTCCTATATTTCTTTAAGGGAACTATTTAAGTCCTTTTTGAAGCTCTCTATCAGCATCATGAGACAAAATTTTAATTCCAACTCTTGCTTTTCCAGTGTGTTGGGGTATCCGGGACTTGCTGTGGTGGGAAAATTGGGTTCTTAAGTTGCCAAATAGCCTTGGTTTCTGTTGATAGTATTCTCGTGCTTGCCTTTTGCCCTCTGGTTATCTCTGGTGCTAGTTGGTCTTGCTGTCTCTGGCTGGAGCTTGTCCCTCCTGTGGGCCTGTAAGCCTGTGTCCATACTCCTGGGAGATCACTCTCCCATGGCAGGCTGTGCACAGAAGGCTGTGCAGTCCTCTGGCTCCCAGTGCAGATGGTGGCAGGAAGACTTCTGTCCCAGCTGCTCCATTGATCATACACCTTGAGTGCTCCTAACTGTTCCCCTCTAGAGAGAAGTTGGAAATCTTACCTCTGAGCTCAGAAGTGAAAGTGCTGCTGGGAGATCACTCTCTCCTGGTGGGCTGTGCACAGAAGGCTGTGGAGTTGGCAGGCTCCCTGGTGCAAATGGCAGCGGGAACAGCTTCCTTCTTCTATGGTCTATGAGTTATATCATGTATAGTCTGTGCTTTTTGGCTTATATCAACTTATAAGTGAGTACATACCATGTGTTTGTATTTGTGACTGCTACTTCACTCATGGTGATATTTTTTAATTCCATCCATTTTCCTGTGAATGTCATGAAGTCAATGTTGTTAATAGGTGAGTAGTACTCCATTTTGTAAATATACCACATTTTCTGTATCCAATCTTCTCTTGAGTGACATCTGGATTGTTTCCAGCATTTGGCTATTATAAATATTGCTGCTATGAACATAGAGCCATTCATCAGACATCATCATGAATGCTGCTTTCAAAATAATTACTGTGTACTAAATGGCCACCATGAAACTAAAGAGGGAGGATCAACACATAATACAAATCATGATTTGTTTTTGACATCACCATGAAGAATAGCAAGCAGCAGGTTTGTGCTAAAAACAGTAGGCTCTGCTATATATTTGAGGAATTTCAAATGTTACTTATAAGAGCTTCTTTCTTAGGAATTATGGAATTCTGAAGCCATCATTTCCTTTCCATATTCTTCATCCTGCTCTGCTTGATTTGTACTAGCTGCTTAGCTGTGTCTAGTTGACTGAATCATGGAAATCAAAGGAGAAATGGTATCTCCTAAATGCTAGAATTTTCATTCAATAAACTAAACTCTCAGGCAGTCCAGTCACTCTAGGAAACAGAATTTTATTGTGAAAAATCAATAGAAAAACATTAGAAACAAACTTTGGTGTTTTGTTGTTTATTTTTGAGATTATAATTTAATTACATTCTATTTCAGTTCTCTTTCTCCCTACAAATACTTACATATGTCCTCTCGATTCTCCTTCAAATTTGTACTCTTTTTTTCATTAATTTTATTGCATGAAATATGTGTATAACCTGTTCTGTCTATATAATGTTATTTGTATGGATGTATTCTGTGTTGATCATGATCACTTGACATCAAATTTGTGTGTTCTTCCTGGGGAGGGCCACCTTTTCCATCCTCAGCTTTACTTGGTCTCTTTTTGGTGTAAAGCTGAGATGTCATTGACGTTTCTACGTCCACTCAGGGTTTAAGGTACACATTTGAAAATAGTATGTTTTGAAATCCTGGAAAAATAAAAAATCTATAGGAAAAGTATAATCAAATAAAACAAAATAAAATTCCGAATTTAGTACTCAAATTCAAGCATAGAAAAACTTAAGAAGCATTAAATTAAATTGACAATGACCAAAAGTAAACAGCTGATAAAAAGATGCTAATAGACTGATGAAGTGAATTGACCAATAAAGGAGCTTGCCACTCAGTCTAAATTAAGCAATATATAATCAATATATACTCACTTATTGATAAGTAGTTTATTATAAAAATGGATGTTTTAGCTATCTATCCCTATATATTTGTGCTGTGATTTAAACACACTGGCAACTAGGGATTTGGTTATTGTTTTCTCTGTACTTTTTAAAAAGATTGCCATTACACTTTTATGTCATGCATTCAATGTAAAGATAAAGTCCTGGAAAAGCTATTGATCTTAGAAGTCATATGAGTACATTTGTAAGGAGATTGTCAAAGAGAGTTGATAATATGAACCACACCACTAGTAATATCAACAGCAATATATGACTTAATGTTCTGAAAAGGAATATGAATGATATATAATAACATACTTAAAATTAGTAACACTTTAGTAATTATAAAATATTAGCAATATGTACAAGAAAAATTGAAATGCATTAATTTCCAATGCTAAAGGTATAGATACTGAAGAAATTTTAAATAACTGTTGAATAAATATATTTTTTAAAGATTTATTTATTTATTTGTTTATTATATGTAAGTACACTGTAGTTGTCTTCAGACACTCCAGAGGAGAGCATCAGATCTCATTATGGATGGTTGTGAGTCACCATGTGGTTGCTGGGGTTTGCTCTCAGGACCTTCGGAAGAGCAGTCAATGCTCTTAACCACTGAGCCATCTCTCCAGCCCTGAGTAAATATATTTAAGAACAATTTTCCTGTATACATTTTTATTACAATTTTATAATTAAATTTTAAGGAAAATATATCCAAATATATCTAATAGGAGAAGCAGAGGATATAAATAATATTGCTTTTTAAGGAAATAAAAACATTTAATCATTTGTAAAGACTTTTACATTATACAATAAGACTCTTTAAATCTTATGTGGTATCTATCACTTGTATATTATCCAAACAACAACACTGTGAGAACAACTTTCAAAAGGTTACCTTAAATTATAGGAAAAAGTAAGACAATTTTCCACAGATTATATAAAAATAACATGACATATTTGCATAAATATGACAAGATTATTTTTTGTGTGGATCCATCTAATCTTCCTTGCTAAATAGACACAAACAGCTCTCTGCTTCCGGATCCAGATCAGCCTGGGCAGCAATGCCACAACTCCAGGTCCTGCAAGAGGCAAGAGGGGCTTCTGGGAGGCCGGCTGGGAGAAGTCAGTGTGCTCTGGTGAATCCAGAGGGCCCCTGCAGGAGCCTTCAGGTGTCTGCTTCAGGATCTGAACAGCCTGGGCCACAGCATTCGGTCTCCAGGAACTGCGGGAGACCTGGTGTGCACCCAGAGGCAGACTGGGAGCGCAGCACAGCTTGCTCCAGGGGCTCGGAGCTTAGGTTCCAGTCCTGAGGCCTCTGGCTGGAGCCTTCAGATCTCCCCATAGGATCCAGAACAGCCTGGGCTGCAATGCCACATATCCCGGTCCTGCAAGACACAAGAGGGGCATCCAGGAGGCTGGCTGGGAGGAGTCAGTGTGCTCTGCTGAGTCCAGCAGGCCACTGCGGGAGCCTTCAGGGTCTGCTTCAGGATCTGAACAGCCTGGGCCACAGCACCCTGTCTCCAGGCAGTGCAGGAGGTCAGCTGCGCACCAGAGGCCACCTGGGAAGAGGCAGCTTGCACTGGTGAGTCCAGCATTGGCAAGACCAACTAACACCAGTGAGAACTAGATGGCAAAAGGCAAACGCAGGAATGGCACTAACAGAAACCAAGGCCATATGGCAGCATCTGAACCCAATTCTCCTTTAACAGCATGTCCTTGAAGTTCTAGCTAGAGCAATTAGACAACATAAGGAGGTCAAGGAGATACAAATTGGAAAGGAAGAAGTCAAATTATCACTATTTGCAGATGACATGATAGTCTACTTAAGTGACCCGAAAACCTCCACCAGAGAACTCCTACAGCTGATAAACAACTTCAGCAGAATGGCTGGTTATAAAATCAACTCAAGCAAATCAGTTGCCTTCCTATATTCAAAGGATAAGCAGACTGAGGAAGAAGTTAGGGAAATGACACCCTTCACAATACCCACAAACAGTATAAAGTATCTTGGTGTGACTCTAACCAAACATGTGAAAGATCTATATGACAAGAACTTCAGGTCTCTGAAGAAGGAAATTGAAGAAGACCTCAGAAAATGGAAAAATCTGCCATGGTCATGGATTGGCAGGATTAATATAGTTAAAATGGCCATCTTGCCAAAAGCCATCTACAGATTCAATGCAATCCCCATCAAAATCCCAACTCAGTTCTTCACAGTTAGAAAAAGCAATTCTCAAATTCATCTGGAATAACAAAAAAAACCCAGGATAGCTAAAACTATTCTCAGCAACAAAAGAAATTCTGGGGGAATCAGTATCCCTGACTTCAAGCAATACTACAGAGCAATAGTGTTAAAAACTGCATGGTATTGGCACAGTGACAGACAAGTGGACCAATGGAATAGAATTGACGATCCAGAAATGAACCCACACACCTATGGTCACTTGATCTTCAACAAAGGAGCCAAAAACATCCAGTGGAAAAAAGATAGCCTTTTCAACAAATGGTGCTGGTTCAATTGGAGGTCAGCATGCAGAAGAATGCGAATTGATCCATTCTTATCTCCATGTAATAAACTTCACTCCAAGTGGATCAAGGACCTCCATGTAAAACCAGACACACTGAAACTAATAGAAAAGAAACTGGGGAAGACCCTTGGGGACATTGGCATAGGGGAAAAGTTCCTGAACAGATCACCAATAGCTTATGCTTTAAGATCAAGAATTGACAAAAGGGACCTCATAACTACAAAGTTTCTGTAAGGCAAAGGACACTCTTAAAAGGACAAAACAGCAACCATCAAATTGGGAAAGGATATTCACCAACCCCACATCTGATAGAGGGCTAATATCCAATATATACAAAGAACTCAAGAAGTTAGACCCCAGGGAATTAAATAACCCTATTAAAAATGGGGAACAGATCTAAACAAAGAATTTTCACCTGAAGAAATTCGGATGGCCGAGAGGCACCTTAAGAAATGCTCAACATCATTAGTCATTAGGGAAATGCAGATCACAACACCCCTGAGATTTCACCTTACACCAGTCAGAATGGCTAAGGTCAAAAACTTAGGAGACAGCAGGTGTTGGTGAGGATGTGGAGAAAGAGGAACACTCCTCCACTGCTGGTAGGGCTGTAAGATGGTTCAACCACTGTGGAAATCAGTCTGGAGGTTCCTCAAAAAATTGGACATGAGACTTCCAGAGGACCCTGCTATACCTCTCCTGGGCATTTACCCAAAGGATTCCCTGGCATGCAATAAAGACACATGCTCCATTATGTTCATAGCAGACTTTTTTATAATAGCCAGAAGCTGGAAAGAACCCAGATGCCCCTCAAAGGAGGAATGGATACAGAAAATATGGTATATTTACACAATGGAATACTACTCAGCAATTAGAAAAAATGAATTCACAAAATTTTTAGGCAAATGGTTTGATCTGGAAAATATCATCCTAAGTGAGGTAACCCAATCACAAAAGAATACACATGGAATGCAATCTCTGATAA
The DNA here is from genome assembly GCF_947179515.1 of Apodemus sylvaticus. NCBI lineage: Eukaryota > Metazoa > Chordata > Mammalia > Rodentia > Muridae > Apodemus > Apodemus sylvaticus. The sequence continues at coordinate 43,306,658 of NC_067479.1, forward strand.
GTGGATATTAATTAGCCCAGAAGCCCTGAATACCCAAGGCACAAATTGCATAACAAATGACTCACATGAAGAAGTATGGAGAGGGTCTTGATCCTGGAAAGGATTGATCTAGCATTGGAAGTGAATATAAGGACAGAGAAAAAGGAGGGAGGTGATTGGAGAAGAGATGGAGAGAAGAAGGTTTATGGGACATATGGTGAGGGGGGATCCGGGAAGGGGAAATCATTTGGAATGAAAATAAAGAATATAGAAAATAAAAATAGTAAAAAATAAATAGACACAAATACAAACCTACAATATAATGTTGCATCCTTCAATAATAAAATAATGGAGGAAACTTGAGTTTGTGTCATAATAAGTATGAATCTCCTAGAAGATTATAAAAGATCATGTTCATGATGTTAAGCTTTATGGAATAATTTATTTTAATTTTTATCTAAAATATTAAATCTATATATTGAAAACTGAAAGATATGAACTCATTGTTATTTGACCTTTACTTCTTGAACTAACAGAAACTTCAGATATTTTTACAAAGTAAGATATCCTATCTAGCAGCGGATTAATACATTGTGTTGAAATGATTAATCATTATTTGAGACCACTAGTTAATTATATACTGGTCTCCATACTATAAAAAAGAATGACTGAGCATCTAAACAATAATGATGGGAGGAGAATTAGTCTTCCCCAAGGAAGAACACATTGATTGGTTGTCCATAGTCTTATAGCCTTAAAAACATACATTTAGTTAGCAGCATACAATCTGAGCAGGTTATATTTAAGTATGTAAAACTATATGTGCTTGTAACAATAAGTAATGGAAGTGAAGCCAAAAATTTGAAAGAGGGCAAAGGAGGGGTATATAGGAAGGCATGGAGGTAGAAAAGGGAAAGAAGCAATAATGTAAGTATAATCTCATAAAAGAAACTATGACATTTTTAAAAGGCTAGTTGTAAGACTAGCCTACTATTGAATTTTTGACAAAAATAAAAATAATATAATAATTTGACAGTATTAATTAGAGTGTTATGAAAATAAAGCCCAGTTGGTGACTGTAGAACTCTTTATAATCTAGAGGTTTTAGTGAATATTCTGAAACAAAACTACCTTTAAGATCTGTTTTATAGTTTATAAGAAAGTTTAAAGGAATTATATTCTTTAGAAATGAGGTACTTAGGGAAAATTAATCAAATAGTCTTCCATTTTCAGATCAGCTTATCAAGACTGTATAGAATTCTAGGTCTCCTAGTAAAGACACAGCCTCTCATGCACAGAAGGCAGAAAGTGTAAAGAAAGGTAGAGAAATTTCTAGTGGCCTCACAAGGTATATTTTTAAAATTAAATTCCATGATTTTTGTAAAAGAGTTATCAGAGCATACAGAAAATAATAGAACTCAGTAAAAAGTAGTATCCACTTATGCTATTTTCTCACTCAAATACAGGAATGACACAAATACTTTTATTATCCAATTTGGAAAAATAATTTTTATGAAAATTATAAAAGATAGTCTATCAATGGAATCCATTATTATTATAAGGCAATGGTGAATTTATATTCTTTACATGATAAAGAATGATAATGAAATCCCAAACCATTATAGGGTTTTTAAAGAATACTGCCACATTAGATGTTTCAAAATTAAATGAAAGTCAAATAAAAAAATAAATATCATCTTGTAGATAGACAGCTTAAATTATATATCATTTCTAAAGCTCAAAACTAAAAGTAATACTGAAATAAAGTTATTTATTTTGCCTAGATACTGCTGTAATATTCCATGCTGCGATATGCATTGATTTCTTTCCCCATTTATATAAGTCCATATTAAATCTTACCATCTAAGAATAGAAGTAAAAAAAAAAATGTCAGATATTGTGTAGAAAGCTCCATGGTGTTTTTTGTTAGTAAATGGAAGAGTTTTTATGAAGCATCAATTTTGCATTTTTTAAGATACTTATTCCTAGTACTTTATAACATTAAATGCACTTTTTTTGGTTTTTGTAACTTAATTTTAATTCAAACAACACAATACACTTTATTTTAAAAATTCTTATATGCACAAGATTAATGTAACTATGATTTTCTTTTGCTTTGCTGGAAAATATAAACAGCAACATGCTTGCATATCTCTAATTCTCCTGTAGTAAAATTTTCGAAATTGCTGAAAGCAATAAAATATAGAAAATGCAGTGTATCTAGGGCTTTTTATTACATTAGTTCAAATAACAACTGCAGTCAATGGTCTGTCCTTTAAGTGCTCCACTGTTTCTTTTTCCTTTCCTTTTTTTTTTTATATTTTATTCGATATAATTTTTTATTTACATTTCAAATCATTTCCCCTTTTCTAGCCCCCCACTCCCCGAAAGTCCTGTAAGCCCCCTTCTCTTCCCCTGTCCTCCCACCCACCCCTTCCCACTTCCCCGTTCTGGTTTTGCCGAATACTGCTTCACTGAGTCTTTCCAGAACAAGGGGCCACTCCTCCTTTCTTCTTGTACCTCATTTGATGTGTGGATTATGTTTTGGGTATTCCAGTTTTCTATGTTAATATCCACTTATTAGTGCTTCTTGCTGGTCAAAGGAAAAAGGAAAAATACAACAAAAAGAACTCTCAATCCTGAACATCTATGCTCCAAATACAAGGGCACCCTCTTTCGTAAAAGAAACTTTATTACAACTCAAAGCACACATTGCACCTAACACAATAATTGTGGGTGACTTCAACACTGCACTTTCCTCAATGGACTGATCAGGAAAACAGAAACTAAACAGGGACACAATGAAACTAATTGAAACTTTGGACCAATTAGATTTAACAGATATATATAGAACATTCTATCCTAAAGCAAAAGAATATACATTTTTCTCAGCACCTCATGGTACCTTCTCCAAAATCGACCATATAATTGGTCACAAGACAGACCTCAACAAATATAAGAAGATCGAACTAATCCCATGCCTCCTATCAGATCACTATGGAGTAAAAGTGGTCTTCAATAGCAACAAAAACAACAGAAAACCCACATACATGTAGAAACTGAACAATATTCTACTCAATGATATCTTGGTCAAGGAAGAAATAAAGAAATTAAAGACTTTTTAGAACACAATGAAAATGAAGACACAACATACCCAAATCTATGGGACACAATGAAAGCAGTGCTAAGAGGAAAACTCATAGCCCTGAGTGTCTCCAAAAAGAAAATGGAGAGAGCATACAATACCAGCTTAATGACACACCTGAAAGCCCTGGAAGAAAAAGAAGCTATTTCACCCAGGAGGAGTAGAAGGCAGGAAATCATCAAACTCAGGGCCGAAATAAATCAAGTAGAAAAAAAAGAGAACCATACAAAGAATCAACAAAACCAGGAGCTGGTTCTTTGAGAAAATTAACAAGATAGATAAACCCTTAGCCAGACTGACCAAAGGGCACAGAGAAAGTATCCAAATTAACAAACTTAGAAATGAAAAGGGAGATATAACAACGGAAACTGAGGAAATCCAAAAAATCATTTTTTTTGAGGTTTTTATTTTACCTCCTACCAAAGACTGGAGATATATACAGTAAGGCATCTATGAAGCAAGTAGTTAGTATCAGTATTTATACTTATGCCAAAATCTGTTGTAGATTTGGGGTTTATCAGCCTTTTTTCCTCTTATATTGATAACATTTCTTCTCAAATTAAGTTGAAAAATAAGAAGGTTAAGATTTTAGAAAGAAAGCAGCAATAACATCCTCAGGTAATTATTCAATCTTTCTTTAAATAATACTTCCATCTTCTTTCCTGCATGGCTGTATGTAGTGGAAGCAAAGTTGATGTGAGGTAAATTCTTTTATCATTATCTACTTCAGATTTTGAGACATGATGTGTACCTGAGCCTGGATCTTCTAGCTAGTAAATCCCTGGGACCTGGCTGTCTCTTTCATGCCAGGGTTAGTTATACAGGTTTGTGCCACTGCACCTGACCTTTCTTGTGAGTACCTGGAATCCAAATTCAAGTCTTTATTCTCAACATTTAAACCATTACATATTTAAATGTGTATCCTGTTGCATATACGATCAGAACTAGTTTTGAATCAGATTTAATGTCTTTCCATTAATTATATTAAGTTGTTTTTTTATCCTTTTCCACCTTTGCATCCTGAAATATAGAATGTTCCAGTTGGAGATTCACTGACTCCTTAAGCTATTTGCTTTAATTAGTAACTGAACATTGAAGGATGGATGGGATTTTAATCCCATAGAATATAAATTCCAAATGATTTTTCCATAGTGACTGAAGAACCCTTACATGGTTATCTTCTAGAACTAAACAATAAGCTCCAATTCATGGGATATGTAACTATTTTTTTAAACAAAAACTTTGAACATAATGGTATATATTTCAGGCTTTCTTTTACGTTCTTGCTACATTTTTCAAGAGAATTAAAATATATGACAATATTAATTAAAAAGATGTGTTTCTAAGAATATCAAAATGGTCTTGATACTTTTAAAATATTAATCAGATGAAGATCAAATAACCAATAACATGCAGAGGTAATGCTGGAGAATCTATTGATTCAGCTTACAGGATCTTGTGGAGAGGATATGCTCAAGAGCAGAAGCACAAAATCAAAAAACCAAGTGGTGAAAGAGAAAAGAAGTGAGGAAAAATAGTGTGACTAATTGAATATTGTGCACATTTTAAAGTCATCTTTTCCTTTGAAGACTCACAATGATTAATATCCAATAATAGACATGTACTATAACATTTATTTTTCCTAAAAATATTCTTTTCTTATTATTCTAGAATGTTTTACTCTTACTCTTATATTATCATGTATTTTATATACTCATGAAAATTAACGCAATTATGAATTGAAAAATGGGTTAAGGCAGAAATTAATAAAGGAATTAAACACAATTTAGATTCAAGTGAAAAACAAAACACAATATATCCAAATTTATGGAACATAATTAGGCAGTTCTGAGAGACAAGCTCACAACAATAAGTGTGTATATAAAAGTAAGTTGGAAAACATCACATTAATAACTTAATGACTCAGTGAATAAAATTGTGTTATTAAGTTATTAAAAAATAAGGAAAGGAAAGATCTAAAGCAGTAGACAGAAAGAAATACTTCAAGTGGTCTGAAATCAATAAAGTAAAAAAATAAACAAACAACTGGAATACAACACAAAGAGTCAATGAAATAAAGAGTTGATTTTTTGAGATTCAATAAAATTGAAAATTTCTTAGCTGAATTAACTAATGAGAGAATCAATAAAATTTAACATTATCTGTGATAAGTAGGATATAAGTACCTATGAGATGCATAAAATCATAAAGGTGAACATTAAAAAGTTTTATCCCCCAATTTGACAAGTCTAAAAGAAATGGTTAATTTTCTTAGTTTGTAAAAGCTTGTGAGTTAAATCAAAATCAGATAATCAATATAGACTTATAAATCCTAGTGAAATAGAAATAGTAATTAAAAGTCTCCCAACCATTTCTTTTATACAGGAACAATTTTGATTCAAAAGTTTTGTAGGTGGGTTGATGTCCCCATCCCTATACTGGTGGTCCTGCTAACTACTAGAGGTGATCTCTTCAGGTTCCATATTCCCATTGTTGGGCATGGTATGCACTCACTGATAAGTGGATATTAGCCCAGAAGTACAGTATACCAATGATATAGCGGGGGCAGGATCAGGTACTGGGGGTGGGGGACAGGAGAGAGGCCCAGATGATGAATGGAAACATACAGCTGCAGGGGTATGTGTGTGTGTGTGGGGGGGGTGAACCTCTAGAATGTCCCAGAGACCAAGGATGGGGGAGGCTGCCAGGAATCAATGTGAGTGACTATAGCTGAAAAGCAGGGACAAAAATGGAGCAGAGAATGAAGGAATGGCCAACCAGTGGCTTGCTCAACTTGAGATTTATCCTATGGGTGGGCACCAATCCCTACCACTATTACTGATGCTATGTTGTTCTTTCAGACAGAATCTAGAATGACTGGCCTCCAATAGGCTCTATCAGCAGTTGACTAAGACAGATGCAGATACAGCTAAGCACTGGAAGGAGTCTTTAGCAAATTGGGTGCATATAAAATTAACTCAAATGAATCAGTAGCCTTCCTCTACTCCAAGAATAAAGGGGATGAGAAAGAAATTAGGGAAACAACACCCTTCTCAAAATAGTAACAAACAATATAAAATATCTTTGTGTGACTCTATCCAAGTAAGTGTAAGATCTTTATGACAAGAACTTAAAGTCTCTTTAAAAAAGAAATTGAAGATCTCAGGAGATGGAAAGATCTCCCATGTTCATGGATGACAGAACTAATATAGTAAACATGGCCATCTGAACCACCTGAAAGTAATCTATAGATTTAATGCAATCTCCATCAAATTTCCAACTCAATTCTTCATAGACTTAGAAAGAGCAAATCTCAAATTCATTTGGAATAACAAAAAAATCTAAGATAGCAAAACTATTCTCAACAAATAAAAGAACTGAGACAATCACCATTCCTGACCTCAAGCTATACTATAGAGCAATAGTGATTAAAAACTGTATTGTATTGGTAAAGAAACAGGCAAAGTAATCAGTTGAATACAATTGAAGGCCCAGAAATGAACCCACACCTGTGATCACTAGGTCTTTGACAAAGAAGCTAAAACCATTCAGTGGCAAAAAGACAGGATTTTTGACAGATGGTGTTAGTTCTATTGGTGGTCTACTAGTAGAACGCAAATTGATCCATACCTAACTCCTCACACAAAGCCCAAGTCCAAGTGGATCAAGGACCACTACATAAAACTAGATACACTAAATCTAATAGTAGAGAAAGTGGGGAAGAGCCTGGAATACTTGGGTACAGGGGCAAACTTCCTGAATAAAATACCAATTGCTTATACTTTAGGATCAACTATGGAGGTTTAGTATCTGTATATGGATGGATTCCTAGGTGGGGCAGTCACTGGATGGCCTTCCCTTCAGTTTCTGCTCCATACATTTTCCCTGTATATATTTCTTTTAGACAGGAGAAATTCTGGGTTAAAAATTGGTAGATGAGTGAGTGGTCCCATCCCCCAACCAGGGGTCTTACCTAACCTCTGGATATAGTCTCTACAGGATCTTCAAACCCTTTGTTGGGCATTACAGCTAATCTCTTGCCTAATGGGTCCTGGGAGCCTCTTATTATCCTGACATCTGGAACATGTGGGTGACTACCACTAGTTCCCCATCCCCCATTGCTACACACCTCTGTTCAAATTCCTGATCTTCTGGATATCATTCCTGTCTCCTCCCATACCTGATCCTGTTCCTCCTTTTCCCCCTTCCCTCCTCTTTTCCTCCTAAGTCCCTTTGACCCTCTACCACCAAAGAGTATGTTGTTCCCCCTTCTTTTTTTGTGATTGTGACATTTTTATTCATTCATTATATACTGTATTCCTTGTTTGTGTGAGTGTGTTTATTTTCTTATTAGATATTTGCCTTATTTACATTTCAAATGCTATCCTCTTTCCACATTAACCGTAAAAAAACTTTATCCCATGTCCCCTCCCCCTCCTTACTAATCCCGCCTCCCACTTTCCTGATCTGGCATTCCCCTGGGACATCAAGTCTTCATAGGACCAAGGGCATCATCCTCTCTTTGATGTCTGAAAAAGCCATCCTCTGCTACATACGTAGCTGGAGCCATGGCTCCCTCCATGTGTATGCTTTAGTTGGTGGTTTAGTCCCTGGGAGCTCTACGAGTACCGACTGGTACATATTATTGTCCCTTCCATGGGGCTCCAAACCTCTTCATTTCCTTGGGACCTTTCTCTAGCTTCTTCACTGGGGACCCTATGCTCAGTCTAGTGGTTGGCTGTGAGCCATGGGTATTTTTGATCCCCCTTCTAAGAAGGATCAAAGAATTCACACTTTTGTCTTCCTTCTTCTTGAGATGCATATGGTCTATTGTATCTTGGGTATTTCAGGGTTTGGGGCTAATATCCACTTATCAGTGAGTGCATAGTATGTTTGTTCTTTTGTGATTGGTTTATGATACTCGTGATAATATTTTCAAGTTCCATCCATTTCCCTAAGAATTTCATGAAGTCATTGTTTTTAAAAGCTTAGTAGTACTCCATTGTTTAAATGTACCACATCTTCTGTTTCCATTCCTGTGTTGAATGACATCTGGGTTATTTCCAGCTTTCAGCTATAATAAATATCATTGCTATGAACATAGTGAAGCATGTGTCCTTGTTATATGTTGAAGCATCTTTTGGATATAAGCCAAGGAATGGTATAGCTGGATCCTCTGGTAGTATTATGTCCAGTTTTCTGAAGAACTGACACTATTACAGATACCAAGAAGTGATTGCTGAAAAGAGCCTGATATAGCTGTCTCCTGAGAGGCTCTTCCAGAGCCTGACAAATACAGAGGCAGATGCTTGCAGTCAACAGTTGGACTGAGCATGGGGACCCCAATGATGGAGTTAGAGAAAGGACTTAAAGAGGTGAAGGAGTTTGAAACCCCATAGGAAGAACAACAATATCAACCAACAAGAACCCCCATAGTTCCCAGAAACTAAACCACCAACCAAAGAGCATAGATGGCGGGACCCATGGCTCTAGTGGAACGTGTCTGTCATCAGTAGGAAGAAAGTCACTTGGTCCTGTGAAGGCTTGATGCTCCAGTAGAGGGGAAGAAAGTCACTTGGTCCTGTGAAGGCTTGATGCTCCAGTAAATGCTCCAGTAGAGGGCAGGGAGGTAGGAGTTGGTGGGTTAGTCAGTGAGCAACCTCATAGAAGCAGGGGAAGGGGCTTGGGATAGGGGGTTTGCAGAGTGGAAACCAGGAAAGGGGATAACATTTGAAATATAAATAAATAAAGTATAAAATGTCCAATAAAAATAATCAACAATCAACAAACTGTACCTCATAAAATTGAAGTTTCTGTAAAGCAAGGGATGCTATCAATAGGACAGCCAACAGATTGGGAAAAGATCTTTATCAACTCTACAACCTATAGAGGGCTAATATACAGGTTCTGCTGCTTACTAATGTTGGAACACACCTCCCTTGTTCTTCACCAGGTTTCTGATTTAATGGTTTTGTTTACAACTAAAACTTGTTTGTTCTGAGACTGACTCTGTAAATCAGGCTGATCTCAAACTCAGGTCCACTTGCCTCTGCATTCAATATGCTGAGATTAAAGGAATGTGATACCATGCATACATTTGGCTCTAAGCTTTTCTTTAATTCCTTTACACATGTTGGAAGCTTTGCTGGGTAGTGTCTTAGATATAGTTTTATACTGCTGTGAACAGACACCTTGACCAAGACAGTTCCTGTAATGGCAATATTTAATTGGGGCTGGCTTGCAGTTTCAGAGGTTCAGCCCATGATTATCAAGCTAAGAGCATGGCAGTATCCAGGAAGGCCTGGTGCCTGAAGAGAGTTTTACATCTTCATCTGAAAACTGCTATGAGAAGACTGATTTCCCAGCAGATAGGATGAAGGTCTTAAAGTCCACACCCACTGTGATACACCTACTCCACCAAGGCCATGTGTCCTAATATGACTACTCCCTGGGCCAAGCATATACAAATCATCACAAAAGGGGACTTGCCTTGAAGTCATCATACTTTTTTTCTCCATTTTTAAGAAAATCAGCTAATCTCCTTGAACACGGGGCATTTTTGTACACATTATTCCATTTTAATGTAGTTATATAGCTAGTGTTTCTTATGCTGATAATAGGTATGTGTCAAAAACCCATATACTTAATAGATATGTTTTAATGTTTACCAAAATAATGTAACAAATTAATAGTTTATATAGACATATGGAATTCGAGAAACCTGTAAATTTTTCTTTGCTTTTAGTAACTGTGACTTTTTGTTCCTTTAAATCATTATACTGAGCTAAGTTATCTCTCTTGTTGAAAATAATTGCATAAAGTATGAAGCATTTATATACTGAGATATTTAATTTTTGATTAAATAATTATGATTGATTTGTTTTCCTGATTTTTCCTAGGATTTTATTATTGGCTACTGATTTTGCATGTACATTTGAGTGCTATCAGTTGGCTGAAAGTTAGTATTAGTTCCACGAGTTTCTGGTGGAGACTTAGAACCCCTTATTTGTAGTATCTTTAGCGTCATAAATTTCAGTTTTTCTGTTTTGTCTGTATCATGTTTTGATAATAGAATAATACTGCCCATGAAGAAAAAAATTAGAAATGTTTCTTGTATACATAGATTTGGAAAGATTTGAGAAGTGAGTGTTGTTAATCAGTTTTCAGTGTCTCCTAAAACTCTTCTATGAATACACCTTGACTTGGATTTAATTAATTAATTAATTAATTAATCATTCTGGACAGTTTTATTCTGACTTTCTTTGTTCATTATGGTTCTGCTTAAACTATTGATCCTCTTGCATTTTATTTTTGATGATTCATATTATTTATACATTCATACATTCTTTTATGTTTGTCTAATTTATTAGAATACAGTTTTAAAGTGTTCCATTATGCTTTTCTGAATTTCTGAAACATTTTTAAAATGGAATGTAAACAACTCAATATATCTTTAGGGACTCCCTGATTCTGGGAGTACTAGGCTCCTTCCAGTCAAAGTAAGCAATAAAACCTAACTGTCCTTTGCAGTCTGGACAAAGTCAAGCACTAGGAAGTCTTTCTGCTAAGCAAAGTTTCAAAGAAGATAGAAAACAGACCAGCTGGTTTAAGAAAAAGAAACAAGATGAGCTTCCTGGAAAAAGTTTATACCAAATGAGGGTCCTGGAAATGATATTTTCCAACCTTTTGAGCTGGCTGCAGATTGTGTAGTGTTGTAACTGACTATAGCAATCTTATTGGATTGAACAAGGCAAATGTATCTTCTTATAGTTCTATAGGTTGTATTCTTAAAGTACGTTTCCCATTCTTTGAGGTAAATTCAGAGTGAAGAGCTATATATTCTTTGGCAGAGAACGTTTATAGGTTTGCTGATTTGGCAATTGTCTTCTGTAGTTCTGGCCGTGATATCTACATCCAGACCACAAGACAGGATCTTTATCTGTGTTATAGATTTTGATTCTATTGTCCAGTATATTTTTCTAACTGTTATGAACCTGTGTTACATTATTGAGCTGATACAGATAAACCAACATTTCAAATTATTAGGTCACTAATTTCTTCTACAATGTCACAAACTTTTTTTAAAGTAACTAGTTCATAAAAGTCCAACGATTATGATGTGGACATGTAAAGGAGATTTTTTTTTCAGTATCTCACAAGTATTATATTGTCTTTCCACTTAAATATTAAATGTAGTTTTCATAACATAAAATAAAATTAACAGAGAAAAAGAACTTATGAATTTTAACTGCTAGTTAACAACATGAGTTGTCACGAAAGGTGGGGTAGGGTTTTAGGATGTAGCTGTCTTTGAGTCCCTGCTCTTTTTTACTCTGATATGTAACCCCCCACCCATATTCCTTCATGTAATCTCAGTAAAACTATTTGTTTCACCATGTTGTTTTTAGGTATCCGTGTTTTTGCACTATTGTTGGTTCTCTATATACAGTAACTAGATATACATATTTCATGACTCCAGTGAAAGTTTTAGCACACAGCACAGTAACCACAAAAGAACATAAGAAGGAAGAGACCATACCAGGGCACAAAGGGACTTGATGGAAGGATCGCAGACTACAGAGGCATAATGTTTATTCCATAATCCAAACGTTATCAAACAAAAAGCCCAGTACCAAGTTTGGAACATAACCCAACAAATGGTTGGTCAAGGAAGGGGTCTCAAATATTTTTCCAAACCAAATGATTTATTGACACTTCTCTTGCTTTCTCATCAGAAGTTGATGTTAAAATAGTATTTCTGAAGATATGACACCCTTTGGTTGTTTGGATCTGGAGAACTCAAGCTTTGTAAAGTGGTAAGAAAAGGTTTCTAGAAGAAAAAGAAGTCAAACATCTGTCTTATTGAAGTTGCAACATTTTGGACAGTACTCACCATCCTATCAAAATGCCCAAAAGTTTCATGAATATTACTAAAGTTACCATAGCTTTAAAATTATCTTTAAGTCTTGTTTCATAAATCTCTCTAACAAAGTGTGATTATAGCAATCATACGTCCTAGAGCATACTACTATTTGCTAAATGCCTCTAGTATCAAAATCAAACTGCTTTAAAATGCAATTGAAAATAGTGTATTTTGATTCTTACAGAATCATTAGACTAATGAAATTATAGCATATATAATTACCTGTACAATATTTGCACAAACTCAAGCCAGCCACTATTCCATACTAAGTAGATGAGAGAAATAGGAAGCCTCAAATGGTTTATGAGCAGTTGAGAGCTGCTAGGAAGAGTTAGTTTCTTCATGGTTCTGACCCATGATAATTTGTCTACACTCTAGTGGATGGTGATTGTACTGGCCAGTCTTATGTCAACTTGAAACACAAACTAGAGTCATCTGAAAGGAGGGAATCTCTATTAGAAAAATACCTCCATAAGATTCAGCAGTAAGAGATTTTCTTAATTAGTGACAGATCCCGGGGCAGCCAACCCTGGGATGCAATCCCTGGGCTGGTAGCCCTGGATTCTATGCAGGCTGAGCATGCCATTGGGACCAAACCAGTAAGCAGCAACTGTCTCCATGGCCTTTGTATCAGTTCCAAGTTCCTGCCCTGTTTGAAAACCTCTCTTCCTTCAGTGATGAACAGTGTGATATGGAAGGGTTAGCCAAAAAATCATTTTCTTCCCTGACTTGTTTTTGTTTATGATATTTTATTGTAGTAATAGAAACTCTGTATACTTATGGAAAGCACCAATAAGATTTTATAAGTGAAATAAAAGAAAGAAGAGGACATAAATTTGGTGTTGGGATTTGGGAGAAAATCTCAGAATAACTGGAGATAGGAGTAAAGTTAAATATAATTTAAATACATTTTCTACTTTTCATAAGAGAGTATGGTGTTGATATTAGACTGGTAAATTTCAGACCAGTGGAGCTATATAATGAGATAATACCTTACTCTCTTTATACAAAGACTTGAGAATGTAAGAAGAAAAAAATATGAAAACCAGGAAAAATTTTGTACCTAAGTTGAAGTCACCATGACAGGAAGTGTTTACTTCAGCTGATGTCTTACATACTGATGTTTGAATTTGTGCATTCTTTGAGAGGCTACCTAAATTGCTGATTCCTTTGTCAAAGATCACGTGACCATAATTGTGTGGGTTCATTTCTGTGTCTTCAGTTCTATTCCATTGATTTGCCTGCCTGTCACTGTACCAATACCATGTAGTTTTTAACACTATTGCTCTGTAGTACTCCTTGAGGTCCAGGATACTGATTCCCCCAGAAGTTCTTTTACTGTTGAAAATAGTTTTCACTATCCTGGGTTTTTTATTATTCCAAATGAATTTGAGAATTGCTCTTTCTAACTTTATGAAAAATTGAGTTGGGATTTTGATGGGGATTGCACTGAATCTGTAGATGGCTTTTGGCAAGATGGCCATTTTTACTATATTAATCCCGCCAATCCAGAAGCATGGAAGATTTTTCCATTTTCTGAGGTCTTCTGGGATTTCTTTCTTCAAAGACTTGAAGATCCTGTCATAGAGACCTTTCACTTGTTTGATTAGAGTCACACCAAAATACTTTATATTGTTTATGGCTATTGTGGAGGCTGTCATTTCCCTAATTTCATTCTCAGCTTGTTTATCCTTTGAGTATAGGAAGACTACTGATTTGATTGAGTTAATTTTGTAACCAGCCACTTTGCTAAAGTTGTTTATCAGCTGTAGAGATTCTCTGGTGGAGTTTTTTGGGTTGCTTAGACTATCATGTCATCTGCAAATAGTGATAATTTGAGTTCTTCCTTTCTAATTTGTATCCCTTTGACCTCCTTTTGTTGTCTAATTGCTCTAGCTAGAAATTAAGTACTAAACTGAATAAGTATGGAGAGAGAGGGCAGCCTTGTCTGGTCCCTGATTTTAGTGGGATTGCTTCAAGTTTCTCTCCATTTAGTTTGATGTTGGCTTTTTTGATGATGGTTTTCTGTATATTGCTTTTATTATGTTTAGGTATGGGCCTTGAATTCCTGTTCTTTCCAACATCCAGTGGAAAAAAGATAGCCTTTTCAACAAGTGGTGCTGGCTCAACTGTATGCAGAAGAATGCAAATCGATCCATTGTTATCTCCTTGTACTAAGCTAAACTCCAAGTACATCAAGACATTCACATAAAACCAGACACACTAAAACAAAGAGAGAAGAAACTGGGGAAGAAATTTGAGCACAAGGGCACAGGGGAAACTTTCTTGAACAGAACACCAATAGCTTACGCTCTAAGATCAAGAATTGACAAATGGGACCTCATAAAATTGCAACGTTTCTGTAAGGCAAAGGACACTGTCAAAAGGACAAAACAGCAATCAACAAATTTGCAAAAGGTCTTTACCAACCCTACATCTGACAGAGGCCTAATATCCAAGATATACAAAGAACACAAGAAGGTAGACTCCAGAGAGCCAAATAACCCTATTAAAAAATGAGGTACAGAGGTAAACAAGAATTTTCACCAGAGGAATATCGAATGGCTGAGGCGCACCTAAAGATATTTTCAACGTCCTTAGTCATTAGGGAAATTCAAATTAAAACAACACTGAGATTTCACCTCACACAGTCAGAATGGCTAAGATCAAAACCTGAGGATACAGCAGGTGCTGGCGAAGATGTGGAGAAAGAGGAACACTCTTCTACTGCTGGTGGGATTGCAAGCTGGTACAACCACTCTGGAAATCAGTCTGGTGGTTCCTCAGAAAACTGGGATTGATAGTACTAGAGGACCCTGTTATACCAATCCTGGGCATATACCCAGAGAATTCCCCAGCATGTATTAAGGACATGCTCCACTATGTTCATAGCAGCCCTATTTATGATAGCCATAAACTGGAAAGAACCCAGATATCCCTCAATGGTGAAATTAGATACAGAAAATGTGATATATTTGCACTATAGAATACTACTTAGCTATTAAAAACAATGAACTCATGAAATTCGTAGACAAGTGGGTGCAACTGGAGATTGTCATCCTGAGTGAGGCAACCTAACAACAGAACACACATGGTATGCACTCACTGACAAGAGGATATTAGCCCAGGAGCTCAGAATACTCAAGAAACAATTCACATATCAAATGATGAGCAAGAAGAAGGAAGGAGAAATCCCCTGGTCATGGAAAGGCACAATGCAGCAGTGTAGGGGAATACCAGGACAGGGAAGCAGGAAGGGGTGAATGGGGAACAGTAGGAGGGACTAGGGCTTATGGG
The DNA here is from genome assembly GCF_947179515.1 of Apodemus sylvaticus. Lineage (NCBI taxonomy): Eukaryota > Metazoa > Chordata > Mammalia > Rodentia > Muridae > Apodemus > Apodemus sylvaticus. Next base: position 43,322,002 of record NC_067479.1, read on the forward strand.
ACTTTCAGTGAAGGGGGATCCAGGAAAGAGGATATCATTTGAAATGTGAATAAAGAATATATCAAATAAAAAATAAATAAATTCCTGATTCCTTTATTCCAAGGTTAGCGGCTATCCTATAATTAGGTGAAATATGGTGTTGAATGAGTCACCATTTTGATTAATATTCATCAAAGGAAATGCATTTTTTAAAGACTGTTAAGAAAATATCAGCTTCCAGATAGTATCTTTTGGTCTATTATTAAACACTTTGTGATGATAAACTAGCTATTTTTTAAATGAGCATTTATTTTATAGTATGCATATGATACTTTTGGTGGCATCTGAGTATATGCACCATATATGTGCCTGATGTTTATGCAGGTAAGGAGTAGGTTTGGCATCCCATGGAACTAGAGTTATATATGACTGTGTTTTACTATGTGCTTGCTGAAAACCAAATACAGCTCCACTTTTACAGCAATAAGTACTCTTACCAGTAGATGCCTCTTTCCAACTCTCAACAATGAAATATTTTTCTAATCTTTTTTAAAGCTTTAAAATATGTGATTAAAACACAGTAAATATGCAAAACTTTTAAAATGTTGAGTAACCATCGAGGTCATAAAGGTTTGTGGTTTTGTTGATTTATACAACAAAGCATATGCAACTTCCAAATTTCCATTTTCAGTTTCACTTACCTAATATGTACTATGATGTGCCAACACATATATATTATGTACAGGGATTAATTCAATGTAATTAACATGACCACTATGGTCATTTAAACATAAGTGGTCTGTATAGTCTCATGTGTTTGAGTTTTAGCCCATAGTGAGTTGCACAATTAGTGGGTGTCTCCTTGTTAGAGTAGATGTGGCCTTTTTGGAGAAAGTGGAGGTGGTCTTTGAAGTGTCCTCCTGTACTAACACTCTCTTTTGTTTGCCCTCAGGTCATCATGTAGAACCATTGGCTCCTCCACTACCATGCCTGCCTTTAGGCTGCCATGATTTCTATCTTGATGATACTAGACTGAATGTCTGAAATGGTAAGTCTGCCCCAATTAAATGTTTTCCTTTATAAGAGTTGCACTGGTCATGGTATCTCTTCACAGCAATAACAGTCTACCTAATACAATCATCAATTTCTTGTTTTATTTGAAAGGCAAGGAAAATCTTCTATGCTAGCAAATAAAAACCTAATAAAGTATTATCAACTATAAATTAAAATTTATGACAGCCATGTATTTTAGTTATATTTTGATTTAATATTCTGAAGCAAAATTAACTGACATTAATAGATTAATCCTTGAAAATAGTAAATAAATAGCTGAATGTCTAAGTTATTCAAATTTTTTGTTTTCTTTAACACTTTCTAAATGTCATGGCATATATTTACAAGGCAATAACACATTATCAAAATATACAGGCCTTTGTCATCTTTAATAAGTATCCAGTATCTTTCACAAGTAACAGAAGACAATTAGACTTGTATTTGCATCATTAACTTTTATTAAAAGTCTTAAAATTATTAATTCAGAACTTGTAGATTTCATAAATCACATATGTGGACAAACTGGAACATTGTTTTATCACTTTAGATAATTGGAGTTATTTTTCTTACCATAACTTTTCTTTTGTTATAAGCAGTAACAAAAATTATGTATTTTCATATGTGGAAAAATGAAGCCTGTATAGTTGTAAAAGATATTCACTGACCTTCTATTTCTAAGATGCCATTTCATTAATCTTCACCATCCAGTGTAAATAGGATTCATCCATTATTCTAAGATTTCTACATCCCAAAGTATAAAAGGTCAAAAAGTTTTTAACCTCAGAAGCATGTGCAAGAACATTCTGTTCCTCACTATATGCTTCCAGAATTCCTTATAACTTCCAACAATTCCCAGAAAACCCTCACACAATCTTCAAGCATAATAAGGCTGCTGACGATACGTTATATTTCTATTTTTGTATTCTTCTTTGTAAATAATTAGTTATAATTTTCATCTATATTTCACAACCTTAATGTATTTCTAGTTACATTATTCCTTAATATAGTACTTAAAATGTTTTTTAACTTTAATAAAAACTTGTTATCTACAATAAGACCTCTACTCCATATTAAAAATGAATCGCATTCCAAGACTGAAAGCCCTTGCATGTCTTGAAACTATTCAGTGCCTAGGAACCTTGGTGTGATTCTTGACACTTGGCTAATTGTTAAGAACACTGTCTTCTGCTGAGAAGCTGCTGCTCTTCTCTCTGACATTTGTAAATCACCCTCTTTGATCCTTTTATTTACTTGATGTATATTTTTTAATTCAGCCTAATTTCTTACTTTGTAGCCTCCAAACATAGTATTTGGATACCTGCTTAGATTATTTTTTAAGTTCAAAAAGTACAAAACATTTAAATAACCACTACATTAACAATGGGTTCAAGTAATTATTTCCAATTATTATGTGTCATTCACTAAACATTGACTGAGGACCCTATCTATGTTGTGTTAGTGTCTTATAACTGCAGTAACAATTTTATAAGTTGTCTTAAAATCAAAGTATTTAAAACTATTGTATTACATTTAGATTTTCGATGTGTGTGTTCCTGTGTGTGTGTGTGTGTGTGTGTGTGTGTACGTGCATGTGTGTAGCAGAGAGGAGGTGCACACACACATGGGTTTTGGAGATTTTGCTCAGATCATCAGGCATGGTAATTATGTCAGAATTTACCAAGCTGTAACACTGGCCCATTCTTTGTAAAATGTTTATGTTTGGAATCAACAGTTGATTTTCTATTTAAAACTAATTTCTAATTTTACTCAGAAGCTTATGATAGCAAGTTAAGTATAATGAAACTTTCATTTCCCTTTCTTTGAAAAACTAAGTTTTTTTTTAATATCTTTAAGTATCTTAAAGTAAATTTATAGTCCTAAATACTAAATCAGGTAGAGATATTTTATTGTGATATTGAGATATTTTAATGCTCCTATTTGTCTGATCTGTTATGTATTTAATAGGGTTAAACCATTTTGGGGACATCTTAAAATGAAATGGTTCTTGAATACTGAATGAAATCATGAAATTTTGTCTACAAGACATGTGTACTCAATGTAAATTTCCTTTTTGATTCTGTATCACATGATTGCTTAGAGTCTGCTTTAGTGAGTTTCTTTGCTCTGGGGTCAGTCACCCCCAATTGATGATAAAATAGGATGAGCTATATAATCATTTGGAATTGCAAAAAATAAAAATAAAATAAAGAAAGCAATGAGGAAAAAAACAATTATTCACTCTACTCTACTTTACATCAATAAATCAGCAGTTATGCAATCCACAAATTCATCTCATATTTTTACTTTTAATTTTATACTAAAATCATGCAAATAACTTTTATTATCGTATATGAAGTGCATTTTATTCTTCAGTATAGTTTACATTTTATGACGTAGTTGCTCCTCTTTTCTCTTCTTAGGTTAGAACATTACTCACTTTTAATACCCCTTTTAGAAATATTAACTACCTAAGAAATATGTCTGCATGTGTTGAGGATTAGAACATGTGTATCTTCTTCATGAAGGCACAATCAACCTTCTCATATTACATGTCCTTCTTACATGTCTTAATGAAAACTAGGTCTGTTCAATGTCAAGCTATGTATAAATTCCCCACCTTTGCATGGCTATTTCTAAATATTGTTTTCTTGCCATTAATATATCGAGTATGATTTTCCATTTTGTTTTAATCATTTATTGTATTTCAAGAAACTGACATTCAAGAAAATTCAATGATCATTGAATGCAAACATAATGACCAAGTATTCTTTGGTTTTCTCATAAAATTTTCTCCCTGTACATAAAATATTCAAATAAAAGATTAAATCATGTGCTTGTCATTAAAATCTCTTTTGCTTTTTCTTTTAAATAGATGAAATAAAAAAATATAACCTTTGTCTTCTCAGGGTGATTCAGTGATTAACAGTAAAATAATAATTAGAAATATAGTGACAATAATTAAAAGACCTGAGAATTGTAAATCAAAACATTCAGAGGTTACATGAAAAAGAATCAGACAATATAACTTAGTATTAAGTAATATTTTCTTGAAATCTAGATCCAAGTAATTCTAGATTTGCACAGTAGATGAACAGAACATCCAAAGAATTTACTGAGTTATATGAAGAGCTACACTGAAAAGTAACACAGAAGAAAGCATGAATTCAGAAAAATTTTCCTACTCATTAGCACTTAGAATTTCATTCATCTTAGTTGTCTTATTTCACCATTAATGTAAAATGCATTTTCTTATATTCCTATATTATTTCCACATAAGAAAGTAAAGAGATCTGTCTTTAATTAATTAGAAGTCTACATGAAATTGAAAGGAATGAGGTTGTATGATTCCTATTCTGTAAAAACAACCAAAAACTTTTAATTGTTTAGCTACATAAAATCAGTCCATCATCTGTTCTATTTCTCAATATTTTTCAGAGATGCAGCACTTATGAATATTTAAATAAAATGCTGTTTTAATTGGTGCTATTGTAGATAAAAATGAATAAAAGAATTTTACTTGCAAATATTGATTTATATCACTTTAGACAATCACCTTTTGAAAAATTAAACCATAAAAGTACATATGCATGCATATAGTTTAGATTCAATACACTACATTAATTAGGATCTGAAATGTAAAACATTTTCTTCATAGTACTTATCTTTTGATTGTCTACTACATAATATAGCTTATGATATTGGATCCACTAATTGATCAAGTTGATATTGTAAAGCATTATTTTAAATTATATCAGAAACAGCACCTGTGTTCAGTGAATAATGAAGCTTTTGAATATGTTTATGTTTATATATCATTGTGTGTTATACTTAACATTTATTTGGTTTGTGTGTGTGTGAATGTGTGTGTCTGTGTGCATACACAAAGGTGTGTTCGAGTGCCTTCTACCATGCATATGTGTTTGTATCAGTATTACAATCCTATCCTGATTGTTTGTTTTTTCAGAAATGTAATTCTGAAATTTATGTAAATGAATTTTGCTTTTGTCCTAGAGATGTTTTGTTTGCTAGCAGCTTTCTTTTCATTAACGGCTTGTTTTATTCTTTTTTCTTGTAAGAAACTACTAAAAATGAAGCATGTATGGGATTTTAGGACACACAGATTCACCACCTTAGTAGGATTGCATTTAAAATTTGAAATTTGTTGTTTGATATGCCAAATCTCAGGTAAATTAGAAGCTTAAATACGAAACAACCTTTTGTCCTATAAATTACTCATATAAAACAAGAAGCCAAGTGAAACACATTTTCTACTTTCTTTTACAGCTAGAAAAGTTTCTCTGCCTGACTTAGGGTTTTGCTGCTATGAAGAGATACCATGACCAACGCAACTCTTCTAAGAATAATATATAATTGGGCCTGGTGTACAGATTCAGAGGTTCAGTTCATTATCTTAAAGGTAAGAACATGATAGCATCTAGGCAGGCATGATTCTGGAGGAAATGAGTGTTTATTTTCATCAGAAGGCTGCTAGCAGAATATTGGGGTTCAGGGAGCTAGGACTAGGGTATTAAAGTTCATGCCCTCAGTGACACACCTACTCGAACAAAGTCACAACTACTCCAGCAGTGCCACACCTTCTAAGAGTGCTAGTCTTTGGGCCCAGCATATATAAAACATCACACTGCCTTTTTTTTTTTTTTTTTTGAGGCAGGGTTTTCCTGTGTAGCCCTGGCTGTCCTGGAACTCACTCTGTAGACCAGGTTGGCCTCGAACTCAGACATCTGCCTGCTTCTGCCTCCCAATTACTAGGATTAAAGGCATGTGCCACCACTACCCAACATTACATTTTTTTTTATAAAATATTATAGTTCCATCATTTGGTTAAAGAATCATGCTCTGTTAATTTAATATTTTCACTAAACTACTGTGACTAGGAATATGAGTACAACGATATTACACTGCTTTATTGGTTGCATGAACAGTTTTCTAAAAAAAAAAAAAGAAAGAAAAAGTAACCATTAAATGACAAGATGACCATTTCTGACCATTTCAGCAGTTTTGTGAAAGGTTACACTTTTCATAGTGCCACTGCTGATAGGTGATGTCACTGGTTGAGCTACAGTGATGCTGTCACCTGTATCACCTACAACACCTAATATAGATAGGTAAGACTGCTTATACATCATTATAGACATTTCTCGCTTCAGCAAATGGAATACTCATGTTGTAATTGTTCCATTTTAACAATGTGTACTGCAGGAAAGACAAGCTACTATGACCAAAAATATACAAAATCAATTATGTTGAGTACTGATCTTGATATAAGCATATGTGTATGCATATACATATACACACAGTGTATATATATATATACAGCCTAAGAGGATCACAAGTTTTGTGCATAGAACCTTATACTATATTAGGAAATGGAAGATAGTTTTTATTCCTGAAAAAAAATATAGTTACTCAGGAATATAATGTCATTCTTTGAATTGACAGATCAATTGGTTGCTATCTTTTATAACACAATTTTGGTTCCAATAAAAACTTCTAGAAATATGTTTATTCAAATTTAAGCTAAGAGTAGAGCTTTGTTTAAAATAACCTGTTAGCTTTGCATTTTTTTGGAATATATCTCATAGAAATTGTTTTACAATGGTGAAATAAACCTTCCTTTGAAAGTTAGACTTTTGGAAAAGTAATGTTCTTTAACAGATTCTAGACACTCAAAGATAACTCTAATGAGTTAGAGATGCCATATATCACTTCTATTTTTAATGTTTCATAATAAGATATGTCAAATTTATCTACATATTTATAAGTGAGTATCAAGTTTTGCACGAGCCTTGTAGATCATTTCAAATTCATATGTGTATATAGATTATTCAGTTCATCCTACTCACTGACCTCTTCCCAGTCCCTCTTTCCCATAATTCTTCATCCTATCTCTTCTCCCTTTCTTCTCAGAGAGAATGGGTACCCCTGAGTACTCTCCTTCTTTGGCAAACCCGGTCTCTCACACTGAGACCAGACAAGGCAGTCCAGGTAGAGAAACCTATCCCATGGACATACAATAGCTTCTGGGATAGTCCCTGCTCCAATTGTTTGGGACTCATATGAAGACCATGTTGCACATCTGCTACATATCTTTGAGGATGCAGAGAAGCAGCCCATGTTCTTTTGTTGGTGTTTCAGTCTCTGAGTTGACTCTGTTGGATGTATGGACCTATGGATTCCCTATCCTTTTCTGTGGCCACAATCCTTCTCCTCACTCTTCCATAAGATTCTTATGCTCCATCCACAATTTATCTGTGGGTGTCTGCATCTGTCTGAGTCACTTGCTGGATGGATTCTCTCAGAGGACAACCATGCTAGACTCCTGTCTGCAAGCATAACAGAGTTTATTAACAGTGTCAGGAATTGGAGTTTGCCAATGGGATGTGTCTTGAGTTGAGCCAGTTATTGGTTGTCTATTCCCACAGTCTCTATTCCATACCCTGTGCCTACATTTCTTGTAGACAGAATGAATAACTTTTGGTTTGAAAGATTTTGGGGTAGGTTGCAGTCCCTATCACTACAGCTGGAGTTTCTCCTTGGCTACAGGAGGTGGCCTCTTCAGGTTTCATTTCACCAATCCTGTTAGTTACAGCTCAGATCACTCCCATTAATTCTTGGATGCATCCCTTATCCCAGTGATAAGGTCTCTGTCACATCTTGAGATATATCCCCCACACCTCCTCACCTCTATCGGTTGTAGACTTCCATTCATTATCATGGTCATATGGCCATGTTACCTGCCCCTCCCCACCCCTGATCCTGAACATTCCTTATTCCAAGAACATTCCCAGATGCCTGAAGTCGACAACATTTTCGCTCTAAACATCTATGAAGTTGGATTCTTTTTACATAGTGTTGGAAAAACAACATAACATTCTATTTGAAAGAACGTGAAAATGAAAATTCTGTTTTTCCCTTAAGCAATCTAGTAAAGAGATTGGGCCAAAACAAATTGAACTTTTGATATTTGATAATTTCTGTAAAAATGGGTCATAGGCCCTAAAGGAGAATCAATTACTGACTGACACTCCACAAAATCAATATAGTTACTAGATTTGTTCTAAATATTCCCCTTATATTTACAGAAGAATAGTTATTTTTTAAAAAGCTTTATTTTACAGGATATGGAGACTTTTACAATGACATGCAATTGGTGAATATGAGGAGAAGAAGTACACATGTGGCGCATAGTACCAATTGATATATCTGTACTGCAAATGATGAAAACAAAGCAAAAGAAAACCATAGAAGGAACATAAAATTATAAGAGCAACATGACCTATTATATTATGTACAATATGGTTACATAAAACAGACATGAATAAGATTACCATTAGTGGGCATGTTGATATTGATGGAATAAATTTTACAAGTTTACTCATTTAGATGAAGGGTTCCATGGCTTTTATGGTATGGACAATCAAGTTTGCAAAAGATAAGCACTCCTTGATATATTAGCTAGTTCATAATTCTCAGCCCTAACACATGAACATATGAGTAATAGACTAAATAGACTCAAGAATAATAGGTAACATTATGTGGACTAAGAATATGTGTGTGTGTCTGTGTGTGTGTGTCTGTGTGTATTTGTGTTAAAAATGGACCATGACTTTGAATGAGAGCAGGGAAATTGCAAATTAGGTGTTGGATTGATGAAAGAGAAGTAGGAAGTGATGTAATTATACTATGTATAAAAATGATCATGAAAATAATAGGTAAATGCTGTAAGAGCTAAGACCATTTACCTTTTCTTATTCAATAAAATTGCATGGTTCTACTTTTATTTTTAATTTATAATTTGAAGTTTAATATAAATGGAATTGGGGTTCCAAGATTAGTAGCCTAGTTAAGTCTTAAGTCAAAGAAAATTGGTTGCCAGCTATCAGACATTTTATTTGCCTCTGGTCTGAGAACTCTCTCCCTCCTGCCTATGTCTTTTTCTAAACTAGTTGAATTAGGGCTATACAGTATGAAAGAGATTTCTGGTAATTTGAAACCAAAAGCAAACTACAGCTCTATGGGAATACATTGCCAAAATGCTACAGTTTTATAAATCATATCATGCAAAGTTGTCTACATATTCCTCTTGATATGTAGATTTACCTTTTTAATTTAATTTTGCTCCTCTTTACCAATATCCTCTAAGACCATAGATGTCTAGAATGTATTTTCTGCTAATTAAAATGAAATTGAAGTATTACTAATTTCATTTAACTTAAAGCCTTTCTTACATAGTTTCTGTAGTATTGTTGACATAGAAAGTATCTATTTCTTGGACTTCTTTTCATGTAAAATTTGACATTATTATATATAATGATAAGAACATAGACTGCTATACCCTTTTCTTTGTCTTGAAAATGACTGTACATTTAACAGCTAAGAATTTTCAGGGTTTGGTTTCCTCAGGGACTATTTATCTTTTGTGTGATAATATACTTATAAGTCAAATTTCAGCTGATCACTTCATTTATCTAATGTAATATACCTCATTTTTAGATATAATGGCTTCACATACATTGCATGGAATTACAAACTCTACTTTTAATACATTATATTTCTTACTCCATGTAAGATCATTTTATGACATCATTTCAAGGTGTTAATATTCCACCAAGGTTTACTTTCCTTTATTGCCTACTATAATCCGACTATTTTTTACAAGAACAGGGACAGTTTTCTTTGAAAACTGACCTTAAATCCATAGAAAGATGTTATTTTTCTTTTAGAATATATAGACGTTAAAAATGAATTAATGAGGTAAAATAACATGCCTTCAAAATTATGTTTTATTCACCCCTCTATCCCCCCCCCGAAACCACTCCAGGATGTAGAAAGCACAAAAGCAACAGAGACATCACAGAGCATCTGCTTTCTCAGCTCTTGTTAAAACTTGTGCCTAAATGTAAAATATCAATATGTCAGATATTGTTATAGTTTCTATAAATACAATATAACATACTGTAGAAACATAATTTTTTTCTGCCTATTTTTCGATTTTCGATAACACTTCTTCACTTAGATTATCGGGTAATCTGCTTTCATTTCCTGAACCTTTCCAAAAATTATTTTAAATCTCTAATTGTTATACAGAATAGACAAATTAGTGTTGATCAAAATTAGTTTTCTAAGTTTCTCTTCCTGTTGCTGTGAAAAAAATCAGGATGAAAGTAATTTAACTGCGAAAAGATTGTTCTGGATAGTACTTCACATTTATCATGGTGGGAAGTTACAAGAGGTCAGGCTGTGTTTTCAGTCCAAAAGCACTGAGCAACGAATTCATCTAAATATTTTGCAACATAACCTCTCTGCAGCATAAGGACAAGACATGTGAAAGTATTTCAGAATGGCGTCAATTACATAAACAACTTCTTAAGAAGAAATAAATTTGCTTGCTTTTAAATAGATCTTGCCTTAAGTTTATTTGTAACAACAGCATAGGACACTGGTCATCTGCATGTAGTGATAGGTAGGTGTATCCCAGCAGTCCATCTGTCTTCACACAGGAAGGAACCTTTTCTAGGGGGCCCTTTACAGGGGATTTCTAGGGGTCTCTGGGCACCTTTGGGAGCCTGATCTGTAGCTGAAACCTGTTGACTCTGTTTTGGTTTGAACCTTGGGCTTTGCTTGGCAGCAGTGCCTATGTTCTTGAGCCTTGTAGCTTCAAATCTGAAGCTTGGGGTAAGCCAAGAAAGCAAGATGGCTGTATTTGCAGCTGGGGCCCTTTGGCATCTCAGGCTTGAAGGCCTTAGGCTTCACAGAGGCCTCCGTGCCTTCCATGTACACTCACTGTCTTTGCATTGTCGGCCTGCTCAGGCCTTTCTTGTGCTTCTTCTCAAAGTGCATGTTCCACAGGAACTTGGGGTCCACCCCCTTAAGAAATTCACATCTTTGTGACCAGGTTTTCTTGAAGCCATCTTTGTGCCATTTGTAGGACTGGCCATGTCTACACTGTAACTAGACACCCTACCCCAAACCCCAGAGACTCAAGAAAACATCTTTTTTGTTTGTTTGTTTAAGTAATTTATTTTTTATTGATATATTTTTTTATTTACCTTTCAAATGATTTCCCTTTTTCAGGGTCCCCACTCCCCACAAGTCCCATAAGCCCTCTTCCATCCCCCTGTTCTTCCATCCACCCCTTCCCACTTCCCTGTTCTGGAATTCCCCTTTACTCTTGCACTGAGTCTTTCCAAAACCAGGGGCCACTCCTCCATTCTTTTTGGAGATCATTTAATTTGTGGATTATGTCCTGGGTATTCAAAGTTTCTAGGCTAATATCCACTTATCAGTGAGTGTATACCATGATTGATCTTTTGAGACTGGGTTACCTCACTTAGTATGATGTTCTCCAGCTCCATCCATTTGTCTAAGAATTTCATGAATTCATTGTTTCTAATGGCTGAATAGTACTCCATTGTGTAAAAATACCACATTTTTTTGTATCCATTCCTCCGTTGAAGGACACCTAGGTTCTTTCCAGATTCTGGCTACTACAAATAGGGCTGCTATGAACATAGTGGAGCATGTGTCATTATTGCATGCTGAAAAATCCTCTGGATATATGCCCAGGAGTGGTATAACAGGGTCCTCAGGAAGTGACATGCCCAGTTTTCTGAGGAACCGCCAGACTGATTTCCAATGTGGTTGCACCATCTTGCAGTCCCACCAGCAGTGGAGGAGTGTTCCTCTTTCTCCACACCCTCGCCAACACCTGCTGTCTCCTGAGTTTTTGATCTTAGACATTCTGACTGGTGTGAGGTGAAATCTCAGGGTTGTTTTGATTTGCATTTCCCTAATGATTAATGATGTTGAACATTTCTTAATGTGTTTCTCAGCTCTCTGAAGTTCTTCATGTGAAAATTCTTTGTTTAGCTCAGTACCCCACTTTTTAATGGGGTTATTTGATTCTCTGTGTTCTACTTTCTTGAGTTCTTTGTATATATTAGATATTAGCCCTCTGTCAGATTTAGGGTTGGTGAAGATCCTTTCCCAGTCTGTTGGTTGACGTTTTGTCCTTTTGACAGTGTCCTTTGCCTTACAGATACTTTGTAGTTTTATGAGGTCCCATTTGTCAATTCTTAGAGCATAAGCTATTGGTGTTCTATTCAAGAACTTTTCCCACATGACCAGGTCCCCCAGGGTCTTCCCCGGTTTCTTTTCTATTAGTTTCAGTGTGTCAGGTTTTATGTGGAGGTCCTTGATCCATTTGGAGTTGAGCTTAGAACAAGGAGATAAGAATGGATCGATGCGCATTCCTCTGCATGCTGACCTCCAATTGAAGCAGCACCATTTGTTGAAAACACTATCTATTTTCCATTGGATGCTTTCAGCTCCTTTGTCGAACACCAAGTGACCATAGGTGTATTGGTTCATTTCTGGGTCTTCAATCCTATTGCATTGATTCGCTTGCCTGATATTGTACCAATACCATGCAGTTTTTATCACTATTGCTCTGTAGTAGAGATTAAAGTCTTGGATACTGAATCCCCCTGGAGTTCTTTTACTGTTGAGAATAGTTTTAACTATCCTGGGTTTTTTGTTATTCCAGATGAATTTGAGAATTGCTCTTTCTAGCTCTATTAATAACTGGGTTGGGATTTTTATGGGGATAGCATTGAATTTATAGATTGCCTTTGGCAAGATGGCCAATTTAACTATATTAATCCTGCCAATTCATGAGCATGGAAGATTTTTCCATTTTCTGAGATCTTCTTCAATTTCCTTCTTCAGAGATCTGAAGTTCTTGTCATATAGGCCTTTCACTTGTTTGGTTAGAGTCACCCCAAAATACTTTATGCTGTTTGCAGCTATTGTGAAGGGGGTCATTTCCCTAATTTCTTTCTCAGTCTGCTTATCCTTTGAATATATAAAGGCTACTGATTTGCTTGTGTTGATTTTGTAGCCAGCCACTTTGCTGAAGTTGTTTATCAGCTGTAGAAGTTCTCTAGTAGAGTTTTTAGGGTCACTTAAGTATACTATCATATCATCTGCAAATAGTGATAGTTTGACTTCTTCCTTTCCAATTTGTATTCCTTTGACTTCCTTATGTTATTTAATTGCTCTAGCTAGGACTTCAAGAACTATTGAAAATATGGAGAGAGGGGGCAGCCTTGTCTAGTCCCTGATTTTAGTGGGATTTCTTCAAGTTTCTCTCCATTTAGTTTGATGTTAGCTACCGGTTTGCTGTATATTGCTTTTACTATGTTTAGATATGGGCCTTGAATTCCTGTCCTTTCCAAGACTTTTAGCATGAAAGGATACTGAATTTTGTCAAATGCTTTTTCAGCATCTAATGAAATGATCATGTGGTTTTTTTCTTTGAGTTTGTTTATGTATTGGATAGCATTTATGGGTTTCCTTATATTGAACCATCCCTGCATCCCTGGGATGAAGCCTACTTGATCATGGTGGATGATAATTTTGATGTGTTCTTGGATTCGGTGGGCAAGAATATTATTTAGTATTTTTGCATCGATATTCATAAGGGAATTTGGCCTGAAATTCTCTTTCTTAGTTGGAACTTTGTGTGGTTTTGGTATCAGCGTAATAGTGGCTTCAAAGAAGGAGTTTGGTAGTGTTGCTTCTGTTTCTATTTGGTGGAAAAGTTTGAAGAGTATTGGTGTTAAGTCTTCTTTGAAGGTCTGATAGAATTCTGCACTGAAACCATCTTGTCCTGTGCTTTTTTGGTTGGAAGCCTATCTATGACCCCTTCTATTTCTTTAGAAATAGGTTATGGGTCTGTTTAGATGGTCTATTTGATCCTGGTTTAATTTTGGTAATTGGTATCTGTCTCAGAAAATGTCCATTTCCTCCAGATTCTCCAGTTGTGTTGAGTACAGGTTTTTGTAGTAGGATCTGATGATTTTTTGAATTTCCTCAGTTTCTGTTGTAATATCTCCATTTTCATTTCTAATTTTGTTAATTTGGATACTTTCTCTGTTCCCTTTGGTTAGTCTGGCCAACGGTTGATCTATCTTGTTGATTTTTTCAAAGAACCAGCTTTTGGTCTTGTTGATTCTTTGTATGGTTCTCTTGGTTTCTACTTGATTGATTTCAGCCCTCAGTTTGAGGATTTCCTGTCTTCTTCTCCTCCTGGGTGAATTAGCTTCTTTCTTGTTCCAGGTCTTTCAGTTTTTCCGTTAATCTTCTAGTGTATGCTCTCTCAAATTTCTCTTTGGAGGCACTCAAATCTATGAGTTTTCCTCTTAGCACTGCTTTCATTGTGTCCCATAGATTTCTGTATGTTGTGCCTTCATTTTCATTAAATTCTAAGAAATCTTTGATTTTTTTCTTTATGTCTTCCTTGACCCAGGTTTCATTGAGTAGAGTATTGTTCAGTTTCCATGTGTATGTGGGCTTTCTGTTGTTTTTACTGTTACTAAAGACCACTTTTACTCCATAGTGATCTGATAGGAGGCATGGGATTATTTCAATCTTCTTATATTTGTTGAGGTCTGTCTTGTGACCAACTATATGATCTGTTTTGGAGAAGGTACGATGAGGTGTTGAGAAAAAAGGTATATTCTTTTGTTTTGGGATGAAAATTTCTATATATATCTGTTAACTCCAATTGGTTCAAAGCTTCAATTAGTTTCATTGTCTCCCTATTTAGTTTCTGTTTTCCTGATCGGTCCATTGGTGAGAGTGGAGAGTTGAAGTCACCCACAATTATTGTGTTAGGTACAATGTGTACTTTGAGCTTTAGTAAAGTTTCTTTTATGAATGAGGGCACCCTTGTATTTGGGGCAGAGATGTTCAGGATTGAGAGTTCTTCTTGTTGGATTTTTCCTTTGACCAGCAAGTAGTGACCTTCCATGTCTCTTTTGATGACATTAGGTTGAAAGTCAATTTTATCTGAAATTAGAATGGCAACTCCGGCTTGTTTCCTGGGACCATTTGCTTGTAGAATTATCTTCCAGCCTTTTACTCTAAGGTCGTTTTTGTCTTTGAAACTGAGGTGTGTTTCCTTATGCAGCAAAATGTAGGGTCCTGTTTACGTAACCAGTCTGTTAGTCTATTTCTTTTTATTGGGGAATTGAGTCCATTGATGTTAAGAGATATCAAGGAGTAGTGGTTATTGCTTCCTATCATTTTTGATTTTAATTTTATATGTGTGTGGTTATTTTCTTTGGGTTTGATGAAAGAAGTTTAATATCCTGCACTTTCCTGGGTATAGTTTCCCTTGATGTAATTTTGTTTTCCCCCTATTATCCTTTGTAGGGCTGGGTTTGTAGAAAGATATTGTGTAAATTTGGTTTTGTCATGGAATATCTTGGTTTCTCCATCTATAGTAATTGAGAGTTTCGCTGGGTATAGTAGTCTTGGCTGGCATTTGTGTTCTCTTAGAGTCTGCATGAGCTCTGCCCAGGATTTTCTAGCTTTCATGGTCTCTGGTGAGAAATCTGGTATAATTCTGATAGGTCTTCCTTTATATGTTACTTGGCCTTTTTCTCTTACTGCCCTAAGTGTTCTTTCTTTGTTTATTACATTTAGTGTTTTGATTATTATGTGACGGGAGGTATTTCTGTTCTGGTCCAGTCTGTTTGGAGTTCTGTAGGCTTCTTTTATATTTATGGGCATCTCTCTCTTTAGGTTAGGGAAGTTTCTTCCATAATTTTGTTGAAGATATTTGCTAGCCCTTTAAGTTGTAAATCTTCACTCTCATCAATGCCTATAATCCTTAGATTTGGCTTTATCGTTGTGTCCTGGATTTCCTGGATATTTTGGGTTACAAGCTTTTTGCATTTTGCATTTTCTTTAACTGTTGATTCCATGGTTTCTATGGTATCTTCGGCATCTGAGATTCTTTCTTCTATCTCTTGTATTCTGTTGTTGATATTTGAGTCTATGGTCCCTGATTTCTTCCCAAGGTTTTCTATCTCCAAAGTTGTCTCCCTTTGTGCTCTCTTAGTTGTTTCTACTTCTTTTTTTAGATCCTGGAAGTTTTTGCTCAGTTCAGTCATTTGCTTGTTTGTGTATTCCTCCATTTCTTTAAGAGATTTTTGTGTTTCCTCTTTCATGACTTCTGCCTGTTGATCAAGGTTCTCCATTATTTCTTTAAGTGATTTTTGCGTTTCCTCCTTACTGGCTTTTGTATTCTCCTGAATTTCTTTCAATGATTTTTGTGTTTCCCTTGTATCGGCTTCTAATTTTTGATCTATTTTCTCCTGAATTTCTTTAAGTATGTCTTTCATGTGTTCCTGTATCAGCAATCTGACCAGTGATTTTAAATCCAAATCTTGTTTTTCTGGTGTGTTGGGGTATCCAGGACTTGCTAATGTTGGAGAATTGGGTTCAGATGCTGCCATAATGCCTTGGTTTCTGTTAGTAACGTTCCTACATTTGCCTTTAGCCATCGGGTTCTCACAGGTCTTAGATGGTCTTATTGGCACTGGCTGGTGCTTCAACCTACTGTGGATCTTTAAGGTTATTTCTGCAACACTGGATGACTGGGTTTCTTCTGGCACAGATTACTGATATGCTTCCTTCCTCTTTTGTGCCTTTGGAGCCCTGCTCAGTCTTGCCTCAAGCAATGTTATACTTAGGTTGTCAAGGTCAACCAGGTGTTCTCTGTCTGCCCTATTATGGAGCGAAGATGTTGTGGTGGGAGTCACTCCCTCTGTTGATTTTCACATAGGACACAGGTCCTGGGATGGACTGGCTTGCAGATGAACAGCCTATGTGCTCAGTTCCTGAGTGCAGGCAGACCCCTGGCGGTTTGCACCACCAGAAATCTAAAGCTCAGGGTGGTACAGTACCTAGTGATCCTTTTCTGTCCAGCAGGCAGCAAATATGGTCCCGGGTCTTCAAAAACATCTTTTTAGATAGAAGGAAGTAAACAAATATTTCTGGGAAGTCTGTTGAGGGAAACTAGGTGCTAAGTTAGGCAACATTAAAGTATACACCTGAACAGAAGTGAGAGGTTGATGCAGAGTGTTTCTAGAAAGACCTGTATATGTTCTTGACCCACCAGTGTCACAGAAATACTGCTAAGGCCAAGATCTGAAAGGGCCAAGTAGCAAAATATACTGAGCATGTCTGTGGTAACAATGAAATAATCAAAACAGAAAGCATGAAACACATAAAGATGTCAATCATAGTGGGTAGGAAATGCTAATAACAAGGAAAATTTTGTGAAACGCCAACTGACTCTAGGTAAGAACTAATAAGAAATTTACAGATAATCCTCTGCTGTGTGATGATCTTCTTTGGGAGACATAAGCAAATATTGTTTATTCCAGATTAAAAAAAAAATCTTTATTGGTAAAGCTTTGACAGTTTGACACAAGCTAGCGTCATTTGTGAAGATGGAGTCTCAGTTGATAAAAGACCTCCATAAACCTGTAAATATCCTTGTCTGTGGATTATTTTCTTGCTAATCGTTGACATGGGAGAGCCCACTGAACTGTGAGCAGTGACACTCCCAGGAATGTAGTTCTGAGAGCTACAGGAAATGAGTATGTGTGAGCCAGGAGAAGAGAGCCAGAAAGCTAGTTCCTTTGTTTAACTTCCTGAAGGTTTTGGTGTGTCCACTCCCTAAGATTAACAACTTCCCTGAAGGAAGGCTCCTTTTACTTCCCTTAGAATATCTATTTCAGAGGATGGAATTATCGGACATCAATAAGATGAGCGGTCCTTGGTCCTGTGAAGACGCAATGCCCCAGTGTAGGGGCATGCCTGGATAGGGACGTGGGAGTGGGAGGGTGGGTGGGGTGGGGGAACTAACCCCATAGACCCAGGGGGACAGAGGAAGGGATAGGGAGTTTTCAGATGGGGGGTGAGAGCCAGGAAAGGGGATAACATTTGAAATATAAAGAAAATAACAAATAAATTCAAAAAAAGGAACATCTGCATCAACCTCTCCCTTCTGTTGTTTCACCTATGTTTTGAAATCCTGTGTCTTTTCAAATATGTCTTTTTTTTTTTAGTTGTCCATGTGGTTCAATGGTTTTATTTTTTATTTTTATTTTTATTTTATTTTATTTTATTTTTGATTGGATATTTTCTTTATTTAAATTTCAAATATTTTTCCCTTTCCAGGTCTCACCTTTGGAAACCTCCTATCCCATCTACCCTCCCCTTGCCTCTATGAGGGTGTTCTTCCACCCATCCTCCCACCCTCCCACTCTGGCATTCCACTACACTGATGCATCGAACACCCTAAGGCCAAAGGGACCCTTTTCCCACTGATGACCAACAAGGCTATCCTCTGCCACATATGTGGCCAGCACAATGGGTCACTCCATGTGTATTCTTTGGTTGATCCAGTACCCAGGAGCTCTGGGAGATCCGGCCTTTTGACATTGTTGCTCCCTCCATGGGATTGCAAACACATTCAGCTCTTTCAGTCCCTTCTCCAACTCCTCTAGCAGGGACCTCCCCAAATTCAGTCCAATGGTTGTCTGCGAGCTTCTGCCTCTGTATTTGTCAGGCTCTGGCAGAGCTTCTCAGGAAGCAGCCATATCAGGCTTCCATCAGCAAGTACTTCCTAGCTTCTACAATAACATCTGGGTTAAGGGATGAGAAACACCCAGAGAAAATGTATAACATTCTTAGTCATTAAGAAAATGCAAGTCAAAAAACCCTGAGATTCTACATTACACCAGTCAGAATGGCTAAAATAAAAAATGCAGGTGGCAACAGATGCTGGTGAAGATGTGGACAAAGAGGAACACTCCTGCATTGCTGATGGGATTGCAAGCTGGTACAATCACTCTGGAAATCAGTCTGGCAGTTCCTCAGAAAATTGGACATACTACCTGAAGAACCAGCTATACCACCCCTGGGCATATACCCAGAAGATTCTCCAACATGTAATAAGGACACATGTTCCACTATGTTCATACAGCCTTATTTATAACAGCCAGAAGCTGGCTGTCCCGCAACAGAGGTATGGATACAGAAAATATGGTATATTTACACAATGGAATATGACTCAGCTATTGAAAACAATGACTTCATGAAATTTGCAGGCAAATGTGTGGAATTTAAGAAAATCATCCTGAGTGAGGTGACTTAGTCACAAAGGAACCAACATGGTATGTACTCACTGAGAAATAGATATTAGCCCAAGAGTTTGGAATACCCAACATTCAATTTAAAGACCATATGAAGCCTAAGAAGAAGGAATAACAAAATGTGGATGCTTCTGTGCTTTTTATAAGGGTGAAAAAAATATTCACAGGAGAAAATATGAAGACAAAGTGTGGAACAGAGACTGAAGGAAAAACCATTCAAAGTTTACCCCACCTTGAGATCCATCCCATATACAGTCACCAAGAATGTCTTCTTAACACTACAAGGTGGAATATTTTAATTTGGAGCAAAATGCTGTACAACATACTTAAAACAGCACAGCTATGTCCCTTTTCCACAAAAAACATAATAGACCATCCCAAACATCTATTGATTTTTGTTAGGACTTCCAAGCTTCCAGTTCCAGGCTAGAAGCACCATCACAGGGCTACGTTCTTCCAACTGATCTGCGTTTTTCACTTCTTAAACAGTATTTTAAATTACATTATTTGAAAAAGCTCATACATGTAAATAATACATATTGATTATATAAACACTGGTCTTCTCCCTCTCTATTAGCATCACATCTATCTCAAATTCATGTCATTAAAAAATTAGATATCTACTGACTGAGTTCAATTATTGCTGTCTCTATGGTCATTAGATAGATACATAGATAGATAGATAGATAGATAGATCCACTGAGGCATCAGCAAACCACAAGTGGCCACATCTCCCAATAAAAAGGGACTCTTCTTTTCTCAGGGGCCACCATTTCTTAGGAGTGGAGCCTATGAGTCTATTCTCTTTTCCATGATGGAATTTAACTGGCTTGATTTTGTGTAGTTCTTGTAAAATAACCATAGCTGTTGAGAGATCCTGCAGGTGATAGCATAGCATTTCTTGAAAATATTATTTGGCAGCTCCCCTACACACTTCAGCATTTCCATACTCTCTTCACAAGTTCAGGACACATTGTCTGATCCCTAACAGGCTGGGGTAGAGTAGTAAGATTAATATAGTTATCCCTGCCCAGATACTTAGTTTTAACTCATTGCATACTTAAAAGTCTCTGCACATGCCTCTCCATTGCACACTCCAAAAGAATTGGCCCTTACCAAATATAGTTAGAGAGTATATCCATAGCTATAAATGTGAATATTAAGAAGGCAGTTTAACATACATGTGAATAATAATCACGATAAAGGCTGTCAGATTGAGAGTGGGGCATGATCATTGAGTGATTTTGAGGCAGTGGACTTGGGGTGTAGGAGGAAAGAAAGGAGAGAAGGAAAGAGATTACATTTTATTTTAGTTAAAATTTTATAATTGCATTTAGCTGAACAACTGCTGGTTTCCTTAGAGACTATAACCTCTGAGCCTTTAGTTTATACCATATTTAGTATAAAATAGAGTCATAGAAAAAAAGTAAGAGAGAGAGATTAGTGGAGTAGAAAGAAAACTCCATGTTATATAAAAATTAATGAGTAATTCATAAAATTGTTCATAGGCACTGAAATTAAATATTTTCATTTCTTAAAGCTGGAGAAAATAAGAAAAGTATTTCAATTTAGATATAATCTTACCATTGAATTTATGTTTTGTTATTTATTTCATAAAGATAAATAATTTAGAAACAATTTTTATTCATCACCTTCTAGGTTTATCTTACCTTATGAAGATAAATTACTTCTATTGCTACCTGAAACAATTTTAGTGACTTCACATGCTTCGATATATGAAAGCAGATTTACTCATAGTCCTATTCAATACTACAATTAAATAAATTAAATTGTTCACATTTTTTACTTCAATCAATGTTCAATTCAGTGTGGTAAACTAAAATAATTTGTATAGATTTTAAAGTCAATTTTTAATTACAAATAAATTCTTTAAATTGCTACACAATTATTTATTAAGTAATAGATTGTTTGTTGTCTATTATTGAACCAGACAATCTTCCATTAAGCACACCATGTAAACAAAGTTATTAGATGCAGTAAAATTCAGACACTATAAACACAAAAATTGATCATCAATTTTTAAATAAAAAGCTATTTTGATTGCATTGTATTCAGCAATTTATTGGCTATGATTAGATTTCTCAGCTATAAGTGAAATATAAGTAAGAAATTTGTTTTCCTAATTAAGCAAAGATGAAGAGATTACAGAATTGAAGATTGTAAGATTGTAAGTCTTCATATTTCTCTAAAGACAACAGAAATCCTCCCAATTTAACATTCTAAAGCAAGTTCAGACAATACTGAAATGACTCTAAATGATTCTAATATATATAATTTATGTATAAAATATATTAAATACCTAAAATAAATTATACATAACTAAAAATATAGAGTATATATTTAAATATATAGTATAGATGACTAAATCAATATATTATAAAATAAAAATTATATATATATATAACTATATAATAGAGTCGCTTAGACACTATGATATAATATAATATAAATTATAATTATGAGGATATTATATATATATATATATATATATATATATATATATATATAATTTTGGTTTGTTTCTTTGAGACAGGGCTTTTTGTTGTTTTTGTTGATATTGAAGACAACCCTTATTCCATAGTGATCTGATAGGAGGCATGGAATTAGTTCTATCATCTTATATATGTCCATTTTGTGACCAATTATATGGTCAGTTTTGGAGAAGGTACCATGCGGTGCTGAGACGAAGGTATATCCTTTTGATTTAGGATGAAATGTTCTATAGATATCTACTACGTGAATTTGGTCCAAAACTTCTGTTATTTTCACTGTGACTCTGTTTAGTTTGAGTTTCCCTAATCTGTCCATTGGAGAGAGTTTTTAAGTCCCCCACAATTATTGTGTGGGGTGCAATGTATGCTTTAAGTTTTAGTAAGGTTTCCATTATGAATGCAGGTGCCCTTGTATTTGGGGCATAGGTGTTCAAAATTGAGAGTTCTACCTGATAGATTTTTCCTTTGATGAGTATAACGTGGACTTCCGCATCTTTTTATGTTGACTTTTGGTAGAAAGTCTATTTTATCTGATATTAGAATGGCTACTCCAGCTTGTTTCCTGGGACCATTTGCTTGGAGAACTGTTTTCCAGCCTTTTACTCTTAGGTAGTGTTTGTCTTTGACACTAAGATGCGTTTCCTGTATGCAGCAAAATGTTGGTTCTCATTTACGAATCCAGTCTGTTAGTCTATGTCTTTTTATTGGGGAATTGAGTCCATTGATGTTAAGAGATATTAAGGAATAGTGATTGTTGCTTCCTGCTGTTTTTGATGTAATTTTTATGTTTGTGTAGTTATCTACTTTTGGGTTTGGTGAAAGGAGATTACTTTCTTGCTTTTTCTTGTGTGTAGTTTACTTCCCTTTGTTGGTGTTTGCCATTCATTATCCTTTGAAGGGCTGGGTTTGTGGAAAGATACTGTGTAAATTTGGTTTTGTCATGAAAAACCTTGGTTTCTCCATTTATGGTAATTGAAAGATTTTCTGGATACAGCAATTTAGGTTGGCATTTGTGTTCCCTTAGGGTCTGCATGACGTCTGCCCAAGCTCTTCTGACTTTCATAGTCTGTGGTGAGAAATCCCGGTGTAATTCTGATAGGTCTACCTTTATATGTTACTTGACCTTTTTCCCTTACTGCTTTTAATATCCTTTCTTTGTTTAATACATTTGGTGTTTTAATTATTATATGATGGAATGAATTTCTTTTCTGGTCAAATCTATTTGGAGTTTTGTAGGCTTCTTGTATGTTCATGGGCATCTCTTTTTTTAGGTTAGGGACGTTTTCTTCTATAATTTTGTTGAAGACATTTACTGGCCCTTTCAGTTGGAGATATTCACTCTCTTCTGTGCCAATAATTCTTAGGTTTGGTCTTCTCATTTTGTCCTGGATTTCCTGGATATTTTGGGTCAGGAGCCTTTTGCAATTTTCATTTTCTTTGACTATTGTATCAATGATTTCTATTGTATCTTTTGTATCTGAGATTCTCTCTTCCTTCTCTTGAATTCTGTGGTTGATGCTTGGATCCATGATTCCTGATTTCTTTTCTAGGTTTTCTATGTCCCGAGTTGTCTCCCTTTTTGATTTCATTATTGTTTCTATCTCCTCCTTTAGATTCTGGATGGCTTTGTTTAATTCCTTCACCTGTTTTGTTGTGTTTTCCCTTAGTTCTTCAAGGGCTTCTTGCTGTTTACATGTGTTCTCTTGTATTTCTTTAAGGGAATTGTTTATATCCTTCTTGAAGCCCTCCATGATGCCTTCCATCAGCATCATAACCTGTGATTTTTAAATCCAAATCTTGTTTTCCTGGTGTGTTAGGGTATCCAGGACTTGCTGTTGTGGGAGAATTGGGTTCAGATGGTGCCATATTGCTTTGATTTCTGTTAGCAACATTCCTTTTGCCATCTGGTTATCTCTGGTGTTATTTGGGTCTGCTGTCACTGGCTAGAGCTTGCCCCTCCTGTGTGCCTGCAGGCCTATCTCAGGAACCCTGCGTGAACTGCTTTCCTTTGGCACAGATTGCTGTGGTGCTGCCGAGTTCCTGGGAGCAGGTGGAGTCCTGGTGCGGTGTGTCCTAAGAAATCCTCTACTCTGGTGAAAACTGCCTACCAATCTGTTGCACAGTCACAGAAGCAAAGATGGCAGCTGAGACCCACTCTCTTGTAGTTGTATTTGGGTATGTTCCTCTGTGGCCTTTGGATGCAGGCTGTTCTGGCTGTCTCCTCCTTGCTGGCTGCTGGGTATATAGCTGGCTTCCTGCACAGCTTGAAGATAGCACACTGAGGCAGAGGGTCTATTTCCAGTTTTCTAAGAAACTACCAGATTCTTTTCCAGAGTGACTGTTCTGGTTTGCAGTATTACCGGCTTTGTTTCAGAAAATTTCTCCAGTGCCAACTTATTTAAGACTATTATCCATTTTCTCTTCTATTAGACTCAAAGTTTTGTTTTAAGGTACTTGATACACTCATTCTTCAGCTTTATGCAGTGTGATAACTATGGATCAATTAGAATTCTTCTACATGGAGACCACCAATTAAATGAGCACCATTTGTTGAAGAAGGTTTTGGCTTTCTTGTCAAACATCAAGTGTCAAACAACAATAAAACTTGTGGGTTTAACTCCTGGGCATATACCCAGAAGACTCCCCACCATGTAATAAGGATACATGTTCTACTATGTTCATAGCAGCCCTATTTATAATTGCCAGATGCTGGAAAGAACCCAGGTATCCCTCAACAGAAGAGTGGATGCAAAAAAATGTGGTATATCTACACAATGGAGTACTATTCAGCCATTAGAAACAATGAATTCATGAAATTCTTAGGCAAAGGGATGGAGCTAGAGAATATCATACTCAGTGAGGTAACCCAGACTCAAAAGGTGAATCATGGTATGCACTCACTAATAAGTGGATATTAATCTAGAAAACTGGAATACCCAAAACATAATCCACACATCAAATGAGGTACAAGAAGAAAGGAGGAGTGGCCCCTGGTTCTGGAAAGACTCAGTGAAACAGTATTCGGCAAAACCAGAACGGGGAAGTGGGAAGGGGTGGGTGGGAGGACAGGGGAAGAGAAGGGGGCTTACGGGACTTTCGGGGAGTGGGGGGGCTAGAAAAGGGAAATCATTTGAAATATAAATAAATTATATCGAATAAAAAAAAAACTTGTGGGTTTATTTCTTGGTCTTTGATTCAGTTCCCTTGAGCAACCTTTCCCTTTTCATACCAATACCATGTTATTTTAATCACTATTGCTCTGTCTTACAGCTTGAGGTCAGGGATGGTGATTTTCCCTGGATGTTCTTTCAATGTTCAAAATTGTTTTGAATATCTTGTTTTTGTTTGTTTGTTTGTTTGTTTGTTTCTTTTAACATATAAGGATGAGTATTGCTCTCTCTATGTCTGTGAAGAATTGTGTTCAAATTTTGATGTAAATTGCATTGAATTTGTGGATCGCTGTTGGTAAGATTGAGATTTTCACTATGTTAATTCTACCAATCAATGAATATTGGAAATCTTTCCATCTTCTGAGGTCTTTGATTTCTTTCTTAAGGGACCTGAAATTCTTGTCACAGAGATTTTTCATTTCCTTGACTCTAATTACAAGATCTTAAAAATATTATTTTTGGCTATATGTCAGCCTGTTTTTCAATTTGTTTAAAAGAAGCCTACTGAATTGTTTGAGTTAATTAAAAACTTAAATGAAATGGATGATTTTTCAAATAGGTACCACTTACGGAATTTGAATCAATATCAGGTAAACTATCTAAATCTCCTATAATTCCTAAGAAAATAGAAGCAGTTATTAATTGCCCCCCACCATCCACCACTGGCCAACAAAAGCACTGGGACACATGGTTTCAGTGCAGAATTCTCCCAGACTTTCAAAGAGGAACAAACACTCTCATCTCCTCCAACTATTTCACAAAATGGAAACAAAAGGAACATTGACAAACTCATTCTATGAGGCCACAGTCACCCTGATACCTAAATCATTCAGAGATACAAAAAAGGAAGAAAATTTCAGACCATTTCTTGTAATGAACATTTATGCAAAAATGCTCAATAAAATAATGACATAATCAAATAACACATCAATAACTTCATTCAACATGATTAAGTAGCCTTTATACTAGGGATGCAACAATGGATTATTACCTGAAAATATCTCAATATAATATACCACATAAACAAATTGAAAGAAAAAAAACACATGATCATTTCATTAAGCTCTCAAAAAGAAAATTTAACAAAGTCTAACACACCATTCATAATAAAACACTTGGATATTGTTGCAAATTTTTTCCTACGAATTCACATTGAGGAAGTGAGAGGCCAGTGATTTGAGGGGAGAGGAATAGGAATTAAGAGGAGAGGACCACATGAGGAGAGCAGGGAGAGAGAGAGAGAGAGAGAGAGAGAGAGAGAGAGAGAGAGAGAGAGAGAGAGAGAGAGAGAGATGCAGATATCCAGGTGGCTTCAGATGTATTTCTGGTGCTTTAGAAAGATTAGAAAAAATGGGATGGCACCTTTATCATTGTAAATTGGCATTATGTAATTGGGAGTTTCATATACATAAATATATTTGGTTAACTGTTCAAGTTTAGGAGTCATGCTTTACTGGGTATTTGGGTACAGGGCAGGAATGTGGGACTCCCACCACTGTTTACAGAGTCTATGATGGAGAGAAAACACAGCTGGGATGCTGTGCAAGCTACCTGGAAGAGATTGGCTCAACACCAACAGTGAGAGACACCCTGAACTAGACCCACCAGGACTTGGTGCAGAGGCCTGGTGAGGCAGTACTTTAAAAAAAAAAAAAAATTCCTGTTACAGTTGGCAAACCAACATGAAGCATGTTTTCATTAGAAACCTAAGATTATTAATATGAAAGTTAGAGTTTTATTAATTTTTTGTTTGTTTGTTTGTTGTTGTTGTTGTTAAATGACTAAGATTTCCAAAATCGGTCACATGACTCAAGTACAAGAAGTTTAATCAAAGGAAAGACTGAGAATACTGAGGACTCCTAGTGGGGAAAGGACATCTTATAGGATGCGCAAAATGTATCCTACATTTTGCCTGTATCCTAAGTGAGAATCAACAAGAGGGAGTGACCCCCCACTCACCATCTTTGCTCCATAACAGAACAGTCTGAGAACACCTGGTTCACCTTGACAACCCAAGTATAACATTTCTTGAGGCAAGACTGAGCAGGGCTCCAAAGGCACAAAAGAGCAATGCAGCAGATCAGTAATCTTTGCCAGAGGAAACCCAGTCATCCAGTGTTAGGGAAATAGCCCTAAAGGTCCACAATAAGTTGTGGCACCAGCCAGTGACAAAAAGACCATCTAACACCAGTGAGAACTAGATGGCTAAAGGAAAGCGTAGTAACTTTACAAACAGAAACCAAGGCATTATGGCAGCATCTGAACCCAATTCTCCAACAATAGCAAGTCCTGGATACCCCACCACACCAGAAAAACAAGAGTTGGATTTAAAAGCACTGGTCAGGATGTTGTTAGAGGAACACATGAAGGACATAAAAAATCTCTTAAAGAAATTCAGGAGGAAACTGATAAGAAACTAGAAGCCCTTACAAGGGAAACACAAAACTCACTTAAAGAAATTCAAGAAAATATGGGTCAGATGTTTGTAGCCAATAAGGAGAAAATGCAAAAATCACTTTAAAAATACAGGAGAACTTTGATCAACAGGCAGAAGTCATGAAAGAGGAAACACAAAAATCTCTTAAAGAATTAGAGGAAAACACAAACAAGCAAATGACTGAACTGAGCAAAAACTTACAGGATCTGAAAGCAGAAGTAGAAACAACTAAGAAAGCACAAAGGGAGACAACTTTGGAGATAGAAAACCTTGGGAAGAAACCAGGGGCGGTAGATGCAAATATCAGCAACAGAATACAAGAGATAGAAGAAACAATCTCAGATGCAGAAGATACCATAGAAACCATGGACTCAGTGGATAAAGAAAATGCAAAATGCAAAAAGGTTGTAACCCAAAACACCCAGGAAATCCAGGACACAATGAGAAAGCCAAATCTAAGGATTATAGGCATTGATGAGAGTGAAGATTTACAACTTAAAGGGCCAGCAAATATCTTCAACAAAATTATGGAAGAAAACTCCCTAACCTAAAGAGAGAGATGCCCATGAATATATAAGAAGCCTACAGAACTCCAAACAGACTGGTCCAGAATAGAAATACCTCCCATCACATAATAATCAAAACACCAAATGTACTAAACAAAGAGAGAATACTTAGGGCAGTAAGAGAAAAAGGGCAAGTAACATATAAAGGAAGACCTATCAGAATTACACCAGACTTCTCACAGAGACCATAAAAGCTAGATCCTGGGCGGAGCTCATGCAGACTCTAAGAGAACACAAATGCCAGCTAAGACTACTATACCCAGCAAAACTCTCAATCACTATAGATGGAGAAACCGAGATATTCCATGACAAAACCAAATTAACACAATATCTTTCCACAAATCAAGCCCTACAAAGGATAATAGGGGGAAAACACCATTGCAACGAGGGAAACTATACCCTGGAAAAGGCAGGATATTAAGCTTCTTTCAACAAACCCAAAAGAAGATAACCACACAGGTATAAAATTAACATCAAAAATGATGGGAATCAATAACCCCTACTCCTTAATATCTCTTAACATCATTGGACTCAATTCCCCAATAAAAAACATAGACTAACAGACTGGTTATATAAACAGGACCCAACATTTTGCTGCATACAAGAAGCACACCTTAGTGTCAAAGACAAAAACTACCTTAGACTAAAAGGCTGGAAGGCAATTCTACAAGCAAATGGTCTCAGAAAACAAGCCAGAGTTGCCATTCTAATATCAGATAAAATTGACTTTCAACCTAATGCAATCAAAAGAGAAATGGAAGATCACTTCTTGCTGGTCAAAGGAAAAATCCAAAAAGAAGAACTATCAATCCTGAACATCTATGCACCAAATACAAGGGCACCCTCATTCATAACAGAAACTTTACTAAAGCTCAAAGCACACATTGCACCTAACACAATAATTGTGGGTGACTTCAACACTCCACTCTCATCAATGGACCGATCAGGAAAACAGAAACTAAACAGGGAGACAGTGAAACTAATTGAAGCTTTGGACCAATTGGATTTAACAGATATATAGAGAGAACTTTTCATCCCAAAGCAAAAGAATATACCTTTTTCTCAGCACGTCACGGTACCTTCTCCAAAATCGGTCATATAGTTGGTCACAAGACAGACCTCAACAAATATAAGAAGACTGAAATAATCCCATGCCTCCTATCAGATCACCATGGAGTAAAAGTGGTCTTTAATAACAGTAAAAACAACAAAAAGGCCATATATACCTGGAAACTGAACAATACTCTACTCAATGATACCTTGGAAAATGAAGAAATAAAGAAAGAAATCAAAGATTTTTTAGAATTAATGAAATTGAAGGCACAACATACACAAATCTATGGGAAACAATGAAACCAGTGCTAAGAGGAAAATTCATAGCTTTGAGTGCCTCCAAAAAGAAATTTGAGAGAGCATACACTAGAAGATTAATGGAACAACTGAAAGCCCTGGAACAAAAAGAAGCTAATTCACCCAAGAGGAGGAGAAGACAGGAAATCATCAAACTCAGAGCTGAAATCAATAAAGTAGAAACCAAGGAAACCATACGAAGAATCAACAAAACCAAAAGCTGGTTCTTTGACAAAATCAACAAGATAGATAAACCCTTAGCCAGACTAACCAAAGGGCACAGAGAAAGTATCCAAATTAACAAAATTAGAAATGAAAAGGGGGATATTACAAAAGAAACCGAGGAAATTCAAAAAATAATTAGATCCTACTACAAAAACCTGTACTCAACACAACTGGAGAATCTGGAGGAACTAGACAATTTCTTAGACAGATACCAATTACCAAAATTAAACCAGGATCAAATATACCATCTAAACAGAACAATAACCCCTAAAGAAATAGAAGGGGTCATAGATAGCCTTCCAACAAAAAAAAAAAATGCACAGGACCAGATGGTTTCAGTGCAGAATTCTATCAGACCTTCAAAGAAGACTTAACACCATTACTCTTCAAACCACCAAATTAAAACAGAAGGAACACTACCCAACTCCTTCTATGAAGCCACAATTATGCTGATACCATAACCACACAAAGCACCAACTAAGAAAGAGATTTTCAGGCCACTTTCCCTTATGAATATTGATGCAAAAATACTCAATAAAATTCTTGCCAACCGAATCCAAGAATACATCAAAACGATCATCCACCAGGATCAAGTAGGCTTCATCCCAGGGATGCAGGGATGGTACAATATAAGGAAATCCATTGATGCAATCCACTATATAAACAAACTCAAAGAAAAATACCACATGATCATTTCATTAGATGCTGAAAAGGTATTTGACAAAATTCAGCATCCTTTCATGCTAAAAGTCTTTGAAAGGACAAGAATTCAAGGCCCCTATCTAAGCATAGTAAAAGCAATATACAGCAAACAGGTAGCCAACATCAAACTAAATGGAGACAAACTTGAAGAAATCCCACTAAAATCAGGGACTAGACAAGGCTGCCCCCTCTCTCCATATCTTTTCAATATAGTCCTTAAAGTCCTAGCTAGAGCAATTAGACAACATAAGGAGGTCAAAAGGATACAATTTGGAAAGGAAGAAATCAAACTATCACTATTTGCAGATGATATGATCGTATACTTAAGTGACCCTAAAAACTCTACTAGAGAACTCCTACAGCTGATAAACAACTTCAGCAAAGTGGCTGGGTACAAAATCTACTCAATCAAATCAGTAGCCTTTATATACTCAAAGGATAAGCAGAATGAGAAAGAAGTTAGGGAAATGACCCCCTTCACAATAGCCATAAACGGCATAAAGTATCTTGGGGTGACTCTAACCAAACAAGTGAAAGACCTATATGACAAGAACTTCAGATCTCTGAAGAAGGAAATCAAAGAAGATCTCAGAAAATGGAAAAATCTTCCATGCTCATGGATTGGCAGGATTAATATAGTTAAAAATGGTCATATTGCCAAAGGCAATCTACAGAATCAATGCAATCCCCATCAAAATCTCAACACAGTTCTTCATAGAGCTAGAAAGAGCAATGCTCAAATTCATCTGGAATAACAAAAAACCCAGGATAGCTAAAACTATTCTCAACAGTAAAAGATCTTCAAGGGGATTCAGTATCCCAGACTTCAAACTTTACTACAGAGATATAGTGATAAAAACTGGATGGTATTGGTACAATGTGAGGCAAGTGAATCAGTGGAATAGGATTGAAGACCCAGAAATGAACCCACACACCTTTGGTCACTTGATCTTTGACAAAGGAGCTGAAAGCATCCAGTGGGAAAAAAAGATAGTCTTTTCAACAAATGGTGCTGGTTCAATTGGAGGTCAGCATGCAGAAGAATGCGAATCAATCCATTCTTATCTCCTTGTACTAAGCTCAACTCCAAATGGATCAAGAACCTCCACATAAAACCTGACACACTGAAACTAATAGATAAGAAACTGAGGAAGACACTTGAGTACATGGGCACAGGGGAAAAGTTCCTGAATAGAACACCAATAGCTTATGCTCTAAGATCAAGTATTGACAAATAGGAACTCATAAAACTACAAAGTTTCTGTAAGGCAAAGGACACTGTCAAAAGGGCAAAACGTCAACCAACAGATTGGGAAAGGATCTTCACCAACCCTAAATCTGACAGAGGGCTAATATCTAATATATACAAAGAAATCAAGAAGGTAGAACCTAGAGAAACAAATAACCCCATTAAAAAGTGGGGTACTGAGCTGAACAAAGATTTTTCACATGAAGAACTTCGGAGGGCTGAGAAACACATTAAGAAATGTTCAACATCATTAATCATTATGGAAATGCAGATCAAAACAACCCTGAGATTTCACCTCACACCAGTCAGAATGGCTAAGGTCAAAAACTCAGGAGACAGCAGGTGTTGGCAAGGATGTGGAGAAAGAGGAACACTCCTCCACTGCTGGTGGGATTGTAAAATGGTGCAAGCACTTTGGAAATCAGTCTGGAGTTTCCTCAGAAAACTGGGCATGGCACTTCTGGGGGACCCTGCTATACCATTGCTGGGCATATACCCAGAGGATTCCACAGCATGTAATAAGGACACATGCTCCACTATGTTCATAGCAGCCCTATTTGTAGTAGCCAGAAGCTGGAAACAACCCAGGTGTCCCTCAAAATGGATACAAAAAATGTGGTTTTTTTACACAATGGAGTACTATTCAGCCATTAGAAACAATGGATTCATGAAATTCTTAGACAAATGGATGGAGCTGGAGAACATCATACTTAGTGAGGTAACCCAGTCTCAAAAGATCAATCATGATATGCACTCACTGATAAGTGGATATTAACCTAGAAACTTGGAATACCCAAGAAATAATCCCCATATTAAATGATGTCCAAAAAGAACAGAGGAGTGGCCCCTGGTTCTGGAAAGACTCAATGCAACAATATAGGGGAATACCTGAACAGGGAAGTGGGAAGGAGTAGATGGAAGAACAGGGGGAGTGAAGAGGGCTTATGGGACTTGCGGGGAGTGGGGACCCAGAAAAGGGGAAATCATTTGATATGTAAATAAAGAATACATTGAATAAAATAAATAAAAGCAGAAAAAAGTAACACACACACACACACATACACACACACAATAAAGACAAGCTATACCCATGAAAATGTGGAACTTTCTTATTATAGAGCTACTGGAGATGATGGCTTAGTTGTAGGGGAGGGAAAGGCTTGTGAATACTTCATTTTAAACTAAGAACCTTCCCTGTTTTCTGTCAAAGTTTACAAGAAAGGACCAGGATTTGCATCATAGTGTTGAGCCTGGGAGTAATAGACAAGGAGATCCAGCAACTCTGGAGCTCACAGGAAAAGTAATGGCTGAGAATGTTCTGAACTCCTGTCTCAAAGTCATGTGAATGACTTGATTTGAGAAACTGCCTCTAAAATGTGCCTGTTGTGAGAAACGTTTGTTGTATTGTTGCTAAATAAAATGAGTAGAGAAGAAAATCCTGCTTTGATTAGCTACCTGCTTATAAGATGGAAGGGTGAATCAATTGTGTTAAGCTAGAATAAAGATAGTTTACTAGCCAGAGGAAGCTAACATTCTTTCTAACATGGTCTATCACTGGTATATATATATATATATATATATATATATATATCCCAAAATATTGTAGAAAAGAACCTTTACAGCTGATAGACACCTTCAGAAAAATCACCAGATACAAAATTAACTAAATAATAATTAGTAATCCTCTTTTATCAAATTGATAAAGATGAAAAAGAAGTCATGGAAACAGCACCCTTCACAATAGCCCCAAATAATATAAAATATATTGGAGTAACTCTAATCAAGCAAGTGAAAGTCCTTCATGATGATATTATCAAGTCTCTGAAGAATGAACGTGAGAAATATATCAGTAGATAGAAATGTCTGCCATGCTCATGGATTGTAGGTTTAGCATAGTAAAAATGGGGATTTTACCAAAAGCAATCTTCAGATAGAATACAATTACTATTAAAATTTCAACACAATTCTTTACAGAACTGGAAAGGACAATTCTCAACTTCAAATAGAAAAGCAAAATGTCCCAGGATAGCTAAAACAATATTGTACAATAAGGATCTGGATTTCTAGCTGTTTTAGAGAACAATAGTAATAAAAACTATATGATATTGGTATAGGAACAGACAGTTGATGAATGGAATTGAATAGAAGATTTAGAATTAAATTCACACACCTATGGACACTTGAATTTTGACAAAAAATCCAAAACTATACAATGGAAAAATGAGAGCATCTTCAAAAAAAGGTGCTGATCTAAGTGGTTGTGTGCATGTAAAAGAATGTAAACAGATACATATTTATTACCCTGCACAAAACTCCATTCCAAGTGAACTGAAACCTCAACATAAGGCAGAATATACTAAATCTCTTAGAAGAGAAAGATGGGAATAGTCGTAAACACATTGGCCCATGAGTCAATGCCCTGGACAGCACAGCAATGGCTCAGGGTTAAGATCAACAATTAATAAATGGGACCTCATGTACCTCAAAAGTTTTGTAAGGCAAAAGACACAATCAATAGCCCAAATGATCATCCTACAGCTTTGGAAAAGATCGTCACTAACCCTGCATCTGACAGAGGGCTAATATCCAATAAATCTAAAGAACTCAAAATGGTAGATACTAACAAACAAAATAACCCAGTTAAATAATGGGGTACAGTGATAAACAGAGAATTCTCAACAATGGAATCTCTCGTGGCTGAGAAACACTTCAATGTTCAGTATCCTCAGTCACCAGGAAAATCAAAATCAAAATGACTCTGTGGTTACACATGATACCCATCAGAGTTGGTAAGATTAAAAATCTCAATCAATAGCACATGCCGTCATTTATCCAAAATATACTCTACTGTAGTCCAAGGATGAATGCCCCACTAACTTTATAGGAGCTTTAATTGTAAAAACCACAAAATGGAAACAACCCAGATGCCCCTCTACTGAAAAACATATTTTGTAATAACCATACTTTATACTTTATTATAACAAACATATTTTTATCTTTGTCAAAATCAGGTATTACACACATGAAAATTACTTCTCTATGTCACTTCTACACCTATCATATTCTTGTTCACTTTTATTGATTATAATATTTACTGTAGTCTGAATGTTTGTGCCCCCTGAAAGTCATTTATTTAAATTCTAAACCATAAAGTGATGATGTCAGATAGAAAGAAGGTTTATGGAAGGTGATTAATTATTTATTGGAGATACTTTATAGACAGATCTGTTATCATAGAGATCCAAAGTCTTAGTTTAGCCCTTCATTCATGCGAATACATGATGGGATGCCTCTGTGCTGAAGAAAACATGCTCCAAAAAGACTCAGAATTTGCAGACAAATATAATTCTTTCAGCTTGCTGAACTATGAGAAATAAAGTATTTTGTGTATAAGATTCCAAATGTAGGATATTTTCTTTTACCAACTCAAAGGTACTAACAAGCCACTTAATCATAATAAATATATTCTAAAGAAAATTAAATTTGGATTTATGTACCAATATTTTTCAATCCATATATGTACATCTCATATTATTACCAGGTATATACCTCTAAATAAATATCTATAATATAACAACAATAAAATTTACCATAATCCATAGTTTTTAACATAAAAATAAAGATTGACAAAAATAGTAAGTTTGGGGTAATTAATGTTTCATTTATCTATACTAATTAAAAATATATCTGTATATAGATTCCTCAGACTCAATTTAATTATATGCAAGAAAATTTAAACTTGCCTGAAAGTGTATCTAAAAGTGTAGATATTATACTACTAGGTATTACAATAAATGATAAATTTGGCTAAACATGATTATACATTTTATATTAACATTAAGTAAAATTTTAACATACTATTAATGCTACCTCATGGAACATCAACCATTACACACACTGATAAATACACACACACATATGAATACTACTCAAAGATGAATAGAATTACATTAATAGTATATTGAAAACTTATAACCACATAATGTGTTTTCTCTAGTGAAATTAAAGATATTGAATTAATCACATATCAAAATTTCACTTTAATTATATGAATTTATAACCTTATAAAATTTAATTAGAGTCTGTATGGATTTTGTTTTTGGGATTGACTAGCCTTATATTCAGATATGCATCAGTTTTATTAAGTAGAATATTGTAGAGAGATAAATGGGAGATTTGAAATGGTGGTTGAAAAAGTAGAAATAAAGGGGAAATAATATAATTGTATTATCATATCAAAAAAGAAATAAATAATATTGAAATTTTTAATATTTTTTAAAAATAATTTTGGACCTTGAATTTATATCTTTTTTCAAAATAGCTCAATGCTTATTAAATGAGCTGAGTTTCAGGTTATTGTCTATTTGGTCATGTCAGTAGGTTATTTTGATAAGATTATTCACTCTGTCAGCATTAATATACTTTAGACATCTTTTAATATACTTTAGGTAATTCAATGATGCATCAATTTGTTTAAGCAAAATGTTTCTTCCATAAAGTTGAGAAATTTCCATTTCCCTAATATTTATTTCTCTTTAGTAAAACTCACAGGAACTGCTAAGGCTCAGGGTCTGAAGTCCTACACACTATTTTGCTTGTTAAATGTAGTATGGGAAATTTGGATTAGGATGGTATTCCTTCACATGAGTTTAAGGACACTAGAAAATCCACAGCCTTTGCTCATAGGATATAGCTGTCAGTATAAAAGCCAGGAGAGACAGAAACAAGTGGAAAGCAAAAGAAAAACATAAACATATTCCTGTCTACATTCAGAAAATAAGAGATGTTCAGTGAAACTGAAAAATAAGAATTTCCAATATTATTTTAAAATCAACTGAAAAAAGCATGACTTGGAACTGGAGATAAAAGTCCTGGGACAGATTAGGCTGAATTGGAAAAGGAAGACTGCTACAGGGTTATTCCTATAATATCTCAGAAGAACTTATTAGGCAACTAGTGAAGTTTAAGAGCTAGCCTAGCAACTGAATATGCTGACACACTACATCTAACTTGCAGAAAGTTTGAAGTGTGGTTTCAAGTCCTTGACATGCTTGATTCTTCCAACAATGCCTTCATTGTTAATTAAACTTTTATGGCCCCTCTTAATTGAATGCATTATTTATCATCTGAACCAATAAGCAAGCAAAACTCTCAAGCAGCAAAACTTTATACACTGTGTATCATGAAGGTATCCAGGTATAATTTTATGGAAGAAATATATGATTGGAGGACTTTCATTAATCAATAAAGCACTTTTTGAAACATGGAAATGAAGTTTTTAATTAGTGACATCAGAAGGGGCAGAGACATATTGCTGCTTAAGATTAAAGTTCCCATTTTCCCAGATAAACTTACAATGATATAAGAAGTGATTCAAAAGGAAAAAGTTTGTTTTCGTGAATCAATGCAAGTAATATATAATTAAATAACAGAGAAATTTTGTTTATCACTGTGTGTGTGTGTGTGTGTTACTCTTGGAAATCTTTATTTTTCAATTGGTTATTGTAATGGTCTGTATTTGTGCTTTTGCTTTCCTGTAACAGATTCTCTACAATGTTCTTCTTCAGCAATTTTCCAATTATGTGGTTTGTGAATAGAATCTTGTACATAGAATTTTCAGATTTGGAATATATAATCTAATCTCCTCACACAGGTTTAGTAATTCACCATCTGCAAAATCAATTCCTTATTCTTCCCTCCAACAAAATTTTACATGGAAAGGAATTCTCCTTGCAAAATAATAAAAGATTTTCATTCTACTAGTTATGATTCAGTGTTATAGAGAGAAAGACATTGACAAGAGGAGAGTTAGGATGTCATTATAAGGAATATGTTGGCCGGGCGTGGTGGCTCATGCCTGTAATCCCAGCTCTTGGGAGGCAGAGGCAGAGGCAGGCAGATTTCTGAGTTGGGCCAGGAGATCCAGGACTACACAGAGAAACCCTGTCTCAAAAAAAAAAAAAAAAAAAGAAAAGAAATAAAGAAATATTCTGAAGCTTTATTCTTCAGAGAAAGAAGATAGATTACTTTTTTAATTTCTTTCTCCACATATTTCCCAATATCCTTTTTTCTTTTTTCATTTTACTTTTCTATATTCTTTGTTTACATTCCAGATCCTCCCTCCCCATATGTCTCATAAGCCCTTTCCCTCCACCCATTCCCCAGTCAACCCCCTCCCACTTCTCTATCCTGGTAATCCCCTACATTGCTGCATCAAGCCTTTCCAGGATCAGGGCCCTCTCCTTCCGTCTTTTTGGAAATCATTTGATATGTGATTTGTGTCTTGGGAATTCAGAGCTTCTGGGATAATATCCACTTCCTGCATTCCATGTGTGTTCTTTTCTGATTGGGTTACCTCACTTAGGATGATATTTTCCAGCTCAAACAGTTTGCTTAAGAATTTCATGAATTCATTGTTTTTTATTGCTGAGTAGTATTTCACTATGTAAATATACCACATTTTCTGTATCCATTCCTCCATTGAAGGAATCTGTCTCCAAGAAGGACATCTGGCTTCTTTCCAGCTTCTGGCTTTTTTTTTTTTTTGATTTTAAAGTTTCTTTTAGACTTGCTTTTCTCCGTTTGAGGTTCATTCCACATATGCAGCTATTTTACCTAGGATAAAGGACTTCACAAATAAACAGGTATAGTAAATCCTATAAATCACAAACAGCTCAGTAAATCCACTGAGCTTTGATGAAACACAATAAGCCTATTTTTACACATACTTACACCTCAATCGACAGCATAAAGACCTCAGATACAAGAACTGAAGGCAACTTTTTTGTATGTTTCCACTATTAAATTTAACAGTCATCCCAAGGAACAAGAAGTAATATGGTGACATTCTTAGAAAAGTCAATCCATCTGACTGTTACTCCATACCAGACAATATACAATATAAGGGTTCTATAGTTTAGAATCTAACTGATGGCTAAGGTCAAAAACTCAGGAGACAGCAGGTGTTGGCGAGGATGTGGAGAAAGAGGAACACTCCTCCACTGCTGGTGGGGCTGTAAGATGGTACAACCACTTTGGAAATCAGTCTGGCGGTTCCTCAGAAAACTGGATATGACACTTCCGGAGGACCCCGCTATACCTCTCCTGGGCATATACCCAAAGGATTCCTCAGCATGCAATAAAGACACATGCTTCATTATGTTCATAGCAGCCTTATTTATAATAGCCAGAAGCTGGAAAGAACCCAGATGCCCCTCAAAGGAGGAATGGATACAGAAAAAGTGGTATATTTACACAATGGAATACTACTCAGCAATTAGAAACAATGAATTCACAAAATTTTTAGGCAAATGGTTTGATCTGGAAAATATCATCCTAAGTGAGGTAACCCAATCACAAAAGAATACACATGGAATGCAATCTCTGATACGTGGATATTAATTAACCCAGAAGCCCTGAATACCCAAGGCATAAATTGCATAACAAATGACTCCCATGAAGAAGTATGGAGAAGGTCCTGATCCTGGAAAGGATTGATCTAGCATTGGAGGGGAATATAAGGACAGAGAAGAAAAGGAGGGAGGTGATAGGAGAATGGATGGAGAGAAAAAAGTTTATGGGACATATGGGGAGGGGGAATCCGGGAAAGAGGAAATCATTTGGAATGTAAACAAAGAATATAGAAAATAAAAGTATTAATGAAAAATATAATCTAACTGATGAGTCAACCAGATAAACCTCAACTGCTTCAGTATATTCCAACATTCTAGCACTCCACATGTATTTATGGTAGAATTAGAAAAATAAAGCAAGTGTGTTAATAAAAGAACTCTTTTTGAGGATGAATATAGTAGAAAAAAGATCTTGCTGTTATGTAAGCCTTACCAGATTATAAGCACATAAGTATTAGGAAATTTAGTGCAAAGTTTGGAGCAGAAGATAAAATATTAACTTCCATTGTATCTCTTTAGAAACAAAAGTACTCCACGTGACTGTATCTTGTCTATCCCACTAGATAAACCTCCTTGTTAACAGTATTTTATAAATTCATGTGTATACTTGAAGTTCAATCTTTTAAGCATTTTAAAGTGAAAATAATTGATAATATATCTAATCTCTATTGATATTTATTGTCTGCATAGTAAAATATTGATTTAGAATTTTGTTTTATGAAAGGGAAGGCAAAATGGTGTTCATGGTTTTAGGGAATGGGAATAAAAAACGAATATGGCTTTCTGTCATGTGATTGAAAATAGAAATGTAACTTTTATGTTTCTAGTATGGCATTTTCAGT
Organism: Apodemus sylvaticus; assembly: GCF_947179515.1. Lineage (NCBI taxonomy): Eukaryota > Metazoa > Chordata > Mammalia > Rodentia > Muridae > Apodemus > Apodemus sylvaticus. The sequence continues at coordinate 43,361,535 of NC_067479.1, forward strand.
TTACCTCATCCTATTACTAAATGTGGTTGGGAATTCAATATATTGCACATATAAACATTATAACATCACTAGGGAAAGATAGGAAGTTTCTAAAATAATAGAGTTCAAGATACAAACATTGCACACTTTGAAATTACTAGGTTTATTTTTAATTTTATTTCCTATATTTGGAATTAAAGAAACTGGTTACTAGCGAATGGTAATTGGAAATGTTAGAATTTTGGAATACAAAATGGTTAGAATAAATTCTCGTTCTTTCATTTTTTCTTTCTTTCTGTATTCTACTCATTTCTGTTTTTCTTCTTTCTTTTCTCCCTTTTCTTTCTTTTTAATAGATTTCTCCCTTTCTCAGACGAAGCAGCACAAGTAATCATAACCTATTGATAGATATGTCTACACAATAGTACAATAGTCACATCTTCTAGTATTAGCAAAACTATATGGAGCAAGAATCAACAGGAAAATACAAATAATCTAAAAAAATAAGAAAAATGTATATGATCAGATTTTCATGGGGGAAGTAATAAAATTTATTATATATACATACAATTGTCAAGGAACAAAATTATTCAATAAAATATTTGAAAATCCTTAAACTATAGCAGATTTTTTAATGTTGCACATCTATTTGAATTGTTCCCTGTGTTCATGTATTGAACTTCTTATGCAATGGAACTGATTTGCCTTGAAAAAAACAGTATAAAAAAAAAAACAGTAACTAAAAAAGTAAAACAACATTTAGCACAGGAAAAAGCCTTTGGAAATATTAGGGAAATGCTATGGTATTGACTTACAGAAGTTGAATACCAACCTTGAGAGAAGTAGAAATAATCCTAGATCTAAACCTCTGGTTAAAAAAGTAAACCTTGCCCGCCAGTCAGTTATGAGAGTCTCTCTGCTATCTTGAATCTCAGGTACCAGACAAATCAGACAGACTGAGGTATGCAAATATAACCCAAGGCCAACATCATGGGGGTCTAAACTCTACAGGTGTTGGCCTGCACCCAGGCCCTGGGCTGTTCGGAGGCCATCGGCGTGCAGACACAGCCAGGAGCTCCACCAATGGGACACCAGAGAGTTCTAGCAGGCAAATTCAGCTAAGAGTCATAATCTGAGGCTAACATAGCGGGGCTCTAAGATGGATAGGCCTTGGACTGACCCCAGGCCCTGAGCTGCTCGGTGGGCTATCTGTGTGCCAACCGGGCCAGGAGGTTGTTAGCCTAGCAGACTCTCCCAGCACTTTCATGGAGCACTTGCACGCTGCCATCCTGGCCACCTGATGGAACCAATTAACAGTCAGAGCCTGAGGGGAACTTTGCTCAGGCCTTAGCTTGCCAGGCTTTTGCCTAGACTCAGGGCCTCAGCAGCAAGGCTAGCCTTGTGTGTACAAACCTGGTTGGGAGATAGGCTGCCCAGCAGAGTGACCAGCACTTGGAAAAGGTCCAGCAGTAGCATAGACCATCAGAACTCACTGAAGGAGCAAACTGGCACCACCTGGTTCACACAGACAACCTGGGGCAAAGCACACTAGGGCTGCAAGGACACTCAAGAAGAGGGCAGCACACTAGCATTCTGTAACAGGGGAAACCCAGCCATCCATTGTTGCATAAATAGCCATATAGCCTTACAGGAGGCACAAATACCAGCCACAGACAAGACCAACTAACTCCAGAAATAACAAGATGGCTACTAACAGAAACCTAGGCAATATAGCAGCATCTGAAACAAACTCTCCAACGTCAGCAAGTCCTGATTACGCAAACACTCTAGAAAAACAAGATTTGGATTTAAAATCACTGTTCAGGATGCTGCTAGAAGAACACAAAAAAGATATAAATGAATCTCTTAAAGAAATACAGGGGAACATGAATAAGCTAGAAACCCGTATAATGGAAACACAAAAATCACTTAAAGAAATTCAGGAGAATAAGGCTCAAGAGATAGAAGCCAATAAAGAAGAAACACACACACACACACACAACAAAAATAACTTAAAGAAATGCAGGAGAAAGTGAATCAAACAGCAGAAGTCATGAAAGAGGAAACACAAAAGTCTCTTAAAGAATTAGAGGAAAACACAAACAAGCAAGTGAAGGAGCTAAGCAAAAACATTCAGGATCTAAAATCAGAAGTAGAAACAACTATGAAATCACAAAGGGAGACAACTTTGGAGATAGAAAACCTTGAGAAGAAATCAGGGGCCATAGATGCAAATATCAACAACAGAATACAAGAGATGGAAGAAAGAATCTCAGATGCTGAAGATACCATAGAAACCATTGACTCAACAGTCAAAGAAACTGCAAAATGCAAAAAGCTTGTATCCCAGAACATCCAGGAAATCCAGGACACAATGAGAAGACCAAACCTAAGGATTATAGTTATAGATAAGAGTGAAGATTTACAGCTGAAAGGGCCAACAAATATCTTCAACAAATTATGGAAGAAAACTTTCCCAACTTACAGAGAGAGATGCCCATGAATGTACAAGAAGCATACAGAACTCCAAACAAACTGGACCTGTGCAGAAATACCTCCTGTCACATAATAATCAAAACCCCAAATGTACTAAACAAAGAAAGAATATTAAAGGCAGTAAGAGAAAAAGGCCAAGTAACATTTAAAGGAAGACCTATCAGAATTACACCAGACTTCTCACCAGAGACCATGAAAGCTAGAAGATCCTGGGCAGATCTCATGCAGATTCTAAGAGAACACAAATGTCAGCCAATACTACTATACCCTGCAAAACTCTCAATCACAAAAATGGAGAAACCAAGATATTCCATGACAAAACCAAATTTACGCAATATCTTTCTACAAACCCATCTCTACAAAGAATAATAGGAGGAAAACTCCAATACGAGGAGGGAAACGTCACCCTGGATAAAGCAAGATAGTTACCTTCTTTCATCAAACCCAAAAGAAGATAACCACTCAAATATAAAAATAACATCGAAAATGACAGGAAGTAATAATCACTACTCCTTAATATCTCTTAACATCAATGGACTCAACTCCCCAATAAAAAGACATAGACTAACGGACTGGATAAGGAAACAGGACCCTACATTTTGCTGCATACAGGAAACACACCTCAATGTCAAAGACAAAAACTACCTTAGAGTAAAAGGGTGGAAGACAATTTTACAAGCCAATAGTCTCAGGATATGAGCCGGAGTAGCCATTCTAATATCAGATAAAATTGTATTTCAACTTAAAGTCATCAGAAGAGATACAGAAGGATACTTCTTGCTGGTCAAAGGAAAAATCCACCAAGAAAAACTTTCAATTCTGAACATCTATGCACCAAATGCAAGGGCACCCTCATTCATAAAAGAACGTTACTAAAGCTCAAAGCACACATTGCACCTAACACAATCATTGTGGGTGACTTTAACACTCCATTCTCCTCAATGGACCAATCAGGAAAACATGAACTAAACAGGGACACAATAAAACTAATTGAAGCTTTGGACCAGTAGGACTTGACTGATATAGAACATTTCACCCTAAAACAAAAGAATATACCTTTTTCTCAGCACCTCATGGTACCTTTTCGACCATATAATTGGTCACAAGACAGTCCTCAACAAATATAAAAAGAGCAAACTAATCCCAAGCCTCCTATCAGATCACTATGGAGTAAGAGTGGTCTTCAATGGCAACAAAAACAACAGAAAGCCCACATACACATGGAGGCTGAACAATAATCTACTCAATGACACCTTGGCCAAAGAAGAAATAAAGAAAGAAATCAGAGACTTTTTAGAATTTAATGAAAATGAAGGTACAACATAACCAAAATCTTTGGGACACAATGAAAGCAGTGCTAAGAGGAAAACTCATAGCCCTGAGTGCCTCCAAAAAGAAAATGGAGCAGCTTAACAACACACCTGAAAGCCCTGGAACAAAAAGAAGCCAATTCCCCCAGGAGGAATAGAAGACAGGAAATCGTCAAACTCAGGGCTGAAATCAGTCAAGTGGAAAGAAAGAAAAACATACAAAGAATCAATGAATCCGGAAGCTGGTTTTTTTGACAGAATCAAGATAGATAGACCCTTACCCAGACTGACCAAAGGGCAGAGAGAAAGTATCCAAATTAATAAAATTAGAAATGAAAAGGGGCATATAACAACAGAAACTGAGGAAATTCAAAAAATCATCAGATCCTACTACAAAAGGCTATATTTAACACAACTGGAGAATCTCGGGGAAATGGAAAATTTCCTAGACAGATACCAAATACCAAAATTAAATCAGGACCAAATAGATCATCTAAACAGTCCCATAACCCCTAAAGAAATAGAACGGGTCATAGAAAGCCTTCCAACAACAAAAAAAAAAAAAAAAAAAAAAAAAAAAAAAAAAAAAAAAAAAAAAAACCACAGGACCAGATGGCTTCTGTGCAAAATTCTATCTCAAAGAAGACCTAACACCAATACTCTTCAAATTATTCCACAAAATAGAAACAGAAGGAACACTACCCAATTTCTTCTACGAAGCCACAATTATGCTGATACCAAAACCACACAAAGATCCAACAAAGAAAGAGAACTTCAGACCAATTTCACGTATGATTATCGATGCAAAAATACTCAATAAAATTCTTGCCAACCGAATCCAAGAACACATCAAAACGATCATCCACCATGATCAAGGAGGCTTTATTCCAGGGATGCAGGGTTGGTTCAACATACAGGAATCCATTAATGCAATCCACTACATAAACAAACTCAAAGAAAAAAAAAACACATGGTCATTGCATTGGATGCTGAAAAAGCATTTGACAAAATCCAGCATCCTTTCATGATTAAAATATTGGAAAGAACAGGAATCAAGACCCATTCCTAAACATAGTAAAAGCAATATACAGCAAACCGGTAGCCAGCATCAAAATAAATGGAGAGAAAGTTGAAGCAATTCCAGTAAAATCAGGGACTAGACAGGGCTTCCCACTTTCTCCTTATCTTTTCAATATTACACTTGAAGTACTAGCTCGGGCAATTAGACAACATAAGGAGGTCAAAGGGATAAAAATTGGAAAGGAAAATGTCAAACTATCACTCTTTGCAGATGATATGATAGTCTATCTAAGTGACCAAAAAACTCCACTAGAGAACTCCTACAGCTGATAAACAACTTCAGCAAAGTGGCAGGTTATAAAATCAACTCAAGCAAATCAGTGGCCTTCCTATACTCAAAGGATAAAGCGGGCTGAGAAAGAAATTAGGGAAATGACCCCCTTCACAATAGCCACAAACAGTATAAAGTACCTTGGGGTGACTCTTACCAAACATGTGAAAGATCTGTATGACAAGAACTTCAAGACTCTGAAGAAGGAAGTAAAGGAAGACATCAAAAAATGGAAAAACCTCCCATGCTCAAGGATCAGCAGGATTAATATATTTAAAATGTCCATTTTGGCAAAAGCAATATACAGATTCAACGCAATACCCATCAAAATCCCAACTCAATTCTTCATAGAGTTAGAAAGAGCAATTCTCAAATTCATCTGGAATAACAAAAAACCAAGATAGCTAAAACTATTCTCAACAACAAAAGAAATTCTGGGGGAATCAGTATCCCTGACTTCAAGCAATATTACCGAGCAATAGTGTTAAAAACTGCATGGTATTGGTACAGTGACAGGCAGGCAGATCAATGGAACAGGATTGAAGATCCAGAAATGAACCCACACACCTATGGCCACTTGATCCTCGATAAGGGGGCTGAAAACATCCAATGGAAAAAAGATAGCCTTTTCAACAAATGGTGCTGGGTCAACTGGAGGTCAGCATGCAGAAGAATGCGAATTGATCCATCCTTGTCTCCTTGTACTAAGCTCAAATCCAAATGGATCAAGGACCTCCACATAAAGCCAGACACTCTGAAGCTAATAGAAAAGAAACTGGGGAAGACCCTTGAGGACATCAGTACAGGGGGAAATTTCCTGAACAGTACACCAATAGTGTATGCTCTAAGATCAAGAATTGACAAATGGGACCTCATAAAATTACAAAGTTTCTGTAAAGCAAAGGACACCATCAAAAGGACAAATCGGCAACCAACAAATTGGGAAAAGATCTTCACCAACCCTATATCAGATAGAGGGCTAATATCCAATATATACAAAGAACTCAATAAGTTAGACCCCAGAAAACCAAATAACCCTATTAAAAAATGGGGTACAGAGTTAAACAAAGAATTTTCACCTGAAGAACTTTGGATGCCTGAGAAGCATAATAAAAAATGTTCAACATCATTAGTCATCAGGGAAACGCAAATCAAAACAACCCTGAAATTTCATCTTAAACCAGACAGAAAGGCTGAGATTAAAAACTCAGAGACAGCAGGTGTTGGCAAGGATGTGGAGAAAGAGGAACATTCCTCCACTGCTGGTGGCATTGCAAATTAGTACAACCCCTCTGGAAATCAATCTGGTGGTTCCTCAGAAAACTGGGGAAGTCACTTCCGGAGGACCCTGCTATACCACTCCTGGGCATAGACCCAGAAGATTCCCCTGCATGTAATAAGGATACATGCTCTACTATGTTCATAGCAGCCTTATTTATAATATCCAGAAGCTGGAAAGAACCCAGGTATCCCTCAACAGAAGAATGGATGCAAAAAATGTGGTATATATACACAATGGAGTACTATTCAGCCATAAGAAACAATCAATTCATGAAATTCTTAGACAAATGGATGGAGCTGGAGAACATCATACTAAGTGAGGTAACCCAGTCTCAAAAGATCATTTATGGTAGGAACTCACTGATAAGTGGATAATAGATTGGAAATCTGGAATACCCAAAACATAATCCACACATCAAATGAGGTACAAGAAGAATGGAGGAGTGGCCCCTGGTTCTGGAAAGACTCAGTGTAGCAGTATAAGACAAAACCAGAACAGGGAAGTGGGAAGGGATGGGTGGGCGAACAGGGGGAGGGAAAGGGGCTTATGTGACTTTCGGGGAGTGGGGGACCAGAAAAGAGGAAATCATTTGAAATGTAAATAAAAAATATATCGAATAAAATTAAAAAAAAAAGTAAACCTTTTCTCTGTGTAATCAAGTCTCTACAGGACTAGGCACTTCAAGAAGTGAAGCAGTGGGGGATGGTGTGGGGAACTCCAGAAGGGAGATGGGGAACAATTTGGGGGATGTAAATAAATAAAATAATTAAAATTTTTCAAGAAAAGATTTAAATTAAAAATAAAAAGGCAAACATTAAAGTTGATTTTTGTCAATGTATCCTTTACTCATCAGATATAATTGTCATCTTGGAGGCTTACTGCTTAAAAAGCTCACCATTTCCAGCTCTTTCTGATTTCTGGATAGTTGCCGCAACACACAGTTGTTCTGGCTCGAACTCTGCTCCAAGCTGAATGATTCAATCTGGCTTCTTTAAAGACTGTCTCTGTCTCTGTCTCTGACTCTGTCTCTGTCTCTCACTGTATCTCTCTCGGTCGGTCTGTCTGTTTGTCTCTCTGTCCCTCTGATTCTCCTATGTCACCTTTCCTGTCTGCTGTCTGGAGAATTGTGTGTATCCAATCTCTGACTCATTCTGTCAATTCTTTCTTTGATTCGTCACTTTTCCCCTCAATTAGACATCAATTTCAAACATGGCTGCTGCCTTCTACAAGTTATCCTTACCTTCATTGTTTTGTATTGAAAGAGCTGCACTCCAGTACAGAGAAATGTTTGTGTTCCAGTCAAAGAAATTCCAGCCAGATCACATAGATCTAGCAGGTCCTTGGATGTAATCCCTTGCCAGAGCAACTATTGTGCTGAACCAAAATGTCTCTACTGATTACAAATGAAATGCTAAACTTATAACTAAAATAAACATGTTCAAAAATATTTTGGCAGGTTAGTATAGGCAAAACATTCTGATAATGAACATTAAAATAATAAATAATTGAAAAAATAGAAAACAGCATAGCATTAAATTAGTGTTTTATAAATACTAATTCAAGTAATAAAATATCAATGTTCTCAGAATTCATTTTAATTCAAATAACGCTTCATGAATTAATATGTATTAGAAAATAAAAAGAATATTTAAAACACCGGTTAAAGAAGAAAGTTGAAGAAACTCTTCAAACTTGCAAAAAACAAGCAAAAAACCTAGAGATTTCAAATATATAAACTGTATATATGAAAAACAATTTGTACAAATATTCCATAGTATGTCATTTGTTACTGTAATTACCATTTAAACTACAGTGGCAGTCGATCTTTCAGTGGCAATGTTGGTTTAAATATAAAGAAATATGATACAGCTTGATCTTTATGTGGGTCCTGAACAACTGGACCTGGGTCTGTCCCAAAGGCTGTTGCGAGGATGTTGGTTATGCTCTTCAAGTGAGATGCCTTGTCTGGCCTCAGTAGGAGAGGAAGTACCTAGCTCTGCGAGACTTGAAGTTCCAGGTGTGGGGATACCTAGGGGTACCTACCATCTCACATGTGAAAGGGAGGGGAAACTAGAGAAGAAATGTGAGAGGGAGTGACCAGGAGGAAATGAGCAGGATGTAACTGAGTAAGTAAAAAAATTAAATTAAATTAAAAAGTTTAATATATATATATATAATGGTTAAATATTAATATAATATATATACATACTTAATATATATATAATACTAATTAAGTATATATATAATATATATGTATCTTACATATATATATATAACTAACCAAAGTATACACATGGAGGGACCCATGGTTCTAGCTGCATATGTAGCAGAGGATGGTCTTATCTGGCATCAATGAATGGGGATGCCCTTGGTCCTGGGAAGGATTGATGCTGCAGCCTATGGGAACTCAAGGGCAGGTGCTAGGCAGGAGTAGATGGGTGGGTGGGGGAGCACCCTCATAGCAGCAGGGGAAGGAGAGAAGGGAAAGGGGAGAGGAGGGTTGCAGGGGGGGAGAGAAAGGGGAATAACAGTTGAAATGTAAATATATAAAATAACCAATGAAAAAGTTAAAAAATGAAACATAATGAAAACCAGTATTAATAGCTATGCCAAAAAGATTTTGCCACTTTGTTAATCAAGTTAACTTACAACAAGCAGATGAAACAGCTGTTGAATTTTGGGTCTTTCATCTCATCTATGTTTTAAAAGTGTTTGTATATCAATAACTTTATATAAGTATTTATTGAAACTCAAGTTTGTGCAAACTGTAAACAATTCAAATGTACCTAAACAGGAAAATGGTTTAAGAAATGCCAGTACCTGGCAAATACAGCGGGAGAAGCTCTCAGTCAACCATTGAACTGAGCACGGGGTCCCCAGTGGAGGAGCTACAGAAAGGACCCAAGAGCTGAAGGGGTTTGTAGCCCATAGGAGGAACAACAATGTCAACTAACCAGACCCCCTCGGAGCTCCCAGGGACTAAACCACCAGCCAAAGAGTACACATGGAGGAACCCAAGACTCCAGCTTCATATGTAGCAGAGGATGGCCTTGTTGGACATCAAAGGGAGGAGAGGCTTTTGGTCCTGCAAAGGCTCATGCCCCAGGGAAGGAGAATGCCAGGACAGGAAAGTAGGAGTGGGTGGGTTGGTGAGCAGGGGGAGGGTGGATGGTATAGGGGGATTTGGAGGGGAAATGAGGAAAAGAGATAATGCTTGTGATATAAATAAAGAAAATATCTAATAAAAAATAGAAATGGCAGAGCACACTGCTTTTAACTTTTGTGAATTCTCAAATAAGGTACAGTGAGGAAAATGATTCTCAAAACCACTTATATGATTCCATTTATATTCATGTAAAAGTCTTCCAATTAAAGGTAAGGACAGATGTTAAGAATTAGAGTAGAGGTAAAAAAAGTAAAATAGAAGTTGAACTAAGGTATATATCAATGTCTGAAAATACTGCCTTTTATCTACGTCGTTCCTGGATACATTTCAGCACAAAAATGACAAAATACAGTAGCAAATGGGAATGTAAATATGCTTTAGCTTGACTTAAGAATACACATATAATTTTTATAGTTTAATATATCTTCTGAGAAATAATATCAGAAGAAATTAGATAAAAAGCATAAATAATTTTTCTATAGTATTTCCTAAAGATGTACTGGGACCTTCACCAAAATAACAGAAGAACATGTGGTTAAAAGTAAAATATTGCTATTGTTGTTGTTGTTGTTGTTGTTGATGATGATGATGATGATTATTTACCAAATTTTTAATGAGAGTTGACCTACGCTTTCAAAACTTTTATTAAATTGTGTTTTCTGGTCAATAAATAAGATGCTCATTTTTAATATGTTCCTAGTTTTAACAGTTTAGAAAACTGTAGTAACTTGAAAAAATGAATGTTCCATAATTCCAAGAAACTTTATCTCACACTAATAATAGCATATTCCGTAAACAGGTCTGTCTGCTTACAGTTTGAAAGTTGAGAGGACCCAAGGAGCTGGAAGGGTTTGCAGTGTCACTGGAGGAACAACAATATGAACCACCTAGTATCCCCAGAGTTCCTAGGGACTAAACCACCAACCAAAGAGTACACACAGAGAGACCCATGGCTCCATGTCATGGAGACCCATATGCATCGGAGGATGGCCTTGTTGGACATCAAAGGGAGGAGAGGCCTTTGGTCCTGAGAAGGATAGAAGGTCCCAGTATAGGGGAATACCAGGACAGGGAAGTGGGAGTGGGTAGATTGGTAGGCAAGGGGAAGGGGGATGAGTTAGGCGATTTTGCGGGGAAGGGGAACCAGGAGACAACATTTGAATTGTAAATAAAGAATATATCTAATTAAAAAAATTCAAATGGAGGTGGTTTGGTTCCCAGTATTTGGCTCCACTAGAAGATGAAACCTGTTGATAGGTCTGGAAAGAACTCATTCACTCAGGATTTGGTTTTCCTACTCACCCCTTGCTTTCTGGACATCATGGGGTCAGCCCCTCCTCTCTAATGTGCTACCACCTCTTTTTTTTCCTATATTCTTTGTTTACATTCTAAAAGCTTTCCCCTTTCCCAGTCCCCCCCCCAATATGTCCCATAAGTCCTCTTCTCTCCATCCATTCTCCTGTCTTTCCTTCTCCCTTTTCTCTGTCCTGGTGCTACCACCTCAACACAAGCACAATACAAGCAGTAGGAATATTTTACTGCAGATGAAAACTTTACAAATTTTTTCCAAAATAAATTTTTCCTCTTCTTAATTTGGATATTAAGAATTTTGTAATAGGAATATAATTCTAACTAATATGTTGCCTAACAACAATTTTTCTTTTTACTTTTTATTGACTCTTTATGAGTTTTACATCAAATGCTCCAATTCTTCTGACCTTCCCTTCCCTTTGTATCTTGCCACCTTTCCTCCAACAGAAAATCTGAATAAAAACACAACTTGCATTGGAAGCTGTAATGTTTCACAGTGTACCCTTTCGTTGACAATTCTTTAATTACAAATGTTTATTGCAATGAGTCAATGGTCCCTTTCAAGGACTTTGGCTTCTGATACACAATCTATACTGGATCCTCACCAGGACTCCTCTTGGATACCCTGTTGTTGCATGGTGTCAATAATATCCTGCAGTTTTGGTTCTGCTGGAGTAGTCCTTTCACAAGTTCTAGCATGTCATAGATGGGGTAGGTTCAGGACCTGGTCTCCAAATTGCTGCAACTAGTGAATGAGGGGGTCTGAACTCCTTTTCTCATGACTTTGGGTCCAAGTAACCTGACTCCTGCAGTCAGTGACAGGGGCAGGAGATGGGGAGGACATTTCACCATCTCCCAAGCTACCCCACAATAGACAAGGGGCAGAACCCATTCTCCTGCACCCATGCCCTGGAGCCAGCTTACCAGTTTTATCTCTGCCAGGTTTGCCCCTACTGTGCTGTGCATGAAAGATGCAGGGCCAGTGTTCCAGAGTATGGTAGCTGACAACAGTTGGGGCCAGCTCAGCACAGTGCCTCAGGCAGCAGACCTATGGCAGGTGTTTGCATGTCTTTTCCCAGATGCCCTGTGTTTATGTGGCCATGCTCTTGTTTCACATTCTTCTGACCTCCCAGTGCTGGGATGCCCAAGGTTCATGCTTGGGTGTCCTTAACATAAGATTATTTTAAGATGCTTCCTCACCAACTACATTTAACTTTATCGTTAACAACTTACATTGTAAGAATACATTCATTAATGATAACAACAACCGTGTTAGTCTTTTCTGTAATTGTCCATGTGCTTTTAATTATTACCAATACTTTATTCAAATATTCAAATATCACTCTTCTTTTTCCTTTGAAAGAACCTAAATTATCAGTGAGGCTTTACTTCAAAAGATGACCCAAACTTTACTTCAGAAAGTCTATGGAATCAGTATTATGATTATAGACTGAAGTGCTAGTCTTTTTATTGTTGGTTGTTTTAATTGATGTTAATGAGAGGGCATGGTAAAATCAAATTAACCAGTTATAAACAGAGTACTAATGTTCATTAAAAATGAGAAGAATTTTTGTCTCACCAATGTGTATTTATAATTGGCAATTTCATGAGGTAATTGATTTATGTGAGGTTATGAAATTTAGTCTTTATGAGAGTGTTTGTTTCTAAAACAGAAACCCCCAGGCAGTGGTGGCACAAGCCTTTAATCCCAGCACTTGGGAGGCAAAAAAGGGCAGATTTCAGAGTTTGAGGCCAGCCCTGTCTATAGAGTGAGTTCCAAGACAGCCAGGGCTACACAGAGAAACACTGTCTCAAAAAAAACAAAAACAAACAAACAAACCCAAAAAGAATCAAACACACACACAAACAGACATGTACACACACACATACACATACACAGACACACACACACACACACAGAGACACAGACACACAAACACACACACTTTCTTCCTCCTTCCCTTTCTCTTTCCCTCAGTTTCCCATTAAAGAACAAATTACTTCAAAGTGAATAGTGGAACCAAATCTGTTACTATCTTTGGTGCTGCTGGTTTTCTTACTCTCAAGAAATAAATGTTCCTGAGCTCATGACTCTCAATTACTGGAGAACTCTGTCTTCTCAGTTTCTCATAGATAAATTTATTAAAAAATTATTGTTTAATGTTTATGTATAAGGAATATATTGTCTTTTAGTTTTAAAACAAAAGGATATAAAAGGAAAGTATATGGAAATAAAGAGTATAAACTTTAGCTTTAATGTAAATAAATTGTAGAGACATAGGCATGATGGTGGTGATAAGTAGCCACTTATTGTGTGCTTCAGGTTGCTCAGTGATTAAACAAGAGTTCTTAATTATCATTACCAGTACAACTAAAACAATAAAAAGGAAAACAGCCATGTGAGGTTGCAGCTGATTTTACTGTCACACGATTAGTCTTATAAAAGTTGTTTATAATGTATGTGCCCACAAAAATACCCTACAACTTAAATACGTGGGCCTTTGTCAATTATATCTGATTATATTTGCTAGAAATTAACAAACTTATAGAAAAGCAATTCATTTTGATTTATTTAATAATTAGTAATCTCTAATAAGAAAATAATTTCATTAAAATACTAGAAAAATAAAAACACTACTGAATATCATATTACCAATTAATGACATCTCTTTCATATATAAAAATTATTATTGTTATTATTATTACTATTTAACAGAGTGCTGTTAATCGATAAATAGTGGGGGAAATGTTATACTTCAAATTTTAGTTTTGTTTTTCAATAAAAATCAATGGAGAGGGGCTAAGAGTTCAATTGTGTTGGAGTTTTTCATCTGAATGAAGGGATGTTTGAGACAGTGCTCCAGTGTCTAGAATCATTTACTTTGTGCTCTTGTTGGGTTTTTTTCTTTGTTTGTTTTTGTATGTTTCTTGATCAGAAGTCTCACAAATCATCCAATGAGTGGAGTACTAATGACCCCCTGCTCCATAAAAGTTCCCAAGGGATAGATCTCACACAAGATGAAAAGGAAATGCCATGTTATACTGAAAATGTATTGCGCATCAGTAACCCTCATTACTATTTTCAAGTGTTAGAAATCTGTTAAGGTAAATAAAATCACTTTTCCTGAAAGTGAAAAGCACCTGTCCACTCTTGCAATTGGTTTATAGCAAAAACAAACAGATAAACTAGCAAACAACCAAAATAAATCTTCTCTGATAGTTGATCAATCTCAAGACCTACATTAATTTTTTTAGGAGTCTGAAAGTGAACAACTAGCCAGCTTATTAAAACATTGTTATGGTCTGCTTAAGGAAATTACTAAGTTGGTGTTAAATTGTACAAGTCAAATCCCACCAATGAAACTTTTGCAAAAAATAATGACATTGAAAGAAAATGCATAATATGTGATTAAGACCAAAGAGCAAGATAAAGATTATATAATACCTGAGAGTAAATGAATGTGACCTAGATTGTAAACTATTTTCTAATGTGGTAAGATAAAACAGACTTGAAATGGGAATAAATATAGATCATTTGAAAAAGAAATATAGAATGATTAGTCACTAAAATTAACTGTTTTGAGGTTCATTTAGCAGTATATCCTGATTGTATTCCCTAATGAGTTGAAGAACGTATAATTTAGAAGAAAGGTCTCAGTAACAATAGTATTGACAGATAATTACATATAAAATCATGATATTACATTGATTTAAAAAACGGAATCTGTTGTCTGTGATCAACAGTACACCTTGGAAAGGTGTACTGAAAATTTTATTTACCCATTCAAAATATTCAAAATATTCAATATTAATTTTTTCTATGGGTCCACTAGTTTGGTGAATTCTCTTACTCATGATTATACTCAACAGGTGTACTGACTTACTTATCTTGCATAGATATATGTATATGTATATATATGTATATGCATATATATATGTTTTTTCTCATTCCTCATAAAGAAGGTATTTGTTTAATTGTTTAATATACTTACAAACCATTATATATTATATATATTAAGTATATAATAAGTATATATATATAATATTATATATATTAAACATTAATATATAATGTTTAAGTATTAATATATATAAGTATTTTTGCTTAAAATATATTTCTCTGTAACATCTTTCTTTCGATGAATTTATTCCCAGAAATATCCTTCATAATATTGCTCTAAATACAATGTATTATCTCACATTTCTTTTTGTCTTTTCTAATATATCAATCCACACACCATTTATTATGTATCTGCTGTAGAAAATATATCTATATCTTCTTACCTATCTGTAGATATATAATCTTTGTCATGTAAGCTGTGTTATAGTTTCTACAATTTGAGTGCCATCTTTATCTATGCCCCTAAAATTTCACCAACATGTTACATTTAGCAAAATTTCATGAAATACTGTTGTTATCTTATAGAACTAATTTTATGAGATAAAACTGACAGTTTCTGTGTGCCCTCCTTTTATCATTATAAATCTAAAGTAACCATCTGTTCATTTCTCCTAGAAATCGTAAAGTCACATATGTAAGGGTATAATGTCTTTCACAGTAAAAGTTGTGCCCTGTTATACCATTGTTTGGTGAAATTGTTTAATACGTGAAATACACAATAAATTGTTTAGTTCTCTTATAGTATAAAATACTCTTTGATATTAATACTTATTATGAGTCTTGATAGGACCCCTTGACTGCCTTGGTACTCAGTTAAATATACAGTGGTAAAAGGAAAAGCATCATTAATGACAACTAATCTGTTTTTGTCAGTAGATATGGAGGGAATACTACTTAAAATGTCTTAAGCATAAATGTTTAGTGAGATGATTTATATGAATATATACATTTTCTGCTTTCTGACAAAACCAAGAATTTAGCCTTATTAAACCTCTAAGTCATCATTTTATAGACTACTCCAAAGGACAGACAAGTGTAATAGATGTCCTTGTAATGAAATGAAAGAACTATCGTGAGTTTACCCAGTGTCAAGGAACAATCACAATGACTCAGAGAACATGCAGTTTACTTTGTGAACTGTGTTGATTTAAAGTAATTTCAGACTCACTTTAAAGTCGATGTATTGAACAAAGATGATGAAGAAACTGGTAACAGCACAGAGAGGTCTGTGAAAAGGGCAGAAAATTAAGAATGTCAGTGCACACTGAGGGGTGTTAAACATGAACTATCTTTATCTACTGCACACTGAGACAGTTCATGCTAGTCATGAACTGTCTACTGCTCTATGTTGTCGATTACACAACTGCTACATAGACACACACACATACATGCATGCATGCACACATACATACATACATACATACATACATACATACATACATACATGCAGGGTGGATTTAACAATGATGAAGGAGTATATAGATCCTAAAGACAGAAGTTCTGACCTGGATATCATGGCACACATCTTTAATATCAGCTCTTGATAGGCAGAAGCAGGCAGATCTTTGTGAATTTTATGCCAATATGCTCTACATAATGAGCTACAGGCTTTCAGGGCTATGGAGAGACCCTGTTTTTTAAAAATCAGCTATAAATTTTATTGTCTATCAGGATGGCCATAGATATACTCATATGGAAATGCACTGAAATTATCACTTATTTGATCAAAGCATTTAAATTTGAAGAGATGAAATGGATCAAACACTGCAAAGGACCAGGCTTGGCTTGGAGAAGGTTTCTGATAAATGAGTGTCTGGGAGCAAGGAAAAGAGATTCTTGAAGTCAAATCCTGGGTCCAAGCTGACACCCTGTGTTCTGTTTTATGCAGCATTTCCAGTCTGCTTCTCTCTGTGTTCTGCTTCCTCTCTGGGGATTTCTCTGTCTACATTCTGCTTGCTTGCTGTTCTAAGAGATCTCTCTGTCCATGTCCTGCTTGCTTGTATCAGTTCTCTAAGCAGTTCTCTCTTTTTATCCTAAAAAATTCTCTGGAGAACTCATCTCCTGCAGAACACAGGTCCAGTCTTTTATTTTGCATGACAATCCAGTCATTTACTCCATGTTTGTTTTTGATTAATCAGCATTCTATGACCCCCATCCTCTTGATTCTTAGGAATCAGCAAGCATTCTTCTTTTTTTTTCTTAAAATTGCAAAAGTATTCCAAAATTGGTCTGCCTTTGTTAAGCACAGAAGATAAGTTAGTTGCCCTGAAATTACCATCTCCACCACTCCCAGGTCTAACTCTGTGCTAGGTTGAGCCTGAACTCAGAAATTCTTCTGCCTTTGTAAACATAAGCAACAATCTGGGTGGAATCTCCTACAATCACCACTCCCTAAATCTCTTTATCTCCTCAGTTAGTAATTTTCTAGCAAGTTAGCTCACAGCAGAGCTGCCTTTGTTTCTTTAGATTTGTGAAGCCCCTCATATAATTCTTATTGCATACTTATTTTTTGCACAGTTGAGAAATTATATATTTTGAACTCATGTATTTAGAGTTTTTCCCATAGGCTTAATGGATGTCCTAAAGGTTCTAGTGTTTAACATTTTGCTCAGACATATCCGTACCCTCAACTCCTGGACTTGTGCTCTTTCTAATCCTCAGGGAGTCATTAACATTATAGTGGGGACAAGGGTGGGCAGGGGAGGGTGGGATGTGGAACAGTCAGTGAGTGGAACAGAAGGGAGATAAAATTTGGTGTGAAAAAAATAAAAAACAAAAGAAAACAAAATAGGGGAGACTGGGAAGGGGGCAACATTTGGAATAAAAATAAATTAATTAAAATAATCTGAAAAAAAAAAGAACAGGGAGGACATTCATCAGAAAGGAGTCCTCCATTGCTGGTACTGGTTCTAGAGAACATCCGTGCACAAACAAGCCTTGTACCCACAGCAGCCATCAATCTTTGTGGAGGCTCACACCAGGGTATCCTGGTAATGCTCCCTAACCTTAGTCATAAATACTAAATGAAGAGGGTGAACAAATGGATATGATGCTGGAAAGTTAGACTGTTGGTGATGTTTAGGGCATCTTCAAAGGATAGGTTATAATCCTTTCTGTTATAAAACTCTAAGACTACAGAGTTTGACTCTATATATCTGTAAAACCATCTTGATGTGATGAATTATCTCAAAGTTTTGAAACTGAAGGTTGACACATTAGCCAGTTTTGAAAGGAATTTGTTGAGAGCCCCAAAGTGATCTTCCTTAGCAAAAAGAAAGAAATATCAATGTATATACATAAATGGAGTAAAATATTACTTAATGTAAATTTTGTATAAGCAAGAGAAAGCATGTAAATTGATTTCTATGCTATTTCTTAAAATATATTATTTTTATTATTACATTTTGTGCATTTGAAATCTTTTCACTGAAATATTTGTTTGTCTGTATGCACTGAGGCTAACTATATAAAATTTTTATTAAAGTTTATTATATTTTACTGTTCATATTGCATGAAATTTTGCTCATATTTACCTTGTCTTCTGTGCTGTACATGAGTTTATTCAAATTTATTACACATTATGTCTTGCTTTCTAGTTACCATCATTACTCAAAAAAATTACAGTATTTGCTTATATAGGGTTTTGTAGCCTAGTATTTACCACTATACAAAAGCATGTATTATTTTTGGCTGCATAACCTTAAATTTATTTTCAGTGCTAGTATAATATTAATGTTTATATAAAACTTATGCTTTGCTATAAAATTCTATTACATACTGTACTACATTTATATCAACAAAATGTCCTTTTCCTGCAATATGGCATTAAAATTAGAGATAAAGTACTGAAATTTTACTTTTGACAAAGAAGTCCCTGAATCTTTTTAAGAATTCCTCATTGTAATTATGTAATTAACTTATTTAATTAAGTAATTTATGTACTTAAAATCCTGGAAAATGTTGAAGTTTCTAACTACATTTTCTTTGAGAATGTGAAGCCAGAATACTATTTTCTTATTGGTTATTATTACATGATATTTATCTGTTTGTTTGCTTATTTAATATGTGTGTATATGTGGGTTTGCTCCATGGAACAAATGTGGAGATCAATGGAAAACTGGCAGCAGTTGCTTTTATCAGTAATACTTTATTTTCCTCTAATTCTCTGTTCTATCTAGATTCAGATTCTTGGTTATTCAAGCAGCATCAGGTACAGTTTCCATCTCAAGTAGCTGGACTTACAGCCAATCAGATATTGGTTGATTACTGCCCACTATTGTATTAGCATATTTTGCAGGCCAATCACCAACAGAGATTGAAGGGTTTGTAACTGTTTTGAGATTTACTTTTCTGTTTTAGTAGTGTGCAAAATAATTTCCAACAATGAGACCATTAGTCTGTAGTGGTGAAGGTTGTAGGTAAACACCACCTCAACTTCTCCATGTTCAATGAGTTTGTGTAGGGGTTTTGTTCATCAATAGGGACTTACATTCAGTTTGGAGAACAACCAATACTCTTACAAATAACCTAGGATATTTGGGGTTTATTATAAAGACCTTTTTGTCCAAGAACTCAACTTGATGCAATGCAATTTTCTGTATCAGACAATTCACTTGGTAATGAAAGATTTCCATCTGGGGCTCTAGATCTCCCCCTTATGCCTTTTATTTTGTCCCCTCCCTATTTATCCTCCTGTTCTCATCCTAACCCTTTATCCTTTACCAACCATAACTATTTTATTTTCCCTACCTAGAGAGGTGCCCCAAGTCCCTTACTATATACATAACCTCTGTGGTTACAGGATTGTAGATTGCTTATCAATGATTTAATATCTAACATCCAGATATAAACCAATGCATCCATGTAAGTATTCCTGTGTCATAGCTACCTAACTCAGGATGACTTTTTCCCTGTTCTGTCAATTTTGATTTGAAGGTTTTTGATTTCCAATTGTAACAAACTGAAAAATCTTCCTTACTATAAACATACTACAGTTTCTTTATCCATTCATATATTGACATTCAGATTATCTGTATCTAATTTCTGGATGTCATAAATAAAGTAACAGTGAACATGATCAAGCAAGTGTCTTTGTAGGAGAATTAATAGATCTTTGAATATAGGCTCAAGAGTGGTATAACTGTAAGATTGATTCCCAGCTTTCAGAGGAACTGCTGCACTGACTTCAATAGTGGCTGTAACATGTTTGAATTCCAATCAGGAATAGATGTCTGTTCCTGTACTTCATATGCTCATCAGGATAAGCTGTCATTTGTTTGATTGATCTTGACTATTCTAAAAATTATAAGATGAAATTTCAAATATTATTTAAGTAGTTCTCAGCTACTAGAATTTTCTGTTTATAAATTCTCTATTTAGATCTCTAGGTTGTTCATTTTCTTGGTGTCCCATATTTTGAGTTCTTTACATATTTTAGATATTAACACTCTATTGGATGAGTGTTTGGTAATTTTTTTTTTTTTTACATTCTGTAGCCTGCAACTTTGTCTGCATGATAGTATACTTCGCTTTCTATAAGCTTTTCAGTGTTACATCAACCTTAGACTAGACATGGTTTTAAGGAAAAGCCAAATACTATTGTTCATCTAAAGGATGAAATTCATAAAATGATGCTCAGTTGTGGTGGTTTGAATAGGAATGGCTTTAATAGACCCATGTGTTTGCACGTTTGGCCCATAGAGAGTGGCTCTATTAGGTGATATGGTGGCTGTAAGAGTATTTGTGGTGTTATTGGAGGAAGTGTGTCACTATGGGGGCAATCTTTGAAGTCTTCTTTGCTTATCTATACCCATTATGTCACAAAGTTCCCTTCTGCTACCTGCAGAACAAGAAGCAGAACTAGCTCCTTCTCTAGCACCATGACTGCTAGCATACTGCCATGCTTCCCATCATGATAATGGACTAAACCTATGAAATTGTAATTCAGGCCCAGTTAAACATTTTTCTTTTAAGAGTCGCCTTAATCATGTTGTCTCTTCATAGCAATAAAACCCTTAGACAGAAATTGGTAGCAGGAGCTGGGTATGTAGGCCTAATATTATTGTGCACTGTGTAAAAATTATCCTTGATAATTATGCAGATTTCTGTGCCCCCATATCTGGGTGAAAAACATCCCTCCCCAACTATTCCGTGATTGGTCAGTAAAAATGTTAGTCATCCAATGAGTGAGCAGGGGAGAGAATATGGCTGGCCTTTCCAAGTGAAGACAGGAGAAAGAGAGAGAGGTAATGGGAATTTGATATTGAAAGAGTCAAGAAGAAACTATGAGAAAACAACCAGAGCCCGAATCGCCAGATCAGTATAAATGAGAGTATCACTGACATTTTCACTGGGAGGTAAACAGATTACTTTAGAGGACTATAATAGAGTAATACTGCTCAGTTGTTGTGCCCTTAAAGCTTGTTAAATAAATATAGTACTTCAGTCTCAAATATGTGGTTAAGAAGAAAATTGGATACAGAAAATATGGAACATTTACACAATGGAGAACTACTCAGCTATTAAAAACAACTTCATGAAATTGGCAAGCAAATGGATGGACTTAGAAAATACCATCCTGAGTGAGGTAACTCAGCTACAAAAGACCACATATAGTATGTACTCACGGATAAGTAGATATTAGGTAAAGAATATGGAATACCCACTACAAATCACAGACCACATGAAGCTCAAGAGGAAGGAAGATCAAAGAGTGGATGATTCAGTCCTACTTTGAAGGGAGAACAAAATAACAAAAAAAAGTAGAGGATGGGAGTGATGTTGAAGGATGAAAAGAGGGGAGGTGAAAAAGAAGGGAAGAATCAGGTATGGGAGGAGATGTATAGAGAGTCAAGAAATTGAACAGAGATTTAGCAATGGGAAATGGGGAACTGCGGGTAGCAACCATAAAGTCCCAGATGCCAGGAAAGAAAGAGACTCCCAAGACCCCACAGGAATGACATTAGCTGGAATATACCACAAAGTGGAGGGAGAACCGGTCAAGACCATATCCAGAGGTTACGCATACCCACCTCAAGTTAAAGGATAGGGCTATCCACCCATATACAAAATTTTAACCCAGAATTGCTCCTTTCTAAAGGAAACACAGGGGCAAAGAATGGATCAGATACTGAAAGAAAGCCATCCAGAGACTGCCCCACCTGGGGATCCATCCCATATTCTGTCACCAAACCCAGACACTATTGTGGATGCCAAGAAGTACTTGCTAACAGGAGCCTGATACAGCTGTCTCCTGCGAGGCTTTGCCAGATCCTGACCAATAAAGATGCGGATACTGGCAGCCAACCATCAGACTGAACACAGGGACCCCAATGGAGGAGTTAGGGGAAAGATTGAAGGAGCCGAAGGGGTCTTATCTGGCATCAATGAGAGGGGAGGCTATTTTTCCTGTGAAGGCTTGATGCCCCAGTGTAGAGGAATTCTAGGATGGTGAGGCTGGAGTGGATGGCTGGATGGGGGAGCACCCCCATAGAAGCAGAGTAAGGGGGGGATAGGATAGTGGACTTGCAGAGGGTTAACTGGGAAAGGGGATAACATTTGAAATGTAAATAAATAAAATATTTCATTTAAAAAAAGAAAAAAGAAATTGAGACAGAAAAAAAAAAAAAAAAAGAAAGAAAGAAAGAAAACTGCACCAAACATTTAAACAGGCACTAATAAGGTTATTACTATGATAGGCCTGGCCACGATCTGTTTGGAGGAGCATGGATTTGGGGGGTTTGGGTGAGGCAAGCAAAGGGATGTTAAGCACTGCTTAATGGAACATAGCAGTAGAGGTGCAGAACAGGAAGATGCTGAGGGTGTTTTGACTTGGGAGTGGGGATGGGGCCTGAAGCAGGATGCTTCAAAGGAGAAAAATTTTAGTATGTCATCTAGTAATCCTTCTCATGGAATTTTGGTAAATTATTCACAGCAATAAATCCTTAAGTATGATACCAATTAATACTGTTATGCCCATAAACTAGTGCCTTATTCCCAAGCCAGGAATGCTTCTTATTGAAGTAGGTGCAAACAAACCCAGAGTACTGCAACTGTTTAATGTGCATACTGAGCAAGACTATGCATTGCTTACTTTTAAATGTGATGGCTTCATCAGATTCTCAGCACACAGGAATATACGACAGAGAGGAGGCAGGAAGGTTGTAGAGATAAAGCTGATTGATGAGTAAAGGAATCAGTATCTCCTAGACACTACAGGAGTTAAACACATATGGATGCACAGAAACTATGGCAGCCCATATGGTCTCAAGCCACATGCAGTCACAGCACTTAGAGAGAATATTGTACATGTGGTCCCAACTCTAACCAAGAAGATATTTGCAATTGATACCTTATGGCAATGATAAAGTACATTTTCTCCAATGGAGTCTCACTCCCTTGATATATAAATCATATTTCAGATAAAGATCTAAGCCTAATATTTGGAAACACAAAACATATTCAGTAACATTTTAGTAAACTATTTGTTTCATTTTACTTTGTTTGGAACTTGTTTCATTTCTCTTTTATTTATACATTTTAATTTATTTTTTTCTGGGACATCATTGTGCTTTTTACTTTTGGTTCTCATTTTTTTCTTTTCTGTTTTTGAAAAGAGAGACGATGAACATAGATTTGAAAAGGTAGGTATGTCGTGGAAGGAAAAGAGGGAGAAAGCATAATCAAAATGTACATTATAAAAATATCTTCAATAAAAACTAAATGATGGAAAAGCCTTAGTATCAAAATTATTTACAAATCTATTTAGTCTCTACCTTTATACATAAAAATGTACAGAATATTTCTATAAAAATGATGTCACACTGAAATGGGACAATGTGAAGTTTGAACATAAAATAAGTGGTTATATTTCTAGAAATCCTTGTAACCTCCTATTTATAAAGGATAATGTATGTCTTAAAGCAACCAGCACAAATAAATACTTCCTACAAATACAAATTCAGAATCAGACATCAGCATCCAGATAGCATAATGTTCTCAGTAGCCCATGCTGCTGATAGAACTATACTAATTAGTTAAATAGGTAATTTATTCTGTATAAAATCAGATTTATTTGAAGTTATTCATATCATTTAATCAAAATGTGTTTTCTTGAAGTTAATATATTTACATAAAAAATAACTGATAACCTCCTCCCACCTCTGGAGGCCCAGAGATGCTGCTGGGGGTCCGGCAGGACTCACTATCCAGCAACCACCAAAACCACCATTTTCCTTCTGTTCCTTCTGCCTCCTCCACCACTGCCTGCCGTTTCTGCTGTGTCAGACTCTTGCCAGACTCTGTTACAGTGAAGACACCATCTCCTGATACTTCCTAGAGAACCAGTCCCAGTCAGGGAATTTGGTAAGAAATCCCTCCCACCTCTGGAGTCCCAGAGCTGCTGCTGTGGGTCAGGCAGTACTTACTACCAGCAACCACAAAAACCCTTGCACTCCTGAATAGCACTCCCTTTCTGTTCCTTCTCCCTCTTCTGATGCTGTCTGCCCTTTCTGCTGTGGCAGACTCTTCTTGCTAGGTCTGCCACTGTAAAGACACCATCTCCTGATATGTCCTAGAGAACCAGAAACACTCAGGGCATTTCAGAACCAAACACAATCAGGGCATTTGAGAACCAGCAGCACTCAGGGCATTTGGAGTGTGGAGAGGCCTGAGAGCACAGGAGAGCTCATCTCCCAGGAGGTCCTACATATCTGGGTGTACAGAGAAAACGGGAATCTTAGGAGTACAGATACTTCTTGCAGGACTGATAACCCATAGTCAGAAACAGCAAGACCAGATAACACCAGAGATACCCAGATGACAAAAGGCAAATGCAAGATTATTACCAATAGAAACCAAGGCAACATGGCACCATCAGAACCCAGCTGTCCAACAATAGCAAATCCTGGATACCACAACACACCAAAAAAGCAAGAACTGGATTTAAAATTATATTTCATGATGCTTATAGAGGGCTTCAAGAAGGGCATAAATAACTCCCTTAAAGAAACACAGGAGAACATGGGTCAAAAGGTAGAAGCCCTTAAAGAAATAACACAAAAATCCCTTAAAGAATTTCAGGAAAACACAAACAAAAAAGTGAAAGAACTGAACAAAACTATACAGGCTCTAAAAGTGGAAGTAGAAACAATAAAGAAATCACAAAGTGAGACATCTCTAGAGATAGAAAACTTTAGAAAGAATTCAAGAGTCATAGATGCAAGCATCAATAACAGAATACAAGAGACAGAAGAAAGAATCTCAGATTCTGAAGATACAATAGAAAACATTGACTCAACAGTCAAAGAAAATGCAAAATGCAAAATGCTTGTAACCCCAAACATCCAGGAAATCAAGGACACAATGAGAAGACCAAACCCAAGGATTACAGGTATAGAAGAGAGCAAGTGTTTACAACTTAAAGGGCCAGTAAGTATCTTCAACAAAATTATAGAAGAAAACTTCCCTAACCTAAAGAAAGTGATGCCCATGAACATAAAAGAAGCCTACAGAACTCCAAACAGACTGGACCAGAACAGAAATTCCTCCTGTCACATAATAAACAAAACACCAAATGCAGCCCTGTCCCCATCCCCGTCCCTGGGGAGGCACCTTGCTTGGGTGAGTCTGTGTGACCAGCAAAGCAGAGGATCCATCCGGAGGCCTCTGGTGGAGTCTTCCGGTCCCCTCCTCTGGCTTGGAAGCAGCTTGGGCCACCTGCCCTGTCCCTGGGGAGGCACCTTGCTCAGATGAGTCCATCTGACCAGGCAAAGCAGAGGATCCATCCAGAGGCCACTGGTCGGAGCCTTCCAGTCGCCACCTCTGGATTGGAAGCAGCCTGGGCCACCTGCCCCATCCCCGTCCCCATCGCCAGGGAGGCACCTTGCTCTGGTGAGTCCCTCTGACCCTGCAAAGCAGAGGATGCATCCGGAGGCCACTGGTGGGAGCCCTCTGGTCGCCACTGCTGGATCAGAAGCAGCCTGGGCCACTCACTCCATCCCCAAGCAGCACAGAGGGCCAGCGATGCATCTGAAAGCCCGCAATGGGAAGCCCCTTGCTTGGGTGAGGGTGTAATCTGGAGGCCTGCTGCAGGGAGGCATCTTGCAAGGGTGAGTCCTGCATTGACAACAAGACCAACTAACACCAGTGAGATCTAGATGGCAAAAGGCAAATGTAGGAACGTTACTAACAGAAATCAACACAATTTGGCATCATCTGAACCTAATTCTCCTTTAATAGCAAGTCCTGGATACCCCAACACACCAGGAAACCAAGATTTGGATGTAAAATCACTGGTTGTGATGCTGTTACAAGAACATATGAAGGACATAAATAAATCTCTGAAAGAAATTCAGGAGAAAAATGATCAAAAGCTAGAAGCCCTTACAAGGGAAACACAAAAATCACTTAAAGAAATTCAGAAGAATATGGGTCAAACAATAGTAGCCAATAAGGAGGAAATGCAAAAATCACTTTAAAAAGTACAGGAGAAATTTGACCAACAGGCAGAAGTCATGAAAGAAGAAACACAAAAATCTCTCAAAGAATTACAGGAAAACACAAACAAGTAAGTGAAGAAACTGAGCAAAAACTTCCAGGATCTAAAAACAGAAACAACCAAGAAATCGCAAAGGGAGACAACTTTGGAGATAGAAAACCTTGGGAAGAAATCAGGGACCATAGATGCAAATATCAACAACAGAATACAAGAGATAGAAGAAAGAATCTCAGATGCCGAAGATACCATAGAAACCATGGACTCAATGGTCAAAGAAAATGCAAAATGCAAAAAGCTTGTAACCCAAAACATCCAGGAAATCCAGGACACATTGAGAAGGCCAAACCTAAGGATTATAGGCATAGATGAAAGCAAAGATTTACAACTTAAAGGGTCAGCAAATATCTTCAATAAAATTATGGAAGAAAACTTCCCTAATCTAAAAAGAGAGATGCCCATGAATATACAAGAAGCCTACAGAACTCCAAAAAGACTGAACCAGAACAAAAATACATCCTGTCACATAATAATCAAAACCCCAAATGTACTAAACAAGGAAAGAATATTAAAGGCAGTAAGAGAAAGAGGCCAAGTAACATATAAAGGAAGACCTATCAGAATCACACCAGACTTCTCACCAGAGACTATGAAAGCTAGAAGATCCTGGGCAGATCTCATGCAGACTCTAAGAGAACACAAATGCCAGCCAAAACTTCTATACCCAGCAAAACTCTCAATCACCATAGATGGGGAAACCAAGATATTCCATGACAAAACCAGGTTCACCCAATATCTTACCACAAACACAGCCCTACAAAGGATAATAGGAGGAAAACACCAATACAAGGATGGAAACTTCACCTTGGAAAATGCTAGATAGTAACCTTCTTCCATCAAACCCAAAAGAAGATAACCAATCAAATATAAAAGATAACATCAAAAATGACAGGAAGTAATAATCACTATTCATTAATATCTCTTAGCATCAATGGACTCAATTCCCCAATAAAAAGACATAGACTAAGAGACTGGATACTTAAACAGGATCCTACATTTTGCTGCATACAGGAAACATACCTCAGTGTCAAAGACAAATACGACCTTAGAGTAAAAGACTGGAAGACAATTTTACAAGCAAATGGTCTCAGGAAACAAGCCGGAATAGCCATTCTAATATCAGATAAAATTGACTTTCAACCTAAAGTCATCAAAAGAGACACTGAGGGACACTTCTTGCTGGTCAAAGGAAAAACACACCAAGAAGAACTCTCAATTCTGAACATCTATGCGCCAAATGCAAGGGCACCCTCATTCATAAAAGAAACTTTACTAAAGCTCAAAGCACACATTGCACCTAACACAATAATTGTGGGTGACTTCAACACTCCACTCTCATCAATGGACCTATCAGGAAAACAGAAACTAAATAGGGACACAGTGAAGCTAATTGAAGGTTTGGACCAATTAGAGTTACCAGATATATATAGAACATTTCATCCTAAAGCAAAAGAATATACCTTTTTCTCAGCATCTCATGGTACCTTCTCCAAAATCGACCATATAATTGGTCACAAGACAGACCTCAACAAATATAATAAGATCGAACTAATCCCATGCCTCCTATCAGATCACTATGGAGTAAAAGTGGTATTCAATAGCAACAGAAACAACAGAAAGCCCACATACACATGGAAACTGAACAATACTCTACCCAATGATACCTTGGTTAAGGAAGGAATAAAGAAAGAAATCAAAGTCTTTTTAGAATTTAATGAAAATGAAGACACAACATATTCAAATCTATGGGACACAATGAGGGCAGTGCTAAAAGGAAAACTCATAGCCCTGAGTGCCTCCAAAAAGAAAATTGAGAGAGAATACACTAGAAGCTTAATGAAACACCTGAAAGCCCTAGAACAAAAAGAAGCTAATTCACCCAGGAGGAGTAGAAGGCAGGAAATCATCAAACTCAGGGCTGAAGTCAATCAAGTAGAAACTAAGAGAACCATACAAAGAATCAACAAATCCAGGAGCTGGTTCTTTGAGAAAATCAACAAGATAGATAAACCCTTAGCCATACTGACCAAAGGGCACAGAGAAAGTATCCAGATTAACAAAAATAGAAATGAAAAGGGAGATATAACAACAGAAACTGAGGAAATTCAAAAAAATCATCAGATCTTACTACCAAAGCCTATACTCAACACAACTGGGGAATCTGGAGGAAATGGACAATTTCCTAGACAGATACCAAACACCAAAATTAAATCAGGATCAAATAGATCATCTAAACAGGCCCATAACCCCCAGAGAAATAGGAAGGGTCATAGAAATTCTCCCAAACAAAAAAAGCACGGGACCAGATGGCTTCAGTGCAGAATTCTATCAGACGTTCAAAGAAGACATAACACCAATACTCTTCAAACTGTTCCACAAAATAGAAACAGAAGGAACACTACCCAACTCGTTCTACGATGCCACAGTTACATTGATACCAAAATCACACAAAGATCCAACCAAGAAAGAGAACTTCAGGCCAAATTCCCTTATGAATATCAATGCAAAAATACTCAGTAAAATTCTTGCCAACCGAATCCAAGAACACATCAAAACGATCCACCACGATCAAGTGGGCTTCATCCCAGGGATCCAGGGATGGTTCAATATAAGGAAATCCATCAATCCAATCCACTACATAAACAAACTCAAAGAAAAAAACCATATGATCATTTCATTAGATGCTGAAAAGGCATTTGACAAAATTCAGTATCCTTTCATGCTAAAAGTCTTGGAAAGAACAGGAATTCAAGGCCCATACCTAAACATCATTAAAGCAATATACAGCAAACCAGTAGCCAGCATCAAACTAAATGGAGAGAAACTTGAAGCAATCCCACTAAAATCAGGGACTAGACAAGGCTGCCCTCTCTCTCCATATCTTTTCAATATAGTACTTGAATTCCTAGGTAGAGCAATTAGACATCATAAGCAGGTCAAAGTTATACAAATTGGTAAGAAAGAAGTAAAATTATCACTATTTGCAGATGACATGATAGTATACTTAAGTGACCAAAAAACCTCCACCAGAGAACTCCTACAGCTGATAAACAACTTCAGTAAAGTGGCAGGTTATAAAGTCAACTCAAGCAAATCAGTTGCCTTCCTATACTCAAAGGATAAGCAGGCTGAGAAAGAAGTTAGGGAAATGACACCCTTCACAATAGCCACAAACAATATAAAGTATCTTGGTGTGACTCTAACCAAACAAGTGAAAGATCTTTAGGACAAGAACTTCAGGTCTCTGAAGAAGGAAATTGAAGAAGACCTCAGAAAATGGAAAAATCTGCCATGCTCGTGGATTGGCAGGATTGATATAGTTAAAATGGCCATCATGCCAAAACCAATACACAGATTCAATGCAATCCCCATCAAAATCCCAACTCAGTTCTTCAAAGAATTGGAAAAAGCAATTCTCAAATTTATCTGGAATAACAAAAAACCCAGGATATCTAAAACTATCCTTAACAGTAAAAGAACTTCTGGGGGTATTAGTATCCCAGACATCAAGAAATACTACAGAGCAATAGTGTTAAAAACTGCATGGTATTGGCACAGGGACAGGCAATTGAACCAATGGAATAGAATTGAAGACCCAGAAATGAATCCATATACCTATGGTTACTTGATCTTCAACAAAGGAGCTGAAAACATCCAGTGGAAAAAAGATAGCTTTTTCAACAAATGGTGCTGGCTCAACTGGAGGTCAGCATGCAGGAGAATGTGAATTGATCCATTCTTATCTCCTTGTACTAAGCTCAACTCCAAGTGGATCTAGGACCTCCACATAAAACCAGACACACTGAAACTAATAGAAAAGAAACTGGGGAAAGACCTTCGGACCATAGGCACAGGGAAAAAGTTCCTGAACAGAAAACCAATAGCTTATGCTCTAAGATCAAGAATTGCCAAATGGGATCTCATAAAATTACAAAGCTTCTGTAAGGCAAAGGACACCATCAAAAGGACAACACGTCAACCAACAAATTGGAAAAGATCTTCACCAACCTAATATCCAATATATACAAACAACTCAAGAAGTTAGACCCCAGGGAACCAAATAACACTATTAAAAAATGGGGTACAGACCTAAACAAAGAATTTTTGCCTGAATTAATTTGGATGGCCGAGAAGCACCTTAAGAAATGCTCAACGTCATTAGCCATTAGGGAAATGCAGATCACAACAACCCTGAGATTTCACCAATTAGAATGGCTAAGGTTAAAAACTCAGGAGACAGCAGGTGTTGGCGAGGATGTGGAGAAAGAGGAACACTCCTTCACTCCTGGTACGATTATAAGATTGTACAACCACTATGGAAATCACTCTGGCGGTTCCTAAGAAAAGGGGACATGACACTTCTGGAGGACGCTTCTATACCTCTCCTGGGCATATACCCAGAGGATTCCCCAGCATGCACTAAGGACACATGCTCCACTATGTTCATAGCAGCCTTATTTATAATAGCCAGAAGCTGAAAAGAACCCAGATATCCCTTAATGGAGGAATGGATACAGAAAATGTGGTATATATACACAATGGAGTACTATTCAGCAATTAAAAACAATGAATTCATGAATTTTTTAGGCAAATGGATGGAACTGGAAAATATCATCCTAAGCGAGGTAACACAATCACAAAAGAATACACATGGAATGAAATCATTGATAAGTCAATATCAATTAGCCCCGAAGCTCTGAATACTGAAGATACAATTAGCATATCAAATGATTCCCATGTAGAAGGAAGAAGAGGGCCTTAATCCTGGAAAGGCTTGATCCAGCATAGTAGGGGAGTATCAGGACAGAGAAAAGGGAGGGGGAAAGAGGAGAATTGATGGAGAGAAGAGGACTTATGGAACATATGGGGCAGGGGGGACTGGGAAAGGCGAAGGCTTCTAGAATGTAAACAAAGAATATAGAAAATAAATTTAAAAAAATTTTTTAAAAAGTCAAATTGGTATATAAAAGTGCACATATTTAATGTTTCCATTTTGATGAATATATATATATAATGTTTATGTATTCATATATATAATATATGTACTATATAATATACATGTACATATATATAATGTTTATGTTATCATTGCCTCCATCAAGGTAATAAACTTATTACCACTTATTACCACTTTAAAAAAAAAACCACACCAAATGCACTAAATAAAGAAAGAATATTAAAACCAGTAAGGGAATAAAGGCAAGAAACATGTAAAGGCAGAACTATCAGAATTACACCAGACTTCTCAACAGAAACTATGAAAGCTAAAGGATCCTGGGCAAATGTCATACAGACCCTAAATGTCATACAAACCCTAAACATAATTGTCAGCCCAGGTTACTATATCCAGCAAAACTCTCAGTTACCATATATGAAGAAAACAAATCATTCCATGACAAAACTAAATTTATACAATAACTTTCCACAAACCCAGTCCTAAAATGATAATGGGTGGAAAATACCAACCCAAGTCAGGAAACTACACCCTAGAAAAAGTGATAAGGTAATCTTCTTTCAACAAACCTAAAAGAAGATAGCCACACAAACAGAATTCCACCTTTAACCATGAACATAACAGGAAGCAACAATCACTTTTCCTTAATATCTCTTAGCATTAATGGTCTCAATCCCTTAATAAAAAGGCATAGACTAACAGATTGGATACATAAACAGGACCCAACATTTGCTGCATACAAGAAACCCACCTCAATGACAAAAATAGTCACTGCCTCAGAGTCAAAGGTTGGAAAATAATTTTCCCAGCAAATGGTCCCAAGAAACAAGCTGGAGTAGCCATTCTTATATCAGATAAAAATTGACTTTCAACTAAAAGTTGTCAAAAAAGATAAGGAGGGATACTTCATTGTGGCCAAAGGAAAAATCTACCAAGATGAACTCTCAATTTTGAACATCTACGTTCCAAATGCAAGGGCACCAATATTCATAAAAGAAACTTCACTAAACCTCAAAGCACATTGTGCACCCCACACAGTAAGAGTGGGAGATTTCAACTCCACATTCTCAACAATGGACAAATCATGGAAACAGAAACTAGACAGAGCCTCGGTGAAACTAACTAAAGTTATGGACCAAATAGATCTAACAGATATTGATAGAACATTCCCTCCAAAAGCAAAAGAATATACCTTTTTCTCAGCACCTCATGGTACCTTCTTCAAAATTGATCATTTAATTGGTCACAAAACAGGCCACAACAGATAAAGGAATATTGAAATAATTCCATGTACCCTCTCAGATCACAATGGCCTAAGGCTGGTCGTAAGTTCAAACAAAAACAATTGAAACCACACATACACATGGATGTTGAAGAATGCTCGACAGAATGATAGCCTGGCCAAGGAAGAAATAAAGAAAGAAATTAAAGACTTTTTAGAATGTAATGAAAATGATGACACATCATACCAAAACTCATAGGACCCAATGAAAGCAATGCTAAGAGAAAAACTCATACTTCTAAGTGCAAAAAGAAAATGGAGAGAGCTTACACTAGCAGTTGACAACACACCTGAAAGCTCTGGAACAAAAAGAAGTAAATACATCCAAGAGGAGTAGACAGCAGGAAATAATCAAACTCAGGCCCAAAATCAACCAAATAGAAACAAAAAGAACTATGCAAAAAATCAGCAAAACCAGGAGCTGGTTCTTTGAGAAAATCAACAAGATAGATAAACCCTTAACCAGACTAACCAGAGGGCACAGAGGTACTACCCAAGTTAATAAAATAAGAAATGAAAAGGTAGACATAACAACAGAAACTGTGGAATTTTTAAAAAAAATCATCAGATCCTACTAAAAGAGCTTATACTCAACAAAATTTGAAAATCTGGATGAAATGGACAATTTTCTAGATATATACCAGGTGCCAACCTTAAAACAGGATCAGATAGACCATCTAAATAGTCCAATAAATCCTGAGGAACCCAGGACTAGATGGGTTTAGTGGGGAATTCTATCAGATCTTCAAAGAAGAGCTAATACTGATACTCCTCAAACTATTCCACAAAATAGAAACTCAAGGAACACTACCCAACTCTTTCTATGAAGCACAATAAAGGTTTTACCTAAACAAAAGACCAAACCAGGAAAGAGAACTTCAGACCAATTTCCTTTATGAACAGTGATAAAAATTACTCAACAAAATTCTGGCCAACTGAATCCAAGAATGCATCAAAATGATTATTCACCATGATCTAGTAGGCTTCATCCCAGGGATGCAGGGATGGTTCAATATATGGAAATACATCATTGTAATCCACTACATAAAAAAACTCAAAAAAAATAACACATAGTCATTTCATTAGATGATGAAAATGCTTTTGACAAAATTCAGCATCCCTTTATGATAAAAGTCTTGGATAGATCAGGAATTCAAGGTCCAATACCTAAACATAGTGAAAGTTGTATACTGCAAACCAGTAGCCAATATCAAACTAAATGGAGCAGTGCAACTAAAATCAGGGACCAGACAAGGCTGCCTCTCTATTTATTGAATATAGTACTTGAAGTCCTAGCCAGAGCAATTAGACAATAAAAGGAGGTCAAAGGTATACAAATTGAAAGGAAGAAGTCAAAATACCACTATTTGTAGATGATATGATTGTATACTTAAGCAACCCCAAAAATTTCACCAGAGAACTCCTAAAGCTGATTAACAACTTCAGCAAAGTGGCTAAATATATAATTAACTCAAACAAATCAGTAGCCTTCCTCTACTCAAAGAATAAACAAGCCGAGAAAGATATTAGGGAAATGACACCCTTCACAATATTCACAAATAATATTACACACCTTGGTGTGACTCTAAACAAGCAAGTGAAAGATCTGTATGACAAGAACATCAAGCCTTGGAGGAAAGAAATTGAAGAAGATCTCAGAAGATGGAAAGATCTCCCATGCTCATGGATTGGCAGGATCAATATAGCAAGAGTAGCCGTCTTGCCTTAATGCAATCTCCAGATTCTATGCAATCCCTATCAAAATTCCAAATCAATTCTTCACAGAGCTAGAAAGAGCAGTCTGTAAATTCATTTGGAATAACAAAAACCCAGGGTAGTAAAAACTGTTCTCCACAACAAAAGATCTCCTGGGGAATCACCATCTCTGACCTCAAACTCTATTCAGAAAAATAGTGATAAAAAATACTCAACAACATTGGTATGGAGACAGGTAGGAAGATCAATGGAATATAATTGAAGACCCAGAAATGAAGCCACACACCTATGGCCACTTGATATTTGACAAAGGAGCTAAAAACATCCAGTAGGAAAAAAAGACAGCATTTTTAACAAATGATATTAGATCAACTGGAGGCCAGCATGTAGAAAAATGCAAATAGTCTCATTCTTTTCTCCTTGTACAAAGCTCTAATCCAAGTGGATCAAGGACCTCCACATAAAATCAGATACACTGAAGCTTCTAAAGGAGAAAGTGGGGAAAAACATTGAACACATGGGCACAGGGGAAATTTTCTTTAATAGAACACCATTGTCTTATGCTTTAAGAACAAGAATTGACAAATGAGACTTTGTAAAATTGCAAAGCTTCTGCAAGACAAAGGACACTGTCAATAGGTCAAAACAGCAACCAACAGATTGAAAAAAGATCTTTAGCAATCCTACATCTGATAGAGAGCTAATATCCAATGTATAAAAAGAACTCAGAAAGTTAGATTCCAGAGAGTCAAATAACCCTATTAAAAACTGGGGTACAGAACTAAGCAGGGAATTCTCAACTGAGGAAATTCGAATGGCTCTGAAGCACCTAAAGAAATGTTCAGGATCCTTAGTTATCAGGGAAAGGCAAATCAAAACAACACTGAGATTCTACCTCACACTAGTTAGAATGGCTAAGATGTAAAACTCAGGGGACAGCAGATGCTGGAGAGGATGCAGAGAAAAAGAAACACTTTTCCATTGCTGGTGGGATTGCAAACTAGTAAAACCACTCTGGAAATTGTTTGACAGTTCTTCAGAAAATTAGACATAGTACGACCTAAGGACCCCGCTATAACACTCCTGAACATATACCCAGAAGATGCTCCAACATGTAATAAGAACACAAGCTCCACTATGTTCATAGAGGCCTTATTTATAATAGCCAGAAGCTAGAAAGAAACCAGCTATCCTTCAACAGAGGAATGGATACAGAAATTGTGGTATATATACACAATGGAGTACTATTCAGATATTAAAAACAATGCATTCATGAATTCTTAGGCAAATGGATGGAACTAGATTGGGTAAGGAAACCCAATCACAAAAGAACACACATGGTATGCACTTACTGATAAGAAGATATTAGGCCAAATGCTCAAAATAAACAAGTTACAATTCAGAGACCACAGGAAGCTCAAGAAGGAAGACCAAAGTGGGGCTGCTTTGATTCCTCTGAGAAAAGGAACAAAATTCTCACAGGAACAACTATGGAGAAAAAAGTGTGGAACAGAGACTGAAGGAAAGGCCACCCTCAGACTGTCCTACCTGGGGACTCATCCTATAAACAGTCACCAAACCCAAAACTACTATGGATGACAAGAAATGCATACTGAAAGGAGCCATTTATGGTTGTCTTTAGGAGGGGCCCTGCCAGAGCTTTATAGATACAGAGGCAGATATTATCAGCCAACTCTTGGACTGAGGGAGGGATTCCCAGTGAAGGAGTTCGAGGTCGGACTGGAGGAGCTTGGGGGGTTTGCAGCTTCACGGGAAAAACAATGATGTAGGCCAAACAGACACCCCAGGGATGCCAGCGAATAAGCCATCAGCCAAGGAGTACACATGGTTTCAGCCAAAAGAGTGGCAGAGGAATGCCTTGTTGGGCATCAGTGGGAGGGAGAGGTCCTTGTTCCAGTGAAGGCTCAATAGATGCCTAGGTGTAGGAAAATCAAAGGGTTTAGGTGGGAGTGGATTGGGTGGAGGGGTATATTCTTGGAGGCAGGGGGTTGGATGTTTTATGGGAGGGGAGAAACAGGAAAGGGGTATAACATTTGAAATGTAAATGAAGAGTATATTCAAAAATAAATAAATAAATAAATAAATAGATAAATGTTAAAAGAATAGTGCGAGTCATGATAAGTTTTAAAAAGAACACATATGTGAAACCCTAAAAGAAATTATCAGCAAGGGAAATAGAGGACATACAATTAGTATGTGACAGAATGAAGAAGAAAAACATGCAGAATATGTACACAGAGACATACCTACAACCTCAAATATATTTATAATTATAAAACATTACATTGGCAATGTCACTATTCAGGAAAAGGAGATACAATACAGGATAATAACAGTCAGATATATTCAAAGCATAAAATAAGTTTGAATGTTGAAAAGTTGTGCTGTAACACTGCTTTCTGAGTATTTATTCTTACATCGGTAGATTGGTTTTGCTATCAACCTTGGTTAGAGAAGCTTTCTGTCACTTGCAGTAGTCCATAAACATATTTGTTAACTGTTAAACTTGAATGCAAATTATCAGCCCTAAGGATGGAATGTGGTTCCTGCTTCCTCTACATAGCATGGCTATGGCAATTGTGAACTCAGTAGATAGTTACAAGAACAAAACCTATACAAGGTCAAGCAAACCAAAATTGTGGCATGGGTAGGGAGAGACTGAGGAGCCTTCATCCTTAACTAAGAAGCTGTTGGCATTAACTGATAAAAGATGGAGAGTCATAATTTTCATGGTGGCTATTGTATGTAACATATGCTGCATTGCTTAACATGCATCATGGCATAGCACTAATTAAACTTAGTAGGTTATGAAAAGAGGAAAAGAGAAGGCATTAATGTGAAGTTGGGAGAAAGAAAGAATTGAAAAAGAAAGACCAAAAGGAGGAAAGAAAGAAAGAAAGAAAGAAAGAAAGAAAGAAAGAAAGAAAGAAAGAAAGAAAGAAAGGAAGGAAGGAAGGAAGGAAGGAAGGAAGGAAGGAAGGAAGGAAGGAAGGAAGGAAGGAAGGAAGGAAGGAAGGAAGGAAGGAAGAAAGGAAGGAAGGAAGAAAGGAAGGAAAAGAAAGAAACAAAAAAAGAAAAGCATGAGATTATGAAATGAGTAAATCAGTCTATGAAATGCTAACAAGTGAATACTAGGTTTGAAGAAAGGTAAGACACAATTTGGCCCAGGAGATGCATGTCCACATGTTAATTTTAGTGAGCCCGTTAGAGCAGCTTTAACAGAGAAACTGAAGAGTCCACATTAAAAAAATGTTTCTCAAGGGTTTTCCCCAGTTTCTTTTCGATTAGTTTCAGTGTGCCTGGTTTTACATGGAGGTCCTTGACCTACTTGGAGTTGAGCTTAGTACAAGAAGATAAGAATGGATCAATTCACATTTTTCTGCATGCTGATCTCCAGTTGAACAGCAACCAACAAATTGGGAAAAGATCTTCACCAACCCTACATCCAACAGAGGGCTAATATCAAATATATACAAACAACTCTAGAAGTTACACCCCAGGGAACCAAATAACCCTATTAAAAATGGGGTACAGATCTAAACTAAAAATTTTCACTTGAAGAAATTCGAATGGCCAAGAAGCACCTTAAGAAATGCTCAACATCTGTTCTACTATGTTCATAGCAGCCCTATTTGTAATTGCCAGATGCTGGAAAGAACCCAGGTATCCCTCAACAGAAGAGTGGATGCAAAAAATGTGGTATATCTACACAATGGAGTACTATTCAGCCATTAGAAACAATGAATTCATGAAATTCTTAGGCAAATGGATGGAGCTAGAGAATATCATACTAAGTGAGGTAACCCAGACTCAAAAGGTGAATCATGGTATGCACTCACTAATAAGTGGATATTAACCTAGAAAACTGGAATACCCAAAACATAATCCACACATCAAATGAGGTACAAGAAGAAAGGAGGAGTGGCCCCTGGTTCTGGAAAGACTCAGTGAAAGAGTATTCAGCAAAACCAGAACGGGGAAGTGGGAAGGGGTGGGTGGGAGGACAGGGGAAGAGAAGAGGGCTTGCGGGACTTTCGGGGAGTGGGGGGGCTAGAAAAGGAGAAATCATTTGAAATGTAAATAAATTATATCGAATAATAAAAAAAAATTAAAAAAAAAAAGAAATGCTCAACATCATTAGTCATTAGGGAAATGCAAATCAAAACAACTCTGCGATTTCACCTCACACCAGTCAGAATGGCTAAAGTTAAAAACTCAGGAGACAGTAGGTGTTGGCAAGGATGTAGAGAATGAGGAACACTCCTCAACTGCTGATGGGATTGCAAGATGGTACAACCACTATGGAAATCAGTCTGGTGGTTCCTCAGAAAACTGGACATGACACTTCTGGAGGACCCTGCTATACCTCTCCTGGGCATATACCCAGAGGATTCCCTAGCATGCAATAAGGACACATGTTCCACTATGTTCATATCAGCCTTATAATAGCCAGAAGGTGGAAAGAACCCAGATGTCCCTCAATGGAGGAATGGATACAGAAAATGTGGTATATTTACACAATGGAATACTACTCAGCAATTAAAAACAATGAATTCATGAAATTTTTAGGCAAATGGTAGGAACTGGAAAATATAATCCTAAGTGAGGTCACCCAATCACAAAAGAATACACATGGAATGCAATCACTGATAAGTGGATATTAATTAGCACAGGAGCTCTGAATACCCAAGAAACAATTAGCATAACAAATGACTCCCATGAAGAAATAAGGAGAGAGCCCTGATCCAGGAAAGGCTTGACCTAGCATTGTAGGGGAGTACCAGGACAGAGAAAAAGGAGGTGATTGGAGAATGGGTGGAGAAAAGAAGGCTTATGGGACATATGTGGAGGGGGTAACTGGAAAAGGGGAAATCATTTGGAAGGTAAACAAAGAATATAGAAAATTAAAAAAAAAAACATAAATATTTCTCTTTTATGTCTTTTATAATAGATCTTGGCTTTGTCAGAACACCCTGAGAGAAAATTCATTGGAAAGTGATACAGAGGCAAGAAGCAGACTTTAAAATGTTTAAGAGCCAGAACTTCATTCAAATTAGATGTATGTGTGCATGTATGGAGTGTGGGGCACTTGTACAGTACAGTGTTTTCTATTTGTGGTAGTAGTGTGTATGTGGAGTGTGTGTGTGTGTGTGTGTTTTCACTTTCTGTTCTTTGAAATCTTCCAAATGTGAATCTAATCTCCTGGTATAGATCTGCCCTAGGAGCCCTTAATTAACCTGAAATCAGCCTCCTTTATTCACTTTCTGCAGTCCAAAAAGTGCTTGATAATTCATTCTTGAAACTCTGGTTGTCTATAACTTTATCTTCTTGAACTCATTTTCTGCATAGTTTTCCTGTCTGTCCTAAACAGTGAACCCATAACAAAAAAATAAATAAAAATAAAAAACAAAAATCAAAAATCAAACCTGAACTCATGCAGCTTTGGATTCTAAGTTTCATGGCAGTAAACCTTTACATTGTATTAATTTTAATGTTAAAAGCACCCATGTATTTAATATTTAGAATTATTTTCAGTGCATGGGTTGTAGAATCCAGATTACTGATTAATGTAAATGATTTATTAAAAGCTAATATATAATTATTTGTTTTAAATAAAATTATGAATTGTCATTTTGAGAATAGTAAGTCTTTTTCTTACAAGTTAGTTTCTTACATGAAGTGTATGGGAAAAATATATTAACATGCCTAGTTTTGTTCCAGAGTCCAGAGTTTTCCAACTTTCTGTGAGTCTTTTCCTATTTTTACTTAAAGCCTTTCCTATCCATATTCATTTATCATTTGGTATTCGGTTACTATCTGTAAATCACTCATTAATTTCCACACTTGGTTCTTTTTTTTTTTCAATTTATGTTTTAGGCTTAAATCATATGTGAGGAAATAATGTAAACTTTATAGAACCAGAGAAATGAGACTGGATGTTACCCACTCAGTAATTATCTGATTCTCTACAATCATTAGGTAATCAACAGATGCTTGTTGAAATGATGTTGGATGTAAGGAAAACATGAAGAAATAGAAAATCTGTCACATGAAAGTACTATGTTTATCTTGAAATCACATACTAGAAAACAGAATTCTAATATATTTAAATTTTTAAATATATATTGTCTTCTCTGTGTATTTTTTAATATTACCATGAAGTTATTCTCAGTCCTACACACAGTTACATTCCTATTATATTTGTGCCTATATAAATATATTACCACATATGTATTTTCAAACAAACATATTTGGGAATAGTAATATTTTTACAACCTAAGATTCTAATTTATTTAACCTTTAAAGAAAAATATCAAACCTATTGAAAACAGTGCAGGAATTCTGGATTTTAAAAAAGCCTATTTCACATGCATGTATGAATTATTGCAAAGTGAAAATATGAAGATACATTTTTCTGCTTGAAAAAATATATATTTGTACAAAATAATGCATGGAATTTTAAATGTAAGTACTTTAATTATATCATTTATTCAGAGAAAATGAATATTTTTATCTGTTAAAAAGTAAGATGTTGATGAATATTAATTCAATATTCTTTAAAATGATAATCTTAAAAGGTTTTGATTATGGTTTAATAAAATCTTAGATGAAGTCAACTAAAGCAGTAATTTAAAAATGCTTAATTTACTCACTTATAACATGAGATGCTAGAATACTGAGCAAACAGTATGTATATACCTTTTCAGATGCTAGCATCTTGTAGTACTTTCCTGTTGCTTTGGTAAACACCACAATCATGATAACTTACAGGAGAAAGAGTTTCCTTTGGATTGTGGCTCCAGAGTGTTAAATTACACAGTGATAGGACATCATGCCAACCTGCAGAAAAATGGTGGTAGAATAAGAAAGGTGGGAGCTTACATCTTGAACCACAGGCACAGAGCACAGAGAAAATTCAAAATGGCAGGAAGACTTTAACCTCGCAGAGCCTACTTCCACTGACATACTTTTTCTAATACCCGTTAAAACTTCAAATTTTTAGTAATAAATGTATAAAGTCTTGAACAATTTGAGAATATTTATGTCACTCCCAGTCAAATGGCCTGCCATAGGGTTCATACGAGTAGAAACGATTTACTTTCTGTGTTCAACATGCATTACAGCATACAATCTCAGATCTATAAATTGGCTTGCAGCAGCAGCATCTTTTAAGATTACATATCTAAGTCTCGGGGATGCTCTGAAGTGGTTTCTGGATCTATTTAAGATTAGAGAACATATCCTGGAATCTTTTCTGATTCCAGTTCTTAAACAATATTAGTAAGCTAGAAATAATGCTTGTCACAGTAGGTGACACAAACTGTAGGATTTCATGTCAGAGCTGAGTTCTTCCTAAGATGTGGACATGGAAATTTCCTTCAGTACTGGAAAATTGAAATAAATATCTGTACATCTTTCTGGACAACCATTCAACATTTCTATGTGAGTGTAAATAATGACTTCTTAATGTTACTAAACTACTCTCTTGTTATAAGATGTCTGCCATCCAGGCATTTCCAGTCTTGAAGGTAGCAGAGGCACAACCAGATGCTTTTGTTTCATGTGAGCGGTAGGAACCTGCTTATAATAACCAGACTCATGTTAGTGTTCAGCAATAAAATAATATAGCTGTTTATTTCAGGAGCTGACATTGACAATATGTTCGCTGGTATCATGTCTGCAAACCTTATGTAACCAAAGAGGGGAAGATAAAATATGTCTTATTAAACAGTTGGGGTCTTGATTGTTTCCAGTTTT
Organism: Apodemus sylvaticus; assembly: GCF_947179515.1. NCBI lineage: Eukaryota > Metazoa > Chordata > Mammalia > Rodentia > Muridae > Apodemus > Apodemus sylvaticus. Next base: position 43,403,616 of record NC_067479.1, read on the forward strand.
CTCTCATACATTATGATTTTAAAAAAAATAGATAGGAGTCTCAATTCTTTAAAGTGAGGATAAAGGACAATTCACTGTAAGTTCTCCATTCTCTCTAAAGCAAGGATAAGGAAAACATAGTAAATAAAAATTTTAAGGAGTTTATATTAAAAATATAGAAAATAATATTCTAAAATTTGGGGAAGTAAAAAATTTACTGTCATGATTTGAGAATAATTTTTTTAAACATTCTAAATATATAAGGACTAAATTATATAGTTTGGCATAGTTTTTAATATTTCTAGCATGATTTTTAATATTATGATATTGAAATATGAATAGTAAACTGAGTTATTATGGATTTGGATTAGAAATTATTTGATATTCATGCCTCAAGTGCTTCTTGTATAATTGTCTGCAATCATCAAAGTTATCAATAGAGTTATTGCAATCATCATCATCAAAATCATTATTAAAAACTATAAAACCAACAGAATTGCATGATCAAATATGTTTGTTCCCAAACTTTAGTATTTCTTCTGAATCCAATGTAATATTCCATAATAAAGTAAAATAATATTTTAGAAGTATCCTAAGAAAAGTTTTAATATCAAAAAATTTACCACAGTAAGATTTATGCTAATACTATAGCTGTATTTTCCATGGCTTTGGTTAAAGCTTTCAATTTACTTTGTACTCTATGTAGACATACTGTTAATAGTTTCATATGCTATAACCACTAATAAAATGTTGCCAACTCTATTACTTTACAGATTTGAATTCTTTCAAGATGTAAAAACTATCATACTGTTATTATCTAACACATTATAGAAACTGTCTTATCTAAAGAATTTAATACAAGAAACAGATTTCACAGAAAATATCTGCCTGTCTAGAAAGTATATGTATATTTATGTAACTTTGCTTTTTCCAATATTTCTTTCAATTAGCCATGTCGATAGATTGCTCACTTCTATTTCTTTCTCTAACTAGGTAAATAAAGGCAGCAAACATTAATTTATGACTTTGCCATACCTTTGATCCATAAGAGATTTTATAGTCCTCTCTGATTCATAGAAATCAAATACTTTAGGAATATATGAATATAGGTCATTGGAATGTTTGAAACAAAACATCAAGAACATTAAGAGTCATACTAAATCTATAATGGTAGCTTTTAAAAATAAAACCAACTCAAGTTGTGGACATATCAGAACAAACAAGTTTGAAAATGAGGACCAAATCTATTTGCCTTCAAAACTCGTAATTTACTGTTTTAAAGCTTCAATATAAGTAAATATGAAAGGCACAGTGCTATATTTGGTCAATCATTTTAAATGTATGGATTGTCCAATATATATTTTTTTCTTTTATTTTGAAAGAAAGGATGTTATCACGGCTTAAAGCTATCTTAACAACTGAAATATGGACATCTCTCTCATCTTAAATTGGTTCCCATATACTTCCATGCTGACTATGTTCTCCTTGCAGAATCCACAAAGTAAAAGGTTAATTTCAAAAACCTATTAAAATGAGAGACTATTCCTGAAACTGCTATTTTCTAATGTAAATCAGAGAAATGATATAGGTAACTACAACAGCATACCAGAATATATATGTTGTATTCCATAGCTGCCTGCAGTTACTACGAACTGGGTTGCTGGAACAGAAGCTGAGGGATAGATGGGGGAAGGGACAAAAAGAAAGAAGGCCAGGACAATATTTTACTGATCAAGGCCCCCACTTTAATGTGGGTCAGACCTTTTAACAGTTTGGGCAAGCCCTTCCCCCAGACTCTGGGCTGAGTTCCAGCAGAAGTCTTCTAGCTTCTCCTGGTGGTCCTTGTCTCCACTGCTCTGGCAGCTGGGTGGGTCACCTGCTTAATTCAGGAATTTGTAGACCTGAAGGAACAATGAGCTTAACCTTCACTCTGAGCTTCTCCACCCTAGGATAAAAATTCCTGCTGTAACCTACTTCCCTATTGTACCAATGTCAAATTCCTGCCTGAAGCCAGGGATTGTCCTTGGCTAATGTCAAGCTCCTACCATGTGGTGTGACTCCCCAATGTGGCTCTGTACATATAGATAAAGTAGATTATACCTGAAGAATAGTAACTTAACCCTCTAACTTCCTATCTTGGACTCAGACAGTATGTATTAACGTGTCATTTGTCTTCCCCCAATTCTACTTAGTGTATTTTTAAACTATCTGTTTACAAATCTTAAGACTGTTCTCTAAGAACACAAGTCAATATAGAACATTAGTGCATTTGGGACTTGCTTCTTGTTAATTTTCAATCCCACCTAGAAGGGGTAACAAAATAATTTTGAGATGCCAAGGGAGGAAGATAATTGAGTGGGAGAAGGGAGGGGGAAAGGGGACAGGATCCAGCATGGGCATAGGCAAGAGAGAAGACAAGAGGTCCAGGAAAATGAGTAGAAATATGCAGCAGTATGGGGTCAAGGATAGGGGAACCTCGGGAAAGTCCCATATCCCAGGGATGTGAGAGGCTTCCAGGACCCAATGAGGATGACCTTAGCTGAAATGACCAACATTGGGGATATGGAATCTGAAGAGACTACAACCACTAGTAAATAGAAATGGCCCCAGGTTGAGGCATGGGGCCACCTACCCATCTCAAACTTTTGACATGGAATTATTCCTGTCTAAAGGAAATACAGAGACAGAAATGGAACACAGACTGAAGGAAAGGCCATCCAGAGACCAGCCCAACTTGGGATCCATCCCTTGTTCAAACACCAAACCTGAATACTGTTGCTGATGCCATATTGTGCTTGCAGACAGGAGTCTGGCATGGTGGTCCTCTGAGAGGCTTTACCAGCAGCTGATTGAGACTCATGCAGATATAGCCATCCATTGAACTGAGCTCAAGGACCACTATGGAAGACTTAGAGGAGGGAATGAAGGAGCTGAATGAGATTGTGTTCCCATAGGAAGAACAGCAGTATCAACTGACCAGATACCTCAGATCTACCAGGGAATAAACTACCAATCAAAGAACATACATGGGCTGGTCCATGGCTCCCACTACATATAGAGCAGAGGACTTCCTAGTCTATCCTCAGTGGGAAGGGACATGCTTGGTCCTGTGGAGGCTTGATGCTCCAGAAAAGGGGGATGCTAGAGGGGTGAATTATGGGTGAGCAGCCTCTTAGAGGGAAGGGAGAATAATGTGGGGTGCTCCTGGATGAGGGTATGAGGAAGGGGGACAAACATTTGAAATGTATATAAATAAAATAATTAATTAAAAATGCAACTTTTTAATAAGAAAAATAAAAACATGTTAGTGAAAATGAAATTATAAGATAATGCAATGTTGAAGGACACAGTCTATACAGAAACTTTAAATTGTGAGATTACAAGGGTAAAAATCCATGGAGTGCTTAAACTGCCTTGTCAGGAAGATGCTATCGTACCTTGTATCATTGCCAAGTATAAGACTGTGGTGGAGATGTGTGCATCAAGTTGACAGAGCCTGAAATTATAACTTCAAATCACATTACTAACCATGTTTTCTAGAACTCAAGTATTCACTAAACCATCTCTAGAGGGTTTGAATTGAAATGTAACTTATTAGAGGAATGAATGAGCCACTCAGCCTGAACATAACCTTACATCTGTTTGAAATGTTATGTTTCCAAGCAGATAAATTAATATTTTGTTTTATTCATTAGTTTATTTGTATTTCTTAGTAGTTGGCTTTGTCTAGAAAGGCTTTTTTGTTGTTTTCTTCTTTTTTAATTTTTAACATATATTTCAGAACAGGTGTGCAGTTTTAGAAGATGAATTCCTAAAAATATTCCCTTTAGTCAATTAAATAATTTAGGGATTTTTTTAGAAGTACATTTCTGATTTTTTTTTACTAAAACTTTTGAAATTGAAAAATAAATAATTGTACCTGAAGACTAATCTGATTCTAGAAGAGCAAATATTGTGCACTACAAAGACTCCCTGCATGTTTATACTTATGGATAACACATGAGTGATTAGCTCTGAATCATTAATACATCAGTATTGCTGTAAGGAAGAAATTAAAGAATTCCACTTGAAATCATTTAACCAAAAGCAAACCAAGATTTTAATTCCACACTGTATAATCCCTGCATTCTGCCCTCTATCTACTGTATGAGTCTGAATCTATATCAATCTGAAGGTTGTCCTTTTTATCCCTGTGACTACATGATAAATGTGTGCCTATTGAATGAACTGTGTGTGTCTATGAGGGGTGTTTGTTCCTAACAAAAGTTTTGGCTCTGTATGTACTGAACAAAACGGATTGTATCATATCAGCTGAAAGACCTGGATCTGTCCTTTAACAGAGATTTATAAGGGATTAAGTCACTTACTCTAATGGATCCAAACTGACTCAGACAACAAACATCATTTTCATTAATCAATATCCATAAATAGCTGCTTTCACTCTTTTTGATGTATTCTAGGAAGTTGCTTCCAAAGTCTAAATTTGTTGCTTATAGCAAATGATACAGATGAGCTTTTCTGGGTTAGTAAATCGAAGAGTACATAATTTAGATTATTGCTGTGAATTAGCTTCATTTGTAAAAGCTCACTGAATGAGATATCCAAAGCAAGGCTGATTGTTGCACTGTTTTCTTAAAGGCAGGTTAAATAAAGAGTTTGAGTAGACAGCACTCTAGAAGTCTGAATCTTAAGTGATGTTAAAATACATTATTAACTCTGGCTGTGAGGACTGACAAGAGTTCCAGCCTCTTAGGATGTTGGAGATATTTTCAGTAGTTTGCATCGCTACCATCGTATTTTATGTATAAGAAATAAATAGAACTGGTAACAATGACTAAAATATATGACCGTACTCTATCCTGTATACAGGAACTAAAGACATAAGTAGGCTAAAAGTTAAAAAAAAAAAAATATGCAAATTACGTCACATTAGGAAAATATACATACATTTGATTTCATTTTAACTAAAACTTTTCAGCATTGCACAAAAATTTACTGAGAATAATGGCAACCTAAAAGCTGGAAAGCAAAACAAAGCACAGGAAAGTTATATCTGAAGGGAGATTAATGTTCACAACATATGAAGAGAAATACATAACATTTACTTACAAAAATAAGTACAATTAAAATATTGGTCTTGATTATACATATCTCCCTGGGAAATGCACAAATAGCATAAGGGAAAGTTGAACATCATGCATGTTGGGCTAGCAAATTAAAAAATAGAGAAAAACAAGGATTTGAAGTGACCAGAATGTCATTGCACTGGTGGTTATGACGTGAAAAAATAAATAGAAAAGTAATTTTAATATATAATAATACTAAGAGCAGAGTGCTATATTATATACTAAGTATAGACCTCTATATATACCAAAAGAATTAAACAAATATTCTTGAGGAAAAAAATCTCTACATGCATTTGCAGTAGTGCTCTACACACTGTTTATAGAAAAGCACTTATTATAAATGAAAAGAGGTACCTCCTTCGATATGTTCTCTGATTCCCACAGAAGCAGTCTTGGTTCATAAACTCCTAAAGGAGAATAGTTCATAGGAGGCTCATATAAACCAGGTAAGCAGTTAAGGTTTATATCAGCATATGAGAGCCTGAACGCCGAAAGTACTCCCTCCAAAGTAAAAGCTAGGCTGCGTCCAGGGACCATACCAAATGTCTGTCTCTAATGTATAAAGTTGCAAGATAACTTCTGATCACTGTAGGCATCAGTCACACACAAGATGCTTATAGAGATATGCAGGCAAGATACCAATACACATGAAATAAAAATTATCTAAAAACTGTCCTGATTAAATAATTTTATATGAAATTGGTTAAAATACTCTTGATTTTTTTCTAGGAGTTCTCTTTCTTTCTTTCTTTCTTTCTTTCTTTCTTTCTTTCTTTCTTTCTTTCTTTCTTTCTTTCTTTCCTTCTTTCTTTCCTTCTTTCTTTCCTTCCTTCCTTCCTTCCTTCCTTCCTTCCTTCCTTCCTTCCTTCCTTCCTTCCTTCTCTTTCTTTCTTTCTTTCTTTCTTTCTTTCTTTCTTTCTTTCTTTCTTTCTTTCTTTCTTTCTTTCTTTCTTTCTTTCTTTCTTTCATATATGAGTATGAGTACATTGTAGCTGTCTTCAGACACACCGGAAGAGGGCATCATATCCCATTATGGATGAATATGAGCGACTATGTGTGTGCTGCAAATTGAATGGAAGAACAGTCTGAGCTATTAACCGTTGAACCATCTCTCTGGCCCTAAAATACTCTTGTGATGCTTATATTTTAATTATTTTTAAATTTTGAAATTAAAATATAATTATACTATTTCCTCCTTTCCTTTGCTCCTTCTAATCATCCACTTCCCGATAGCTTATTGTAAACTTCATGACCTCTTTTGACTGTAATTGTTTTTGCAAACATATATACAAATAAATGCAACTGTTCAGTCTGTATATTGTAATTTGTATGCATCTGATTTATAAACTGGCCATTTTTACTAGAGAACTAATTGTCATATTTTGTTTGTTAGTTATAATATCAATATATGTCATATGGAGAAATCTAGCAACTTTCAACAAAGATTAGTGTCCCTTGCTTTATTTGGTTCTGCTTCTCTCAAGTCTTTTTTTTTTCTTTCTTTTTTTCCCATTATTTATTTACATCCCAAATGATGTCCTCCACTTTGTAATATATATATATTTGTGTGTGTGTTCATATATGTATGTATGTATGTATGTAATCATTCATGATCCATGGAATTAAGCTAAGATTTTCTCAACCATTTGAATAAAAATAATATTGGGCTAAGATCTAGGGTTGGGAGTTTGGGCTTATTTTTTAACTGATAAATTACTGTAACTGACATATTAAAATTTCTTAGTTTTCTTTCTTTCATCTTGTAGAATTATCTTGTAAAAAATAAGATATTATTTTTGTGATATTTTATTAGTATTAATATATAATATTAAAAATAAAAGGTACCCAGTAATTCATATATTAGTTATATGCCCATTACTATGTGGGTAGTTTCTTATTTTCATAGATTTATACTTTGCGAGATAATAAAAATATGACACAATAGGGTATAATAAAAGTTCATATTCCTTTATGTTATTTGAAAATGAGTTACATTTATTAAAAGCAGGAGCTATACAAACATGTGTACTTTATATAATATATGTGCATAAAACATGATTTCCACTTTTATAGTATCTGCAAAAGCTTGGTTTATCTTTTGTCTTTATGTTTGAATAAAATATATATTTTTCAAACTAATGAAATATTTGCCCATCTTATGTGTAATTCCCATTTAAATTGACATAAAACCTATATACTCTGAAAATAGTCTTTCAAATACTGTTTTCTTTCCCAGTAGGCCATCTTCTGAGAGGCTATTAGCATGCAGACTTTGATATCTCCTTTAAAGAATGAGATGTTAGTCTCATGTTCTAAGCTGCCCTAAAGGATATTTCTACATTTATAATTTTTGTCAATAATTTCCCTTCATCTTCAGATAAATCATCTTAAAGAACTGGAAACAGGTGAGAAGCAACCTCAGGGGGTGTGAAATGGGGAAACCCTCTAAAATGTAGAGAGACACAGGAGGTGAAAAACTCTCATTACTCAAAGAGATGGACCTTAGACGAAATGCCCAATAATGTTGTAGAGTCCATCTACAGTACAAAGTCATCAAGCGAAGGGATGTGGTTGTCATCCTATAGTCAAAACCTATGTCCCAGAATTTTCCTGTCTAAAAGAATTGCAGGGACAAAAATGGAGAAGAGACCAAGGAAAAGAAGGTTCAGTCACAAGCCCAAACATCAAAAGTAAAAAATCCTAACAGCAAGCCTCACAATTAGCAAAAGTCTATCTCAAGGGAAAACTCTAAGACCTGACACTATTACTGATGCTATGGTGTGCTTACAGAGAGGAGGCTGCCATAGCTGCTCTCAGAGAGGCCAAATAAGCAGCTGTCAGAAACAGATGTAGATACTTAAACTCAACCAATAGACAGAATCTGGAAACCCCTGTGGTTGAATTAAGGAAAGGCTGGAAGAAGTTGTGGAGTAGAGCGACCTCATAGAAAGACCAGCAATCTCAGCTGACCTGGACCCCTGAGATCCCTCAGACACTGATCCACCAACCAGGCAACATACAGTAACTGGTCCAAGACCCCCAACACATATACAGGAGAGGACTGTCTGGTCTGGCCTCAGTGGGGAAGATGTGCCTGACCCTTGAGAGACTTAAAACCCCAGGTAGTGGACCTGTGGGAGGGGTATCCTCTTGGAGACAGGACGGGAGGAGTAATGTGATGAGGAACTGTTGGAGGGTGGTGGATCTGGAGGGGGTTAATGACTAGATGGTAAAAAATAAAATAAGTATAGATAAGTAGGTAGAAAGTAGGTAGATAGGTAGGTAGATAGATAGATAGATAGATAGATAGATAGATACATAGATACATAGATATATAGATACATAGATACATAGATACATAGATTGTTCTTTCCATTTCACAGATTTTAGTAGTCTATAAAAATCTTAAATCTAAAATAAAGCTATATGTATTTTTTTGGGGAAAAGATAACTTTTCATCCTGCTTTTAAGTTATAGTGCGGTGTATGAATAATTGTCATAGGGAAAACAGATTGCGATATTATTGACTTTGTTAATTGTGAGACTTGCCCTTAGGATTTTTACTTTTGATGCTGAACTTACAATATTTTTGTTGTTAAGTTGTTACTTTGGTTCAAATGACAGGCGCTGATAACATTTTTTCTGATCAGTATGAATAATAGCAAATGATTAAATTTTCATGATTACAGGCTAAATTACAAATAAATTTCTTTATTACTGCTTTGTCATAAATATTTAGCATAATAAAATGTTTCTGATGGTAAATAGTCAAAAGAGTACATTTTTGCCCTTAGTTAAGTAAGTTTTGTCTTCAATTGATTTATATAACTGGACACCTTTCTTACACACTAACATTTACAAGTGTCAAAATTATTATTTATGATGTTATTATGTTTAATGATAAAATTAAATAATTTAATTTTATGCATATTGTTCATTTTTTAAAACAAAATTTATGATACTAGTGATATATGGCTACTATTTAAAAGCTTAAAATGATGAATTATATATCTATCTCTATCTATCTCTCTCTATATATATACATATATGAACATTTGAATTTAGTTTTATATCATGCAAAAATATTTTATTTTATTCTGACTGCTTAATTTTCCTGAAAATCATAGTTGAATTTTTCTGAGCAGAATGTCTTCTTGCTTGTACTTGAAATTTTCACTGCATTGGTTCAAGATGGTAGATGCAATTTAATGACATTTGTAACTTGCCAATAAACAGTGCAATTGAATTTCTGAACCAATGCATACATAATACTAAATATCAAAAGGGGATTACTTTAAATTAAGAACTATTTGTTCTTAAATTAGAGCATAATACATGGCAGTTATTGTGTCAAATTTTGATCTACTTAAATATAAACTACATATGTAGTTTATACACAGCATTATTTTTCATATTATGATACTTTATTATGTTTTTTTTTCTTTTTGCAAACATTATTCAAGGAAATTTCCAGTTTTTCTGGATAACTTTAAAGAGGATGCTGATTGAATAAACTGGAACAAATAATGTTAACCATGAACATTTTTATAATAAAAGCATATGACTTCAGGATATGCACACTCAATTCTAACCAATCTATGAAGTATATATATATTTCATTTCTAATAAAGTATAGCATCTAATATCTGTTTTAGCACTTACCATTGACTTAAAAGAACATATACTGAGTTTTGTTTCAATGTAAGATTTTCTCAAGAGTCCCTGGAAATTAGATCCTTGCAAATACAGTTCATGACAATAAGTTAATACCAGGACATCAGCAGTGATTGTGAAGAAGTGCTCAGACTTACTAAAATAATTTTAAATTTATGTTCATTTTTTATCATATTCTGCTTCTTTTCTGTGTTGGGCAATAATTTTTCTAAATATGTCTATGGTGTATACATTGAAGAGAAAACAAAAGCCAATATTAACTAGATTTCTAACTTGTTGATGTGTGATTCACTGTTTGTATTTCTGAGTTTAATTCTAATCACTGAGTATTATAGACTAGGGACTAAACATTATATATCTTTCAATGTTGAGCTGAACATAAGAGGTGTGAAAACTGGATTTTGTGGGAGTTATATTTGACACTAATGCAGCATGCTAAAAGTGAGGAAATTCTATATTCACTTTCTGAATCCTGTAAGATAAATCTAATGCCTGAGGAAAATGTGAATTCTCTGGTTTTTCATTCACCTCATGTGGTTATGCTGAGGAATGAGTCTAGACTGATCAAGGTAAACTTGAGTGTCATCATTCAGTTAAAGAAGCCAGGTAGCACGGGGTAGGGGGAGAAGACTCAGCTAATAAAGTGCTTGCCACATACTTTCTCTTTTGAAATTAGACTACAATTATATCTTCCCTCTTTCCTTTCCTCCTTTGATCTGTCCCACGAACCTCTCCTAGCTATCTTTCACATTTATTGCATTTTCTTACATTAATTTTTGTGACAAACATTGTATATGTTGTATATGTAATGTACTCACAAACAAGGGCCTCTCCTGTCATTGGTGTCCAACAAGGCCATCCCCTGCTACATATGGGGCTGGAACCACAGATCCCTCCATGTGTACTTTTTGGTTGGTTTAGTCCCTAGGAGCTCTGAGGGTATTGGTTGGTTGATATTGTTGTTCCTCGTATGGAGCTGAAAACCCCTTCAGGTCTTTCAGTCCTTTCTCTAGCTCCTCCATTTGGGGACCCTGTGCTCAGTCCAATGGTTGACTGAAAGCAGTGCCCCTCTGTAGGCACTGACAGAGCCTCTCAGGAGACAGCTATATCAGGTTCCTGTCAGCAAGCTCTTCTTGGCATCCAAGTAGTGTCTGGGTTTGGTAACTCTATATGGGTTTGGTAACTCTATATGGGATGGATCCCCAAGTGGGACAGTCTCTAAATGGTCTTGCCTTCTATCTCTGTTCCACACTTAGTCTCTGTATGTCTTCCCATGGGTATTTTGTTCTACCTCCTAATGGTCTTCCTTATTCTTGAGCTTCATGTTGTCTGTGAATTATATCTTGGGTCTTCTGAGCTTCTGGCCTAAAATCCATTTATCAATGAGTGCATCCCATGTGTGTTCCTTTGTGATTGGTTTGGTTACCTCACTCAGGATATTTTCTAGTTCAATACATTTTGCCTAATAATTTTATGAACTAATTGTTTTTTATTGCTGAGTAGTACTCCATTGTGTAAATATACTACATTTTCTGTATCCATTTGTCTGCTGAGGGACATCAAGATGCTTTCCAGCTTCTGGCTATTACAAATAAGGCTGCTATGAATATAGTGAAGCATGTGTCCTTATTACATATTGGAACATCTTCTGGTTATATAACCAAAAGTGGTATAGTTAGGTTCTTAGATACTCTGTCCAATTTTCTGAGAAACTGCCAGATTGATATCCAGAGTGCTTGTACCAGCTTGTAGTCCCACCAACAATATCACCTGAGTTTTTTATCTTAGACATTCTGACTAGTGCAAGGTGGAATCTCAGGGTTGTTTTGATTTGCATTTCCCTGATGACTAAGGATGCTGAACATTTCTTAAGATGTTTCTCAGCCATCCAGTATTTGTCAGCTGAGCATTCTTTGTTTAGCTCTGTACCCCATTTTTAATGGGGCTATTTGGTTCTCTGGCATCTAACTTCTTGATTTCTTGGTCTATATTGAATATTAGTCCTATTGGATGTAGGATTGGAAAAGATCATTTCCAAAAATGTTGGTTGCTATTTTGTCTTATTGACAGTGTCCTTTACATTACAGAAGCTTTGCAATTTTATGAGGTCCCATTTGTCAATTCTTGATCTTAGAGCATAAATTATTGATGTTTTGTTCAGGAAATTTTCCTCTGTGTCCATGTACTTGAAGCTCTTCCCCCCTTTCTTTTCTATTAGTTTTTTTTTTTTTTTTTTTTTTTTTTTTTTTTTTTTTTTTGGTTTTTTGGTTTTTTGGGACAGTGTTTCTCTGTATAGTTCTGGCTGTCCTGGAACTCACTCTGTAGACCAGACTGGCCTCAAACTCAGAAATCCGCCTGACTCTGCCTCCCAAGTGCTTCTATTAGTTTTTTTTTTTTAATATTTTTATTTTCTATATTCTTTGTTTACATTCCAAATGATTTCCCCTTTCCCGGATCCCCCCTCCCCATATGTCCCATAAACCTTCTTCTCTCCATCCCTTCTCCAATCACCTCCTTCCTTTTTCTCTGTCTTTATATTCCCTTCCCATGCTAGATCAATCCTTTTCAGGATCAGGACCCTCTCCATACTTCTTCATGGGAGTCATTTGTTATGCAATTTGTGCCTTGGGTATTCAGGGCTTCTGGGCTAATTAATATCCACTTATCAGAAATTGCATTCCATGTGTATTCTTTTGTGATTGGGTTACCTCACTTAGGATGATATTTTCCAGATCAAACCATTTGCCTAAAAATTTTGTGAATTCATTGTTTCTAATTGCTGAGTAGTATTCCATTGTATAAATATACCACCTTTTCTGTATCCATTCCTCCTTTGAAGCTGGAAAGAACCCAGATGCTTCTATTAGTTTTAACTGTTGATCTTAGAGTCTACATGATTGATCTTCTGTAAAAGGCTATTTGTCATTTTCTCCTCTATCAGGTTTAGTGTACCTGATTTTATGTTGAGGTCTTCAATCCATATTTACTTAGAACAGATATGTGTCTATTTGCACTTTCCTACATATAAATATCTAAGTAGACAAGCAATGTTTGACAATCCTTTTTTTTTCATTATATAACATTGGTTTCTTTGTCAAAATTAAGTGTCCATATGTGCATGGATTTATTTCTGCATCTTCAATTAAATTCCATTGGTCAACTTGTCTGTTTTTATGCCAATACCATATACTATATATTTTCATTTATTTATCTACTACTACATTGCAGTTTATCTTGAAATCATGAATGGTAACACTTTCAGAAGTTCATTTATTGTGGAAGATTGATTTTTTTTATTTGAAGCTAAGTATTGTTCTTTCAAGGTCTATAAACAATTGTGCTGGAATTTTGATGGAATTTGCATTGAATTTCTAGATTTCTTTTCCTTAGGATGTTCATTTTTGCTATGTCAATCCTACTGATCCTCCTAGATGGGAGATCTTTCCATCTTTTGATATCTTCTTAGATTTCTTTCTCAGAGACATGACATTCTTATCATACCTGTCTTTCCTTTGCTGGGTTAGAGTCAAACCAAGATACCCATCAAGATCTAAATCACCAGCCTCATACCTGTCATATTTACACTGCTTTACCTTCTCTGCCTAGGACTTGAATTTCAAACATTTGACCAAAACAAACCTTTCATAGCTACTATGGTTTTCATGATAAGCCTCTCAGGGAGAATTGAGTATTTAAATATTCTTCCCCAAATGGTGGCTTTGATAGTGGGAGATGTAGAAGGTGATTTACTCGAGTAAATGCATCACTAACACTAATTTTGAGAGTATAAGGCGTAGAAACCTTTCCAATTTACACTTGCCTTAGTGCCTGTAGTTATCAATGTGAACTTGTGGCTTCTGTCTCTTCCAACATACTTCCATGCTGTCATGGATCCTAGTTATCTCTCTGGAAGTGTAAGTGATCATGACTTTTCTTCACATAAGTTCCCTTCAGTTATGATTATGGTGCTTAATCAAAACAAGGAATATATTGTCTTAAATCATTTCTCAGGGTTTTGATCACTATATTCTAAAGTGAAACAAATACAGCAATATACCTGGGAGTATACTGAGACAAAAAAAAAACAAAAACATAAACAAAACCCAGTAGATCAGGATTTGTGTCCAGTGCTGCTGCCAGTCATTTCGAAATTGTTTCAAGCTTCCAGTCACCACCTCTGCATCAGGAGCAGCCTGGGCCATGCGCCCCATCCCCAAACAGTGCAGAGGGCCAGCGGTGTACCCGGAGGTCGGCAGCATGGAGGCAGCTTGCTCTGGTGAGTCCCTCTGACCCAGCAGAGCGGAGGATCCATCCGGAGGCCTCTGGCAAGAGCCTTTCAGTCACCACCTCTGGATCTGGAGCAGCCTGGCCCATCTGCCCTGTCCCCAAGCATTGCAGAGGGCCAGCAGTGCAGTGCACCCAGAGGCTGCCCACAGGGAGGCAGCTTGCACAGGTGAGTTCTGCATTGACAACAAGACCAACTACCACCAGTGAGATCTAGATGGCAAAAGGCAAATGTATGAACGTTACTAACAGAAATCAAGGTAATATGGCAGTATCTGAACCCAATTCTCCTTTAACAGCAAATCCTGGATACCCCAACACACCAGAAAAACAAGATTTGGATTTAAAATCACTGGTCATGATGCTGTTACAAGAACACATGAAGGACATAAATCAATCTCTTAAAGAAATTCAGGAGAAAAATGATTAAAAGCTAGAAGCCCTTATAAGGGAAACACAAAAATCACTTAAAGAAATTCAGGAGAATATGGGTAAAAAGATAGTAGCCAATAAGGAAGAAATGCAAAAATCACTTAAAGAAATACAGGAGAACTTTGATCTACAGACAGAAGTCATGAAAGAGGAAACACAAAAATCTCTTAAAGAATTACAGGAAAACACAAACAAGCAAGTGAAGGAACTGAGCAAAAACATCCCAGATCTAAAAAATAGAAGTAGAAACAACTAAGAAATCACAAAGGGAGACAACTATGGAGATAGAAAACCTTGGGAAGAAATCAGGGGCCATAGATGCAAATATCAACAACAGAATACAAGAGATAGAAGAAAGAATCTCAGATGCCTAAGAATACACATGGAATGCAATCTCTGATAAGTGGATATTAATTAGCCCAGAAGCTCTGAATACCCAAGGCACAAATCGCATAAGAAATGACTCCCATGAAGAAGTATGAGAAGGTACTGATCCTGGAAAGGATTGATCTAGCATTGGAGGGGAATATAAAGACAGAGAAAAAAAGGAGAGTGGTCATTGGAGAATGGATGGAGAGAAGAAGGTTTATGGGGCATTTGGGGAGGGGAGATCCAGGAATGGGGAAATCATTTGGAATGTAAACAAAGAATATAGAAAATAAAAATATTAAAAAAAAATAAAAATAAAAATAAAAAAGCCAAAAAAAAAAAAAAAAAAAAAAACAACAACAAAAAAAGAATCTCAGATGCCGAAGATAACATAGAAACCATTGACTCAACAGTCAAAGAAAATGCAAGATGCAAAAAGCTTGTAACCCAAAACATCCAGGAAATCCAGGACACAATGAGAAGGCCAAACCTAAGGATTATAGACATAAATGAGAGTGAAGATTTACAACTTAAAGGGCCAGTAAACATCTTCAATAAAATTATGGAAGAAAACTTCCCTAATCTAAAGAGAGAGATGCCCATGAATATACAAGAAGCCTACAGAACTCCAAGCAGACTGGACCAGAACAGAAATACATCCTGTCACATAATAATCAAAACCCCAAATGCACTAAACAAAGAAAGAATATTAAAGGCAGTAAGAGAAAAAGGCCAAGTAACATATAAAGGAAGACCTATCAGAATCATACCAGACTTCTCACCAGAGACTATGAAAGCTAGAAGATCCCGGGGAAGATCTCATGCAGACTCTAAGAGAACACAAATGCCAGCCAAAACTACTATACGCTGCAAAACTCTCCATCACCATAGATGGAGAAACCGAGATATTCCATGACAAAACCAAGTTCACCCAATATCTTACCACAAACCCAGCCCTACAAAGGATAATAGAAGCAAAACACCAATGCAAGGAGGGAAACTTCACCCTGGAAAATGCAAGATAGTAACTTTCTTTTATCAAACCCAAAAGAAGATAACCAATCAAATGTAAAAGATAACATCAAAAATGACAGGAAGTAATAATCACTATTCCTTAATATCTCTTAACATCAATGGACTCAATTCCCCAATAAAAAGACATAGACTAATGGACTTGAAATTGTTTGAAGAAAACCTCAGATCAAGAAAACATAATAACTATTAATTTTTGTTTCACCTCTATTTTTGAGTTAAAAATTTGAGAGTTCCATTTTAGAAAAGGAGATTAAGAAAAAATGACAATGTATCTTCAAATAAGGACTTCTAAATAATGATATGTTATAAAAATATGTACACTTCTATGCTATGTTGAATCTGGTCAGATAAAAACCATTTTGGCAAATTATTAGATACATACAGATTATTTGCTTATCAAGTTTCAAAACACTATATTCTATACAACCTAGTATCAAAAAGCAGGACTTCTTTTGCGATTCAAATTTTATATAACATGCTTATAATGCTAGAGCACCAACATGGCAACATCACTGTGGGAAAATTTAATCACAGTGTGGTGATAAACTAAAACATGTGACATGCAGTGGTTATATATCCACAAATTTTGGTGTTCATGTTAAATGAAAGCTGGCACAAAAATAGGCTATCACATAGACACTAGCCAAGCTACATGTTTACTATTGATATTCACAAGTTGTCCCATTTTAATTTCTTATTCTCTCTAGGCACAGAAAATATAAAGCTAAAATTTGTGTCTCTCTGCTTACCCTTGGCTGAAAGTTCTTAATAAACCTGAATAAGATTCTCCATCTATTTAGTCCTTTAATGAAATTTTACTGGGCATTACTAATATAAGAAGCAGTAGGTGACAAAAGAAAATCAAATGTGAATATAAAAGTTGTTATTTATTGGAGCAAGAATAAAGTAAATCTAATATGATAGTGAGAAATATACTTATGCAAGAGCTAAAAGAGATAGTACCCAGGAGAATGATATTTGAGGTGATGCTTAAAGTCCATATAGCAATGTGAGATTTGCTCTGGGCATTATTTGGAAAAGGGATTAAAATGAATGAAACATATATTTTAGCAAAGTCTTGCCTTTCCAATGTTATAGGTGATGGTCTGCATACAGAATTGTATAATTCAGGCTACAAAATTTGAACTTTATGTGATGATAAATTAGGCATTAAGGAACCATTCTTAAACTATGAAAAACTGAACATCAAGCCACATACTATTCTTTGAATGATAATTGAACATTTGCATGTATAGTGGTCTGTAGAGAAAAATCATTAAAGACTTTTAAAAAACCACCTACATTAGAAAGATAATAAAACCCCAAATACATAGACTTGTTTTTTTCTTTCTTTTTATTATTAGGTATATTTTTTTATTTACATTTCAAATATTGTCCCCTTCCCTGGTTCCCCCCTCTCCTGAAAATCCCATAAGCAATCTTCCCTTCCCCAATCAACCCTCCCCTGCTTCCCTGTCCTGGTGTTCCTCTACACTACAGCATCAAGTCTTTCCAGGACCAAGGACCTCTCCTCCCTTTGGTATCTAACAAGACTGTCCTCTGTTGCTGATGTGTCTGAAGCCATATGTAATTCCATGTATACTCTTTGGTTGATGGTTTTGTCCCTGGGAGTTCTGGAGTACTGGATGACTCATACTGTGGTTCTTCCTGTGGCATTGCACACTCCTTAAGCTCCTCGGGTCCTTTTTCTAGCTCCTCCATTGAGGACCATGTGCTCAATTCAATGGCTGGCTGAGAATACCCCCCTCTGTATTTGTCATGCACTAGGAGAGTCCCCAAGGTGATAGCTATTTCTGACTTCAGTCAGCCAGCACTGGTGGGATCCATAATAGTGTCTGGGTTTAGTAACTGTATATAGGATGCATCCCTGAGTGGGGTAGTCTCTGGATATCCTTTCCTTCAGACTCTGCTCAAATTTTTGTCTTTGTATCTCCTTCTGTGGGTATTCTTTTTCCCTTACTACAAAGGACCCAAGGATCCATACTTTGTTCGTCCTACTTCTTAGGCATCATTTGATATGTGAATTGTGTCTTGGGTATTCCAAACTTCTAGGTTAATATCTGCTTATCAGTGAGTGCATACCAGGAGTGTTCTTTTGAGAATGGGTTACCTCACTCAGAATGATATTCTCCAGTTCCATCCGTTTGCCTGAGAATTTCATAAATTCACTTTTTTTAATGGCTGAATAGTACTCCATTGTGTATATATACCACATTTTCTGTATCCATTACTCCATGGAGGGACATCTGGGTTCTTTCCAGCCTCTGGCTATTTTCATAGACTTGTAAGAAAATGAAGCAACTAGAAAAATAAGATAAAGAATATTTGTTTTGGTGTTATTTGAAGAAAATACAGATAATGCTAGTCAAATGAAACACATAATAATAGAAGTACAAATGAAAAACTTGTAAAATTCTAAATATCTATAAAGGAGTGCAATTTATATTAGAATGAAATTAAAGTCTCCAAGAGAGTTCTTTGTATCAATAACCTTAAAGTTTCAGGTGTATTATATCTTTAGATTTATATATCACATACACACGTACTCATATAACTTTGAGGGTATTGTATTTTAATTTCAGCAATGAAGATATTAAAAAAGAAGCAATTCAAATGTATTTTTTCATATCATCAACTTAAGAACTAGTTCAGAAAGAGAAAATAAATGTATATCGCCAGAATAATTTGAACTGCAAATTTCTGCACTCCTTTGTGGCAGTTTGTAGATGATTAGCCCAGGGAGTGGCACTATTAAAAGTTGTGTCCCTGTTGGAGTAGGTGTGTCATTGTGAGTGTGGCCTTTAAGACCCTTATTCTAGCTGTCAGGAAGCTAGTATTCTGTTAGTAACCTCTATACGAACTGTAGGGTCCCATAGCTGCCTGCAGCTATTACGAAGTGGGTTTCTGGAACAGAAGCTGAGGAATAAATAGGGAAGAGGGGCGAAAAGAAGTGCGGCTAAGACAATATTCACTGATCAAAGCCGGAAACTTTAATGGCGCCAGACCTTTTAACAGTTTGGGCAAACCCTTCCCCCCAGACTCCAGGCTGAGTTCCGGTGGAAGTTGTCTAGCTTCTCTTGGAGGTCCTCGTCTTGACTGCTCCGGCAGCTGGGTGGGTCACCTGTTTAATTCAGGAATTCCTAGACCTGGAGGAACAATGAACTTAACCTTTACTTCAAGCACTCCACCCTAGGTGGAGCAGGATCCTGGCTTTCTGGGAGAAGTTAACCTTGACCAAAGTCAAACTCTGACCAAGTGCAAGACTGCCCCAATATGGCTCTGTACAACGAACATGTAGAATTCTCAACTTCTCCAGCCTCAAGTCTGCTTGGACACTGCCATGTTCCCATCTTGATGATAATGGACTGAACTTCTGAACCTGTAAACCTGCCCCAATTAAATGTTGTCCTTTATGAGAGTTGTATTGGTTGTGGTATCTGGTCACAGGATTAAAGCCCTAACTAATACAGAAGTTGATATTAGGAGTAGGTATGGCTGTGATAAGTCTGATAATGCCTTTGTTTAAAAGAATGTGGATTTGGATAATTTGGTTTGGAAAAGCAGTGTAATGATTTAAGTGGGACTTAATCATCCTACTAGTAATATAACAGTCTTTTTGTTGTGAATGATTTGTACTGTGCAGACCTGGCCCAAGAAAATTCAGTGGTGAAAAATTTTAGTATGTTACCTAGAGACAGTTTTAATGGTATTTTGGTTTACACTGTGGCTACTTTTTGCCCTTGTCTGAAGAGTCTAACTGAGGCTAAGGTAAAGAGTTTTATATTATAAATTGCATTGACAAAGGCAGTTGTCAAAAATTACAGCAGAGACTTTGTTTGCTGGTTAAGTCTCATGTAGGGCATTTTTAACAAGTATACATGCTTAGAAGAAATGATAAATATAAAGTATATGGTTTGAGAATTAAATGGGAGCCAGGAAGTGAAATGGAGCTAAATCCTGTGTTCAAGTATATTACATTGAATTAAGGGAGTAGTTACCTTGGGGTAAGATCCTACTAGCTAAATTCAAGTCCAGGCATGGTAGTACAAATCTTCATGGTAGTGTTTTCTGAGAGCACAAAGATGCTGCATTCCAGAGATAGCCGAGGTTGTACCTCATTCTGCAGTTGTACTTGGTAATGTGCAAGAATCATTTAGGTAATACTTGTTTTGAAGGTATGAAGAAGTCAGGGAGAGCAACTGAACCTTGGTGCTGTGAGAGACATTGGGGAAGGTGCAGCCTAAGTTGCACTACATGACCCAGGACTGAAGAGGTCATGCAAAGGAAGTAAGGTTTGGCACCACTAAGAGAGCCTATGAAAGGCTAATGGGGAATCCTAGTTGCAGTGGCAGTCCCCATTGTATTGGAGATGTCAGTAACTTGGGATGATCACCAAGAACAGTAGCAGCAGTGAAGTGTATCAACCTGCACTTGGCATGCTACAAAGGTTAGAAGTGGAAAAGTGACCCAAGCCCTTTGGAGGAGCCAAGAATATCAGGTATGGATCCCAGATGTTGAAACAAAAAGCTGTAACATTCCAGTTGCATTGGAGACCCCAAGATATTCTAGATACCATATCTGTGGGCTATCTGCTGAGGAAAGCTGCTAACAGGAAGTAGAACCAACCCTGGAGAAAGAAGCATGGTATAGTCAATGAAAATGAAAAAGGAATTGAAGGTCTGAATTGCTTTAACATCAGCCATGGAGATGCAGAGTTTACACTTTGCCCAACTTGTTTCCTGTCTTGCTTTGGGGATTACAATTACATCATTAGATTAATCTCAGAAGGAACTTTGAACTTTGGATTTTTAACATTGTTGAGACTTCTATAGACTATAAGGACTTTTGAAGTTGGACTAAATGTATTTTGCATTATGCTATGTTTTGGTATATTCTCCCATAGACTCCTATGCATGGATAAGCCTATGGGACCAGGGAGTGGAACATGATGGTTATGTATGCTTGGCCTCGGGAGTGGTGCTATTAGAAAATGTAGCCCTGTTGGGGCTATGTGTAGGCTGCCTGAAAGCCAGTCTTCTTCTGCCTGCTTTGGAAGAAGATGTAGAACTCTTAGCTTCTCCAGCCTCATGTCTACCTGGATTCTGCTGAGCTCCTACCTTGATGATAATGGACTGTTCCTTTGAACCTGTAAACTAGCCCAAATTAAATGTTGTTTTTATAAGTCGCCTTGGTCATGGTGTCTGTTTAGAGAAGTACAAACCTTCCTAAGACACCCCCCATAGACTCATAGGTTTGAACAAGTCTATGTGGGGTGAGTCAGGGAATGGAATGTGATGGTTTGAATATTCTTGGCCCAGGGAGGGACACTATTTGGAAGTGTGGCCTTATTGAATTAGGTGTGTCACTGTGGGCATGGGCTTTAAGACCCTTATCCTATCTTCCTGGAAGACAGTCTTTTCCTGTCTGTTTTTGGGTGAAGATGTAGAACTCTTAGCTCCTCTAGCCACATGTCTGCCAGAATGCTGCTGGGCTCCTGCCTTGATGATAATGGACTGAACATCTGAACCTGTAAGCCAGCACCAATTTAATGCTGTCCTTTATAAGAGTTGCCATGGTCATGGTGTCTATTCACAGCAGTAAAACCCTAATCAAGACACCCTTTAACAGCATTATCAGAATATGCAATTCAGTGTTTATAAGAACATCCTGCCAGGACTTCTTTATGTATATTCAAGCATTTAGACTGCAACAGAACTTTTGCAGATATAATGCGCATGATGCAGATTTCAGCAAGTGTCAATTTCATAGACCAAAACTGCTTACACTGAAGAAAGGCTTACTGCTTACACCTCATCATCTCATTATGAAACCCCCATAAGTTTTAGCTCATCTATGATAGAATATCAACTGTGGGTGAAAATGTTTATGCCTTCTTGTTTATTTAATATTTTTTTCTTTTTTTCTTTTTGTTTGTTTTTCAAGATAGGGTTTCTCTATATAGCCCTGGCTGTCTTGGAACTCACTCTGTAGACCAAGTTGGCCTCATACCCAGAAATCCAACTGCCTCTGCTTCCCAAGTGCTGGGATTAAGGGCATGCACCACTACTGCTCCACTGTTCATGCGTTCTTTAGGGAACTATATTATTGACATTTCATGGATGGTGATGCTGTGCATATCTACAAGGCATAATCTTATAGCTGATCCATTAGTCCTCTGTCTGTTATATTGTGATGGTCCTACCTCTTTAATTCAGGGTCCATACTGGAGATGCATCAAATCAGGCTTTGCACCACAAGGTCATTTTTTATTGTTGTTAGTTTGTTTTGCGTTGTTGAAGTTTGGTCACTTCTGTTTATATGTAATGGTGTCTATTTGCCTCAAAAAACAAAATAAAACAAAACAAAAATCAGCCCTCTTATTATGAGGCTTAGGAACTAGTTATTTGTAGGCATAAGTTTAAGTACTTAGAATGCAATTATGAAATATAATGGCTTAATAAAGCATAAGTTGTTAAATTATCCTTTAAGATTGATGAACTCATTGGCAGTATATATTTGGTTAGTTTTCCATTAGCAGGCATTACTTCCGTCCTGCTGAGTAGACTATGAGTATAATTAAAGAGCTATTGATCTCCAACAATATATGGGTCAATATTGTATTTATAGAGGTATTTTGAAGTGTATAACAGTTCATGAGGACTTTCATTGGAAGATTACATAGCATCTGGGATACTTTTGAATTAGAAATATCTTCCATAGTCTCAAGAATTTGAATGTTTACTTGGGTCATGCTGATAGGGAAAGTTTAGAATTTATGACTTTATTGGAGGAATTTTGTTACTCAAGACATACTTTACGAGTTTAAAGATTCTTGAAAGTTCCAATCTATCTTTACTTGGTGTTTGCACTTCAAGATATGAGCTGTTTCCTTGTTGCTACTGCTCCTATACCTGCCACCTGTCTCTACTGTCACTAAAGTTTAGAGATTCTAAATCAACTTTTACTCTGTTGTATTTTATTATACCCATAAAAAGTTAAATAGCACAACATCTTCTATTACTGTGTGACCTAGTCTTAAAAAGAAGGCTTCCAGTTCCATTCCAGTTGGATTCCTCTGAGTTCCAGAAAAGCCAGAGCTATACAGAGAAACCTTGTCTTGAAAAACAAACAAAAAAGAAAGAAGCAAAAAAGAAGAAGACATGAACAATTGCATCCACAGTTGATATTCTATCATAGATGAGCTAAAACTTATGGGGTCTCATAAGATGATGAGGTACAGGCAGTAAGCCTTTCTTTGGGGTGAGCAGTATCAGAAATTTAAGAACTTCTGGAAGACAACTCACAAATCAACAGTAAGTTGTAATATTTGGGAAGTTGCTTGGAGCAGGACCAATGCCTGAAAAGGAAATTTCTCATGTCTGGCACTGGGACTTTGTTAAATAGTCTTTAGCTCATGGGAGAAGAATTAGCACCTCAAGTTGCAAATAACTTTATATATATATATAAAGTTATTATATATTATATTTTATATAAATTTATATATATATCACATATCACATATCAATCGCATGTCATATATCATATATTATATATTTTATATATTATATATTATAAAATATATTTCATGCAATATATACAAGTAAACACAATTTATGCACATTATATGTAAATTAGGTAAATATAAAATAATTTGATTCTCTAAGGTTTTCAAAAGCTCTCTTCGTGTTCTTTAACTACTCAGTTAATTTTTACAGGTAAATTCTATTCATTGATAATTTCTTGTTTTTTAATTGGATATTTCCTTTATTTACATTTCAAATTCCTATCTCTTATTTCTTACTCTCACTTGCCATGCTCTTTCTGTACATGGATTTTTTTTCTACGTGTATTACTTGTTCTTTAGGTTTTTGTTGTACAGAATTTAACTACTACTTTGTGTGTGAGTTTTGTTTTGGAGCCCACATTAGTTGATGAAGATAGTAACACTCTGTATGTCAATAAGGTCTGATATGGCATTTCAAAAAATGTGGTATATCTACACAATGGAGTACTATTCAGCCATTAGAAACAATGAATTCATGAAATTCTTAGGCAAATGGATGGAGCTAGAGAGCATCATACTAAGTGAGGTAACCCAGTCTCAAAAGATCAATCATGGTATGCACTCACTGATAAGTGGATATTAGCCTGGAAAACTGGAATACCTAAAACATAATCCACACATCAAATGAGGTACAAGAAGAAAGGAGGAGTGGCCCCTTGTTCTGAAAAGACTCAGTGAAGCAGTATTCGGCAAAACCAGAACGGGGAAGTGGGAAGGGGTAGGTGGGAGGACAGGGGGAGAGAAGGGGGCTTGCGGGACTTTCGGGGAGTAGGGGGCTAGAAAAGGGGAATCATTTGAAATGTAAATAAAAAATATATCGAATAAAAAAAAAGGTCTAGTGCTAGCAAAAAAAAAACATTTTATTTAAGAATATTTATTAACTGGATTAGTTAATAAGAAGCATCTTAAAAAATGCTCAACTTCATTAGTCATTAGGGAAATGCAAATCAAAACAACCCTGAGATTTCACCTTACACCAGTCAGAATGGCTAAGATTAAAAATTCAGGAGACAGCAGGTGTTGGAGAGGGTGTGGAGAAAGAGGAACACTCCTCCACTGCTGGTGGGGTTGCAAATTGGTACAACCACTCTGGAAATCAGTCTTGCGGTTCTTCCGAAAACTGGGCACCTCACTTCCAGAAGATCCTGCTATACTACTCCTGGGCATATACCCAGAGGATTCCCCACCATGTAATAAGGATAAATGCTCTACTATGTTCATAGCAGCCCTATTTATAATTGCCAGATGCTGGAAAGAACCCAGGTATCCCTCAACAGAAGAGTGGATGCAAAAAATGTGGTATATCTACACAATGGAGTACTATTCAGCCATTAGAAACAATGAATTCATGAAATTCTTAGGCAAATGGATGGAGCTAGAGAACATCATACTAAGTGAGGTAACCCTGACTCAAAAGGTGAATCATGGTATGCACTCACTAATAAGTGGATATTAACCTAGAAAACTGGAATACCCAAAACATAATCCACACATCAAATGAGGTACAAGAAGAAAGGAAGAGTGGCCCCCTGTTCTGGAAAGACTCAGTGAAGCAGTATTCAGCAAAACCAAAACGGGGAAGTGGGAAGGGGTGGGTGGGAGGACAGGGGGAGAGAAGGGGGCTTGCGGGACTTTCAGGGAGTGGGGGGCTAGAAAAGGGGAAATCATTTGAAATGTAAATAAAAAATATATCGAATAAAAAATAACATCAAAAAAAGAATATTTATTAACATTGTGTTTAAGTGTGTTACCTGAGAATATGAATGTTCATTAAAGAGAAGGACATTATGTATTAAGTTGGAATCAGAATACTGATTTTGTGTGAGATCTAGTCTTCTTACAAAGATTAACAGTACATAATATCTGATCATTTTTATTTGCATATATTTGAGATGAATAAAATTAAAATTTCAGTTTGTTATGGTGAAAGTATCTATGATTACAAAAACTGTTTTTTCATTGAGACATTTATTCTAATTCATATTTTGTTTAATTTACCACTTCCAATATGAATCTAATTAACTTAATTTTATTTAACACATACAGTGTATAACAATAAGAGTATTTTTCATGTAGCAAGGTATATACTTATTAAAATCAGCATAAAATTTCAGAAAATCAAAAGTGTGCCAAAAATAATCAGTAGTTGGATAGCCTGCTCCTTAATTACATTATTAGTTAAAATTGTCTGATAAATAGTACAACCTACATGATTTATTTGAAACAGAAAAAGAAAAGTTAAAAATGTTTTTTCATTATAACCCTCAGAACATGAAAACTCCCAATTAGAGATAAAACTGTAATTCTTAGCTTTTTAAAAATTCCAAATCATATTCTATTTAGTTACTATGTTGCTCAAAGAATGTTTTATCTAAATGAACAAATATTATCAGGTAATATTTTTGTAAACAATGCCAGGATAAAAGAGGCAAATACTCATATAGGCAGAAATCAGTGGAGGAACAATGAACCTGTGATACCAAAGTTTCTGGATCTTTTAATCAGATAAAACTCCTCCTCAGATCAAATACATTGATGTCTTTCTTTCACATTCTGGCACACTTTCATTTTTCTCAGTATTAAGAAATATAAAAACCTTAATTTGTTTTTATTTAAATTCCTAACTCTGCTTCTAAATCAAAGAAACAAGTGGTATCCTCAACCAAATATGATAATTCAAATATTAACATCTTACCAATTCTTGTTCTGAAATTTAAATCACCTTCAATATTAATACAAAATTGGTCCCTCTATTATAAAAAAGTAAACAAATATTTCCTTTGTTTTTGAGATTAATAGTAATGATAAAAAACAACAGTAATTTCAGTTCCTTCTTCTCTACTTCTCGTTATAATTATCTCAAAATAAATA
Source organism: Apodemus sylvaticus (assembly GCF_947179515.1). Taxonomy (NCBI): domain Eukaryota; kingdom Metazoa; phylum Chordata; class Mammalia; order Rodentia; family Muridae; genus Apodemus; species Apodemus sylvaticus. The sequence goes on from NC_067479.1 coordinate 43,429,971, forward strand.
GAATTGATCATGATATGTAGGAACAAGTTCAATTTTAAAATTACCCACTCTGGTGGATGATTCTCTATCTACATGGTATATACTTGAGGTGCTAAGTTGATTCCATGAATTAGAAACATATATAAAAAGAGTATGTAAAGTTGACAAGGTGAAAGCTTCGATGGTAGGAGTGTGGAAGGGGTGGGAGGGAAAGGAGTGGGAAGTAGATACGTTCAAATATGGTCTATACACACATAAAAGTTCTTTTTTCAACTGGATATATTCTTTATATTTCAAATCTTATCTCCTTTCCTAGTTCCTGCCCTCCTGGAAAGCTCCTATGCAATCCTCCTTCCCACTACTTCTATATTGGGCCATCTCTCAATCATTCATAGGACCAAGGACCTCGCCTCCCATTGATGCTTGACAAGGCAATCCTCTGCTACATATACAGCTAGACCCATGTCTACCCCTTGGTTGGTGGCTTAGACTCTGCGAGCTCTGAGGGTTGTTTGATATTGTTTGATATTGTTGTTCTTCCTATGAGATTGCAAACTGTTTCAGCTCCTATAGTCCTTTCTCTAACCCCTCGATTGACAACCCCATGCTCAGTCAAATTGTTGGCCGAGAGCATCTGCCTCTGTATTTGTAAGGCTCTGGCAGGGTCTCTCAAGAAACAACCATATCAGACTTCTTTCAGCAAGCATTTCTTAACATCCACTATGTTTGTGACTATATATAGGAGAAGAATCCCCAGGTGGTACAGTCTCTGGATGGCCGTTCTTTCAGTCTCTGCTCTACACTTTATCTACATATTTGCTCCTGTAAATGTTGTGTTCCTCTTCTCAGAAGAACTGAATCATCCACAGTTTGGTAATCCTTCTTGATCTTCATGTGGTATGTGAACTGAATCTTGGGTATTCAGAGCTTTTGGGACAATATCCACTTATAAGTGAGTGCATAAATTTTAAAGACCAACTAGAAATATATTTAAAGTCATGAAAACTAGGGAAGGAAAAAATTAACTGTTTTTGAATGTGTCCATTGGTTAAATTACCACACTTTAGTGAATAGCCAGACCTGTGTAAGAGCACAAATAACTGAACTTTTGAGGTTTCAAAAGTATGAAGTTGGGAATGAAACAAGTAAGGAAATCGGAAGCTGTTTTAAGAATTTGCTATGATCATATTTTACTCTATGCACATATGAAATTATAGATGATAAATAGAAAATTTTCAATATTTATGAATTAAAATTAATTTTCTGGTTCCTCACCTATAACTATATTACTATGACTACTATTTTGAACATATAATCTTGCAAAAATAAAATTGTACTAGGCAGGTTCTGAAAATGTTAACCTTTCTTTCCTTTTTCTACCTTTTTTGTTAGTTTGTTTTTATATTGCTACAGATTAAAGAACTAATACTCTACCCAAACATTTTAATCTTCTAATTTTTTTTATTTCTTTAAACTTTGAACTCAGCACTTTCCACACATAGAACTCTAGTGAGTGGAGAGAAAATGAGAGAAAACCTAAATTCATTGATTACTTGATTTGAAAATTCAACATTTACCAGGTGTTGGAGCAGGGAGGTAGGGAAAGAGATTATGGATCTAGGTTGGTGCAGTAGGTAAAATACCATAGTTAGTATTAGTTGTAAGAAATTGAAGTAACTAGTGGCACACTGCATTACATATACTTTATTTGAGGCATTGGATATTTAAAGATAGAAGATTTTGTACACTCTGTTTAAAGATATAGTAAAAGGGTAATGTGATGGGTATATTATTTATAATTATATAATAATGTTACCATTGTAAGTCAATATATTACATTTATGTATTAACTATATGTGTCAAAATACATATATTCATAAATATTCTCATTATATATCTTTCATAGGTAAATATGTACATATGAAACAGTATTTTTATTCTGGTATTTTTACTGTCTCAATCCATTTTTCCACTTGGATATTGCAGCTTATAAACTATTGAATGCTATCCTTTTGTGTAATAATTAACAAATTATCTTTTTTCCCTAACATAGTATAAATATTTATAGAGAAAAAATTTTTTAGCTTATTACTCTTGCTTTATAAGGTAGCATAAATATATGGAACAAACTAGGTATAATAAAAAAGGAACAAAGTAGTTCTAATAAATAAAGGAATTATGCAAAATTGCAATATTCTTCTTATTTCTATTCCAGCATACAATCAACATATTTTAAAAGCTAGAGAAAAATAAAGAGGAAAAGCAAGAAAATCTGATTTGTTTTAATAAGACAAATATATACCTTACACTTATTATTCATTTCTTAGGAGCTTTTTTAGTTATGTCATAAAATGTACCTTCAAATAAGTTCATTTTTCATGTTAACTCATGATTATAAAAATTAAATTATGTTTTAAGTATGTCCTTCCAAGTCTTCAGCAGGTTGAATAGACCTCGTGCCTTTGCCACATAGGACCTCAATGACCTAGGTGGAGTCATCCACCTTGGTTGCACATTCAACTTCCTATAGGAACTTAGAAAAATAGACTGCCTGCTGACCTTGCTTTGCAATGTAATACAGCTGAAACAAGGGATGCATCTGTGGGCTTTCCCTATATAAATGCATTACTGAATATTAAACTTGAAGCCTTTATCAGAACCTTGTCTTGGCTTCATTCTTCTCTTGCTGCCCACCCCCAGTCCTTTTCATTTCCAAACCCTCCTTTCAGTTTGTCCTAGGCTGCTCAACTGCTATATTTGAGTATCATTATTATTCACATACATTGTCATAGTAATAATTTATGTTTATATACATTCCCTGTATTTGTTTTAATCTAATAGCTAAAAAGTATAAACATGTATATATGAAAATGATGTCCATATTAACTGTTAATCAAAACATTAACTTCAAAAAAATTGCAACTTCTATTTGTCTACGCTGTATGTATTTCAATAAATATGTGAAATTTTGGATAAAACTTTAATTTTTGCTTTTTTATTTCGTTATGTGTTTGATTGCTGCGCCAATCTGCATGCCTTTGCACCACATGCTTGTGTTGCTCATGGATGCCAGAAGAGAGCATCAGATAAGTAGTTACACATGGTTGCTAGCTTCCACATAGGTCTTGGTAACCTAGCCCAGAATAGTAGCAGCTAGTTATCCAACCACTTAGCAGTTTGATGAATCATTTAGTTATCTCTCCAGCACCTGGCTAAAACTTTAAAAAAAATACAGATTTTTAAATTTCATGTATTCAAAATGATTCATAAAAAAACAGCATGAACAAAACAGGAAAAATAAAATATATTCTTTAATATATATATTTAATAATATATATTTAATTATATATATAATTGTAGATTTTTAAAATTCAAGCATGTAGTATCAGGTTACATTCAAAGCAAATTTACCAAATGTCATAAAGTCTAGACGAGAATGAAGAAAGTGTCATTAATCTCTGTAGAGGTACAGGTGGGTAGGAGAAAGAGCATCTAAATTTCTAATTCCTAGTTGAAATACTATTATAGACAATAGTTATATAAAGTATCTAATAAAAGGGAATTTAAATATTTGTAACATAAAGAAACAATACATCTTCAAGATTACAGATATGTCTATTGCTCTGATCTGATCATTTTATTTGATTGAAATGTTGAAATAGCATACTATACACATACTTATTCATAATCATTTCATTCATTAAACTGAAAAATGTATTAATCTAAAAATGAAAGTCCAGCAATGTTGTATATTCAGGAATGAAGATGAACAATGTTTTAAAAATATGCTCCACTGTATTACTTATGACTTATTTAATAAAACTTTGTGCTTCATCAACCATCAGAAGAAATTGAAAGTTAACTAAAAAAAAAGACAACAAAGCAAGAAAAGAAATCAATGAAAGAAATACTTCATAAATTAATTTTAAGCCTTGTAATTTTTCTAATTTAAATTAACCTTTAAACTGGCAAATTTGTGACAACTAGAAACCAAAACAAATACACTGTCCTAAAAAGAAATAATACTGTGATTTTTCATATGAATTATTTTAAAATTATCTTGTATTCTTTTTTCAATTCGATATTTTTTTATTTACATTTCCAATGATTTCCCCTTTTCAGGCCCCCCACTCACCAAAAGTCACATAAGCTCCCTTCCCCCCTCCTGTTCTCCCATCCACCCCTTCCCACTTCCCTGTTCTAGTTTTACCCTATACTACTACACCTAGTCTTTCCAGAACCAGGGGTCACTCTTCCGTTCTTCTTGTACCTCATTTGATGTGTGGATTGTGTTTTGGGTATTACAATTTTCTAGGCTAATATCCACTTATTAGTGAGTGCATCCTATGATTGATCTTTTGAGACTGGGTTACCTCACTTAGTATGATGTTCTCCAGCTCCATCCATTTGCCTAAGAATTTCATGAATTCATTGTTTCTAATGGATGAATAGTACTTCATTTTGTATATATACCACATTTTTTGCATCCATTCTTCCGTTGAGGGATACCTGGGTTCTTTCCAGCTTCTGGATATTATAAATAGGGCTGCTATGAACATAGTGGAGCATGTATCTTTATTACATGCTGGGGAATCCTCTGGGTATATGCCTAGGAGTGGTATAACAGGATCCTCTGGAAGTGTCATGCCCAGTTTCTGAGGAACCGCCAGATTGATTTCCAGAGTGGTTGTACCAGTTTGTAACCCCATCAGCAGTGGAGGAGTGTTCCTCTTTCTCTACATCCTGAACAACACCTGCTGCCTCCTGAATTTTTAATCTTAGCCATTCTGACTGGTATAAGGTGAAATCTCAGGGTTGTTTTGATTTGCATTTCCCTAATGACTAATGAAGTTGAGCATTTTATGATGTAACTGTCATCTTGGAGGGTTACTACTGAGTAAGCTCACCCTTTGTAATTCTTTCTGAACTCTGGCTGGCTGGTTCATCTCAGCTATTCTAGCTCAAACTCTTCTCCAAGGTGACTGACTTAATCTGGATTCTTTCAGCTTCCCACTGAATTGTTCTGCTTGGCCTCAAACTCCTCTTTCATCAGTTTGTTATAATATTATGGCTACTTCTTATTTTCTGGCTTCAACTGCCCCTGCAGACCTGTACTGAACTGCATGAACTCATAAACAAACTCAAGTCCACTGCACTGCACTGACTGTACTGACTCCCAATGGACTGAATCTCATTTTTTTTCCCAAATCTTCCTCTGATTCAACACTTTGTGTACCCCTCATTTAGACTTTACTTTCAAATATGGCTGCTTCCTTCCACAAACTAGTTTTAAAGTAAATATGTGTCTGTATTTTAGCCAGAGGGATTAAAGTTATGTGGTGTGTCTGCATTCTACCCAGATTACTAAGACCTAGATCTTTGGACGGGATCCCTTCCCAGAAAAACCATGTTGCTGAATTAAAATTCTTCTACAATTTTTTTTCTATTAGATCATAGCTAAAGGCTGAAATCATCTTCCCGAGAAATTATCTTCACAAAGTAATTTAAGGAGTTCGCTAACTATGTTTATATATTTTGCAATTTGATGACATTATCTAGGGGCAGGGTAATCATCAATGTGGTGACTGTTACAGGATAAGATCCTTGTAAATATATATGACTTTAAACGCTCTGTCTGTCCAGACTTTATTTTTTTTGTTACTTTTGTCTACCTCACACCTGCTACAAACTGAGTCATGTTGATCCACACTATGTTCCTCTCCATTATATTCTGCTCCGCACATGATTCAGAGCCAGTGGTATCAAAAAGGACAAAATTTCTAAAGTAGAAAAAGAAAATTAATCTTTCATTAAATTGTTTCCATATATTTTTGCTACAGTAACAAAATGGTGATTCACATAATTTTTTATTCTATATATTCTTTATTTACATTTCAAATGATTTCCCCTTTTCTGGCTCCCCACTCCTCGAAAGTCCCATAAGCCCTCTACCCTCCCCCTGCTCCCACATCTACCCCTTCCTACTTCCCTGTTCTGGTATTCCCCTATACTGCTGCACTGAGTCTTGATTAACATAAATTTTAAATAGGAAACAATACTTTAAAAAAATATTCATTAAGAAAGAATTTCTGTGTAAGTTGCTACTAAATAAATTACTGTATTAGCAGACTTTGGAGATTAATAAATTCTATTATAGATGTGTTATTTGTTTTTTTAATCATAAAATATGATTGCGAAGCAATTTATTGACAATGATGTTCCTATAAACTTGATATATATTATACAAGAAGGGTACAATTTAGATTATGATGAAAATATATAGATTATTTTCCATTTTGGTTTGATGTGTATGGGGAAGGCTTGTGTATATGAGTGTGTCTATCTGTATCTAGGAGTGTTTGCAGATGTATATATATATATACATATATATATATACATATAAATATATATGTAGGTGCATAATATTTGGTGTGCACATGTATATGGAAGTTTACATTTGATATCCTGATCATCCTCAACATCTCTCCCCCATGTTCATTGAATAAAAGTGCTAAAATCAAACATACCAGCTTCTGGTATAGTTAATCATACCAATCAGTTTGGTCCTGTCTTTGTCTTTCTATGCAGGGCCTTATTTTTTCCAGCATAGTCTAGAAAATAAAGTCATGGTCTTCAGACTTGACAAGAGATATTTTCAACAGTAAACTACTTCCCAAGTCCCCCAAATATATAATTAGAATTTGTAAATTTATATTGAAAAAGATTATTTCACATTTTCAAGAAATAATTAATGAATATCTTACATATTTTATTGTTGGAACAATAGTATGAAAATCCTTGTATCCACAGATCTCCAGAGAAACTAGGAATGTTAAGTATGCAGGATTGTTTTCCTATGGAAGACATTCAAAAAATTACTGTTTCAATCCAGAAAGATGAGATTTCAAAGTATGTAAATGTGACTTTATTCACAAGACATAATTGTCTTGGGATCTTTCTGCTGAGTAACCTTACCCTTTCTATTTCCTTTTGTACTATCGCTGGATATTTCAATTCAGTTCATATAGCTCAAATTCCTCTCCAAGCTGACTGCTTCAATGTGGCTTCTCTCAGCTTTTCACTAAGTTGCTCTGCTTGGCTTCTACTAACTCTAGCAATTTGTTTTAGTCTTTTGACTCCTTATTTTCTGGATTCAATTGCCCTGACTGACCTTCACTGAACTGGAAAAACTCAACAACTCCCCTGCACTGACTCATCAAACTAAACTCAACTGTCTGAATAGACCAAACTTTACCAAACTCAATGCAATGCCACTCCACTGAACTCATGAATTGAATTCAACTGAACTGCATGGAACTAAGAAAAGTCAGCTGAACTCAATTGTATTCAACTAAAGTGCACTGAACTGTAACGAATTGAAGTCAGATGAACTCCACTGCATTGCCTGAAGTCAGCTGAATGGGACTGAACACCCTGAACTTCTCTCCTTCCTTCTGACTCACTCTTTGCTGCTCTTAAATATCATCTCCTATCTGGAGATTTGAGTATATCCTATCTCTGGCTCATTCTGTCATATCTTTCTCTGATTCCTCACTTTGTCTGACCTTCAATGAGATGACACTTTCAAAACTGGCTGCTTCTTTCTAAGAACTAACCTTATCTACATTGTTTGGGATTAATGGTGTGTACTAAGGTCGTGTCTGTGTTCTGGACAGAGGGCTTAAAGCTCAGAATTTCCAGCTGGATCACACAGACCTAAGAGGTCTTTGGTTGTGATCCCTTGCCAGAGCAGCCATATTGCTGGATTAAAATTCCTCTAGAAAAATGATTAATAATCTAGTGATTTATGTGATCTGTTTAGTTAGGCCATATAGAATTCAGAACCAGGACTGGCTATGGTTAAAACTCGAAATGATGCTTTCTGCAAAGTGCTTTCTAAGCTTCCACAACCAAAACCAGATATACCTAAAAATAGCCATAATGACTTTCACATTATCTGCATAGCCAGATATTCTATCTGAAGCTCTCACAACCAACACCAGAGGTGACTTATAGCCCAAATCACCAGTATGCTATCTCAAGGAAAGCCATTCTCTTGCTTGGGCCCTTTAAACTCGTACAGGTATGCTAACTCCAGAACTCAGCTTCAAAGAACTGACATGTACACTAATTTGAGTTTTGAAGTGTTCACACTTTTTTTTTTGTGCAACATGGATTGCACTACTCCAGGAAATTGTTGTTTTGTTTTGTTTTCTAAATCATACTGGGTTTAAATATGCTAGGGAAAATTTTGACATCGGATGTCTTAATGTAGGTTGTTGAAGTCAATCTGAACCGAGGTTTCAGTCTCACCTTTTGGGGTTTTCTTCTCCTGCCTGCCATGACCCTGCAGTGTCTCCTTTATTCATAGTCCTTAAGTATTGAGAAAGGCTAAATGTTACTTGTTTCCTGGTAGGTTTATAGCTTTGTAGTTAAAAATTGGAATGTGAATACATATGAATAAATAGATAAGTTATACGACAATTGGTGATAAGTGTTTCAATAAAGTACTAGGGAGTAATAAGGATTAAAAAACAGAATGTGTGTGAACAGTGTGGTGTTATTTTACATACACAATCGATTATAAAAGGAATTGCATGACAGAATACATGGTTGTAAATAAGTGATAAATACGGAACTGAAGAAAGAAGTTATAGGCTAACTAAAGACTGGATTCCAGATTTCTCAAGCTAGAGATTTGACTTGGTTTATGATTTTTTTTAAATAGTTGTATACCTTAAAACAGAACCATATATATGTGCATAGCTGTAACTCTCCTAAAATCCATATTTATCCTTCCAAGCATTCAGTGGATATTACAAGTCATAGTGATTCAAATAAACTAACAAGAATAAGTTTATTCTCCTAATATGTTTAATCTAAGAGTTAAATCAAACAATATGCGATAAAATGTACTAGTTATTAGTTTTAAACAAATATATTAGTTTTTAATATATTTAAATATAATTTAAAATAATAACTAGTAATAAATTTGTTTAGTAAAAAACTCAAATGTTGAGCTTCATTTTCCAGGCACAAACTATTCAAATACAAATGCAGAAACTGGAAACCTATCATTTTATTTATTGAAATTGCTTATCCTTTTTGTAGAAATACCCAACTGAGTATTGTTCCTTAGTATAGAAAAACTAAATATAAATTTATATTCTTTGATATTTGGATAAGTATTATGTGAATAACAATAATACCTATTTTACCTGTATTTCTCAAAATAACTTTATTGACAATGAACCATCAAGTAATGAACTATTTGAACACCTTAAAAATTTGAGTATAATATATTATTTACTTTACGTATAATATAATTTTGAACAAGGATTTTACTATTTCTGTTGATGAGCACCTTTATATTTTCCACCTCTAATGATAAAGTCTTCATTTCTTTGCAAATGTAATAGCACATGTTAAGGTTTTATATTATGTTATTCTAATTTCTGAGATTCAAAGTGCCTTTGCTAAAAAGTATTGTTCTCATTTTCCATTAAAATATGTTTCTTGGCTTTTATATCCCAAGAGTCCCTGCTGTGCTGTTTGCTTGTGACTAAATCCTAATTAACACTCCACTATACCTGTAACCATAAGTAAAATTACTAAATAAAACTTGGATTTCATGTCTTATTTCAAATGTTAAAATAAGATTGAAAAGAAGTGAAATAGAAATATTAGATTTTTTTTTATGTAGCAAACTTTATAATCACATTTCAGGAAAGAAGGTTCCTGCTGGGTCTCTATTAGACTGACTGGAAAATGACTTGTCCTGAATAAGCTCAGATAGGAAGACACTTATTGCAAGCATTAGAAATTGCCTTTGAGCTTCTGAAGATACAGAAATGCTTTGTAGTTTCAGGTTCTTGTGTATGTCCATTTTACACCTGACAATCTCAGCCTGAACATACAGGCCAGCTCCATTGTTTTTCTGTGAGCTCCAGTACTCTCAATCACCACTCTTTGCAGTAATCATTCACAGTGGCTAATTATAGGATTTTACTTTACAGAAGCAAAGAGATAGGTGACAAATAGGTACTTTCTTTATTGCGTGGCTGATGCAAGTGGAGTTTCAGTACATTATAATTCATAGTGACAAATGCCTTTGGTTTCCCGCTCCCTATTGAGTGTATAATTTCTTTTCCATTTCTGCTCTTAAACAATGTACATGTGAGATTTAAGTGACAATTCCATCTTTAAGGGATTCTGCATTTAATAAAACCTTGGCTGCTATAAAAAAATTCATTAAGACTCCTTACGATTTAAATTTTATGTTGTGTATTTACTTCTTTTAAAGTACAGCATAATCATTTATGTTAGGAAAATATAATTTTGTAACTTTATGTGGCAAAATAAAATTCTCAGTAATATTTCACTATAACCTAGATCAAATATTTGTTTACTGAAAATTAATAATTAGCTTTTTATTCCTTCACTTTCAAGCAGACTCCACACTACTGCCAGGAACTACACCCATCCTCATGACCTGAGAACCACCCTTCTTCCATGACATCCAATCTAGATCTCTACCTAACACTCCATCCTTAAAGACATGTGTCCTACCATGATTCAGTGTTTCTTCTACACACTTTCTTTAAACAGGCACCTGACTCACATGGACAGTTAAACCATTTCCAAATCAGAGGTCCCATTTGCTCCAGGGATAAACACTAACCTTTCATCAATAATCACACCAATATTATAGGGCTCACTATTTAGTATTGGTTAACCCATTGGTATGCTCCTCACTATGGAGGACTATTTCTCCTGTTATCAGCATTCTATAGTTGCCTGTCATTCCTTGAACAGAGTTGTGGCTTCCTGTGCTTTCCTTTGGCCACATTAGTATGTCTACCGTTGCTCTCCTGTTCAGCTCAAGTTTAGGCAGCCATGTTGGTAAGACTCTACAGGCATAGCTTCTGACATTCTAAAGAGACACCGTTTTACAGCAAACTCCCTGATCCTATGGCATGTACAATCTTTCCAATCCCTCTTGAACAATATTCCTTAAGCCTCAGTTGCAGGAACTATTTTGTATATGTTGCCTTGGTCCTGGGCAGAACAGCCCTGGGATTTGACTGGTTTGATTTTTTTCAATGAACTTCATCTGTTGCAAAGAGCAGTTTGCTTGCTGCAAGGTGATTACTACATTGGCATCTCAAGATTCGGTATTGCAAATTTCTGAATCTTCAGGATTTTATTTTAAGTCTAGAAGAACATTGCCTTACTTGTTTGTAAAACAGTTTAGTAGATTTCCTAATTATCTAATAAGCTAATACTCCTTTAATGGAAACATATATGTGTGATGATCAATAAACAAAATGATAAATGGTATACAATGGACAAAATGCTCATCTGTTGTATTTAATAGCTATGTGCCTTACAACATTTTGATGTACATCAATATAACTGAATCATGACATAAGTTTTTAAATTTTATTTTCTTTTAACTTGCTTTCTGTTAAAAATTAAAGTTAGAATAGCTGGATATTTAACAGACAAAGAATGGAATTTGTTGTTGAACTAGAAATCTGTTTTAAATTAGACAGTCTTAAAGCTTTGTTGTTTTGTTTCTTTCTCAGAAAAGAACTTGCATACACATTCACATTTCTCTCACTTAAGGTATGCATATATTGAATAAATTCCACAAAAGCAATATAAATCACAATAAACAAATAACAAATAAAACAGATTAATGATAGATTTTTATCAGGCCTGAACTATTTATACTTCAGTTCAATACCATGAGGCACCTAAGTTACTCAGACTTAGATTAGTCTTTTAAGAACTGTTCAATTTAACTAAAATGACCAATCTATGATTTTACATTAATAAATAATGTAAATATAGATGCGTTCAATAAAATTTGGCATATAAATTGGAAAACCAAACCCTTTACTCTTGTTGTCCTGTCCTCTTTTTCATGACTCATGTTCCAGTTTACTAGATGGAACTATTGTTGTGTTGCCATTTCTCAAACAACTAGCACACTATCATATGGAAGCACTGGGGACACACTGGAGTCAGGAATCATTCCTCATCCTCTTCACAGGCATAATTCTGTGCCCTGTCACCTGTTATTAATCACTGAAGTTCCTAATTAAGGTTTCCTATGCTGTGAAAAGACATCCTAGGCTCACAACTCTTACAAAGGAACACATTTTCATTGGGGCTGACTTACAGTTCAGAAGCTTGGTCCATTATCACCATGGTGGGAGTCATGGTGACATCCAGGCTGACATGGTGCTGGAGAAGAAGCTGAGAGTTCTACATCTGAATCCTTGGGCATCGAGAAGGGGTTGTAACACTGGGTCTCCTCACTTGAGCACTTGAAACCTCCAACCCTTCATCCAATGATGCCATACCTATGCCAAGGCCACATTTCTGACTGTTCCTTTCCTTATGAGACTCTTGGAGATATTTTCGTTCAAACCACCATTTCTGGCATCAATATAAATTCTTCTAAGTTAACTATATGAAAGCATAGGAAGATAGCCCTCAAAACTGTTATTTTTTTTCTTTATTTGCATGATTATGGATTTTACAGATTATGTCTCACTATATCAGACTGCTCTTATATTCAAGTGATTGTCTGCTTCTGTCCTATGAGTTCTGGGAATTCCTCCTAGCAATACCATGACAAGAAACTTTTTCATTACTCTTAGGTCCTCTGCAACTTTTCTCTACCTGTGTGAGTGCATTAAGTAACAGTTTATAGTACAACATCTTCCCATCACAAAGCGAGCATTAGAGTTATCTTTTGATCCACACCAGTATCTTCACAGACCCAGTAATTTTATACAACTGTTGTTCATTACCTCAAGCTAAGCACTTCAGGAGTCCAGTCTGGACTCTATTTGTAGTGTTGTACAAAGCTGCAAAGGCTCCTAATGTTTTGCAAATGTAATCTAATTCTTGACCTTGGACCAATCTCTGGCGAATTTCACATACATTTTTTATATATATTTTATTGTCCCTGAAAGCCTGTTGGATCTAGCACTGATAGTTCTAACAAATGTTTTTCCTGCACTGATTATGATAGTGAAACTACCCATATAGTTTATTCCCTAACCTCATCCCCAATTGCTAGGTATTTTATCAAAGTTTCAAGATAGGAATGTCTTTTGGCATTAGAGAAACAACATATCTGAAGTGTTATTGAAATGTGACACATCATTTCTTTGATAAGACAGGTCTCTGTCATCTTGCATATTAGACTGCAAGTACCCAATTACAAGTATTCTTGGTGAAGAATAAGAGCTCATAAGTCCCATGCTAGAATTTAGCTGAAACTTAGCATTTGCAATGAATGCAGTAATGTCTTAATAGAGTTTTCTTAGGATATCTTTTCTGTCACTTGTACACTACTGTGATTGTCATGAAAATGTTTCTTGCTCTCACATAGATATAGCAGTGACTAGCATAGATTTTATTTCTTTATCTTGCTTCCACAATTTTATTAGTGGTGTTATCACTAAAAGACACAGCATATGTTTTTTTATTTTGTTTCAATTTTCTAGAGTGAAACTCTATATGTGCTTCAATTTTGATTTACGACATCATCCTCCAAATGTATGTTAATCCCATATAAGGTTGTTCAAAATTATTACTATCATTTTTTTCTGTCATTGTGCAAATATAGCCAGGAGCTTTATTCAACTACTAATTTCAAATCAGGTACAATTAGCTGCATATCAGATATCATTTTTCTCCATTTCATTCATTACCTGTTAAGTAAATAAAAGCTCGATTAGATGCATGGTTACTCTAATGGACAGAATCACTGTTACTCTGCATCACTGTTGAAAAAATTTCTGTCATCTATCCCTGCTTTATATATTTATCTTATATATTTACTTCTTCTTACTAGATTTTAAACAACTATGGACAAAAAAAGGCTTTCTTAATTATCTTTATTCCTCAGATGCTTGCTTAAATAAAAAAATAGACGTTTTACATATTATTTGTTGAAAAAAAAAAAAGCTTTAACGCAGATGAGTAAAGATACACTTCTTTGCCAGATAGAAAATTTGGGCGGCGGCGGCGGTAGCAGTGGCTGCTCCAGCTGAAGGGCCATCAGCAGTGGAACCAAGGCGACACAGGGTCCAGTTAGGCCCTGCGCCCACGACCACTGACCTTCGCTGACCAGCCGGGCGGCAAGCAACTGCGGTTCTGCGGAGCCTTTCGCTGCACGGAAGCCACTTCAGAACTCGGCTGCCCACCAGTCAGGAGAGACTCACCGCCATCTTGATCCCGGGCTCCAGAGATCGGTCAGACTGAGGTACACAAACATAATCCTAGGCCCAACACCGCAGGGGTCTGAGCCAGACGGGCGTTGGCCTGCACCCAGGCCCTGGGCTGTTCGAGTGGCCATCGGGGCGCCAACCCAGCCAGGAGTTTTTTTTTTTTTGCCCCGGCCGGTGCACGCGCCGCCATTTTGCCTACAGGAGCCAGAGTGCTCGGGAGGGCAGAGACTGCTAACAAGCGTAGCCTGAGGCTAACAAAACGGGGGTCTAGGCCCCAAAAGGCACAGGACTGACCCCAAGAACTGGGCGGCTTGGTGGGCCATCTGTGTGTCAACCAGCCCAGGAGGTTATTAGCACAACAGACTCTCCCGGTGCTTTCGCGGAGCGCGGACACGCACGCCCGCCATCCGGGTCACCTGGCGGACCCAAATAACAGACATAGCCCTAGGGGAACTTTGCTCGGACCTTGGCCTCCCAGGCGTTTGCCTGGACTCAGGGCCCAGGCGACAAGGCTAACCTAGTGTGCGCCAGCCCGGTTGGGGAAATCGGCTGCCCAGCGGAGTGAGCGGAGCACAGGGGAGGTCACAGCAACATTCACCTTCAGAGCTCCCTGGGGGTGCACACGGGTTCCACCTGGTCCACAGACACAATCTGGGGCAAGGCCTCAGGCAGAAGCCCCCAGCTCAACTCTCTCCGCTTCAGATCAGCCTGGGTGGCCGCCACATCTCCAGGTCCCTCAAGAGGCTAGTGGGGGCTTCCGGGCGGCCAGCTGGGAGAAGTCGGTGTGCTCCAATAAATCCTGCGGGCCCCAGCGGGAGCCTTCAGGTGCCTGCTTCGGGATCTGAACAGCCTGGACAACAGCACCCTGTCTATAGGCAGTGCAGAGTGTAAGCTGTGCACCAGAGGCCAACGGGGAAGGGGCAGCTTGCACTGGTGAGTCCAGCACTGACAAGACCAAGTAACACCAGTGAGAGCTAGATGGCAAAAGGCAAACGCAGAAACGTCACTAACAGAAATCAAGGCAATATGGCAACATCTGAACCAAATTCTCCTCTACCAGCAAGTCCTGGATACCCCATCACACCAGTAAAACAAGATTTGGATTTAAAATCACTGGTCATGATGCTGGTACAGGAACACATGAAGGACATTGAGGAGAAAATGGATCAAAAGTTAGAAGCCCTTGCAAGGGAAACACAAAAATCATTGAAAGAAATCCAGGAGAATACAAAAGCCAACAAGGAGGAAATGCAAAAAACACTTAAAGAAATACAGGAGAACTTTGCTCAACAGGCTGAGGTCATGAAAGACGAAACACAAAAATCTCTTAAAGAAATACAGGAGAACTTTGGTCAACAGGCTGAGCTCATGAAAGAGGAAACACAAAAATCTCTTAAAGAATTACAGGAAAACACAAACATGCAAGGGAAGGAGCTAAGCAAAACCATCCAGGATCTAAAATCAGAAGTAGAAACAACTAAGAAAACTCAAAGGGAGACAACTTTGGAGATAGAAAGCCTTGGGAAGAAATCAGGGGACAGAGATGCAAATATCAACAACAGAATACAAGAGATAGAAGAAAGAATCTCAGATGCTGAAGATTCCATAGAAACCATGGACTCAACAGTTAAAGAAAATGCAAAGTGCAAAAAGCTTGTAACCCAAAATATCCAGGAAATCCAGGACACAATGAGAAGACCAAACCTAAGGATTATAGGCATAGATGAGAGTGAAGATTTACAACTTAAAGGGCCAGCAAATATCTTCAATAAAATTATGGAAGAAAACTTCCCTAACCTAAAGAGAGAGATGCCCATGAATATACAAGAAGCCTACAGAACTCCAAACAGACTGGACCAGAACAGAAATACTTCCCGTCACATAATAATCAAAACACCAAATGTTCTAAACAAAGAAAGAATACTAAAGGCAGTAAGAGAAAAAGGCCAAGTAACATATAAAGGAAGACCTATCAGAATCACAGCAGACTTTTCACCTGAGACTATGAAGGCTAGAAGGTCCTGGGCAGATCTCATGCAGACTCTAAGAGAACACAAATGCCAACCAAAACTACTATATCCAGCAAAACTCTCAATCACCATAGATGGAGAAACTAAGATATTTCACGACAAAACCAAGTTCACCCAATATCTATCCACAAACCCAGCCCTAAAAAGGATAATAGGAGGACAACACCAATACAAGGAGGGAAACTCCACCCTGAAAAAAGCAAGATAGTAACCTTTCATCAAACCCAAATAAGTTAAGCAATCAAATTTAAAAAATAACGTCAAAAATGATAGGAAGTAACAATCTCTATTCCTTAATATCTCTTAACATCAATGGACTCAATGCCCCAATAAAAAGACACAGACTAACTGACTGGATACGTAAACAGGACCCTACATTTTGCTGCTTACAGGAAACACACCTCAGGGTCAAAGACAAACACTACCTTAGAGTAAAAGGCTGGAAGACAATTTTACAAGCAAATGGTCTCAGGAAACAAGCTGGAGTAGCCATTTTAATATCAGATAAAATTGACTTTCAACCCAAAGTCATCAAAAGAGACTCTGAGGGACACTTCTTGCTGGTCAAAGGAAAAATACAACAAGAAGAACTCTCAATCCTGAACATCTATGCTCCAAATGCAAGGGCACCCTCTTTCATAAAAGAAACTTTATTAAAACTCAAAGCACACATTGCACCTAACACAATAATTGTGGGTGACTTCAACACTGCACTTTCCTCAATGGACCGATCAGGAAAACAGAAACTAAACAAGGACACAATGAAACTAATTGAAGCTTTGGACCAATTAGATTTAACTGATATATATAGAACATTCTATCCTAAAACAAAAGAATATACCTTTTTTTCAGCACCTCATGGTACCTTCTCCAAAATCGACCATATAATTGGTCACAAGACAGACCTCAACAAATATAAAAAGATAGAACTAATCCCATGCCTCCTATCTGATCACTATGGAATAAAAGTGGTCTTCAATAGCAACAGAAACAACAGAAAACCCACAAACACGTGGAGATTGAACAATACTCTACTCAATGACACCTTGGTCAAGGAAGAAATAAAGAAAGAAATTAAAGACTTTTTAGAACACAATGAAAATGAAAACACAACATACCCAAATCTATGGGACACAATGAAAGCAGTGCTAAGAGGAAAACTCATAGCCCTGAGTGCCTCCAAAAAGAAAATGGAGAGAGAATACATTACCAACTTAATGACACACCTGAAAGCCCTAGAACAAAAAGAAGCTATTTCACCCAGGAGGAGTAGAAGGCAGGAAATCATCAAACTCAGGGCCGAAATCAATCAAGTAGAAACAAAGAGAACCATACAAAAAATCAACAAAACTAGGAGCTGGTTCTTTGAGAAAATCAACAAGATAGATAAACCCTTAGCCAGACTGACCAAAGGGCACAGAGAAAGTATCCAAATTAACAAACTTAGAAATGAAAAGGGAGACATAACAACGGAAACTGAGGAAATCCAAAAAATCATCAGATCCTACTACAAGAGCCTGTACTCAACACAACTGGAGAATCTGGAGGAAATGGACAATTTCCTTGACAGATACCAAATACCAAAATTAAATCAGGACCAACTAGACCATCTAAACAGTCCCATAAAGCCTAAAGAAATAGAAGGAGTCATAGAAAGTCTTCCAACCAAAAAAAGCACAGGACCAGATGGTTTCAGTGCAGAATTCTACCAGACCTTCAAAGAAGAGTTAACACCAATACTCTTCAAACTATTCCACAAAATAGAAACAGAAGGAACACTACCCAATTCCTTCTACGAAGCCACAATTACGCTGATACCAAAGCCACACAAAGATCCAACAAAGAAAGAGAACTTCAGACCAATTTCCCTTATGAACATCGATGCAAAAATACTCAACAAAATTCTTGCCAACCGAATCCAAGAACACATCAAAACGATCATCCACCATGATCAAGTAGGCTTTATCCCGGGAATGCAGGGTTGGTTCAATATACGGAAATCCATCAATACAATCCACTACATAAACAAACTCAAAGAACAAAACCACATGGTCATTTCATTGGATGCTGAAAAAGCATTTGACAAAATTCAGCATCCTTTCATGCTTAAAGTCTTGGAGAGAACAGGAATTCAAGGCCCATACCTAAACATAGTAAAAGCAATATACAGCAAACCGGTAGCCAGCATCAAACTAAACGGAGAGAAACTTGAAGCAATCCCACTGAAATCAGGGACCAGACAAGGCTGCCCCCTTTCTCCTTATCTTTTCAATATTGTACTTGAGGTACTAGCTCGGGCAATTCGACAACATAAGGAGGTCAAAGGGATACAAATTGGAAAGGAGGAAGTCAAACTATCATTATTTGCAGACGACATGATCGTCTACCTAAGTGACCCAAAGAACTCCACTAGAGAGCTCCTACAGCTGATAAACAACTTCAGCAAAGTGGCAGGTTACAAAATCAACTCAAGCAAATCAGTGGCCTTCCTATACTCAAAGGATAAGCAGGCTGAGAAAGAAATTAGGGAAATGACCCCCTTCACAATAGCCACAAACAGTATAAAGTATCTTGGGGTGACTCTTACCAAACATGCGAAAGATCTGTATGACAAGAACTTCAAGACTCTGAAGAAGGAAATGGAAGAAGACCTCAAAAAATGGGAAAACCTCCCATGCTCATGGATCGGTAGAATCAATATAGTTAAAATGGCCATTTTGCCTAAAGCACTATACAGATTCAATGCAATACCCATCAAAATCCCAACTCAATTCTTCACAGAGTTAGAAAGAGCAATTATCAAATTCATCTGGAACAACAAAAAACCCAGGATAGCTAAAACTATTCTCAGCAACAAAAGAAAATCTGGGGGAATCAGTATCCCTGACCTCAAGCAATACTACAGAGCAATAGTGTTAAAAACTGCATGGTATTGGTACAGTGACAGGCAGGAGGATCAATGGAACAGGATTGAAGATCCAGAAATGAACCCACACACCTATGGCCACTTGATCCTCGACAAAGAGGCTGAAAACATCCAATGGAAAAAAGATAGCCTTTTCAACAAATGGTGCTGGTTCAACTGGAGGTCAGCATGCAGATGAATGCGAATTGATCCATCCTTGTCTCCTTGTACTAAGCTCAAATCCAAATGGATCAAGGACCTCCACATAAAGCCAGACACTCTGAAGCTAATAGAAAAGAAACTGGGGAAGACCCTTGAGGACATCGGTACAGGGAGAAAGTTTCTGAACAGAACACCAATAGCGTATGCTCTAAGAGCAAGAATTGACAAATGGGACCTCATAAGGTTACAGAGTTTCTGTAAGGCAAAGGACACCATCAAGAGGACAGATCGGCAACCAACAAATTGGGAAAAGATCTTCACCAATCCTACATCAGATAGAGGGCTAATATCCAATATATATAAAGAACTCAAGAAGTTAGACTCCAGAAAACCGAACAACCCTATTAAAAAATGGGGTACAGAGTTAAACAAAGAATTCTCACCTGAAGAACTTCGGATGGCGGAGAAGCATCTTAAAAAATGCTCCACTTCATTAGTCATTAGGGAAATGCAAATCAAAACAACCCTAAGATTTCATCTTACACCAGTCAGAATGGCTAAGATTAAAAATTCAGGAGACAGCAGGTGTTGGAGAGGGTGCGGAGAAAGAGGAACACTCCTCCACTGCTGGTGGGGTTGCAAATTGGTACAACCACTCTGGAAAGCAGTCTGGCGGTTCCTCCGAAAACTGGGCACCTCACTTCCAGAAGATCCTGCTATACCACTCCTGGGCATATACCCAGAGGATTCCCCACCATGTAATAAGGATACATGCTCTACTATGTTCATAGCAGCCCTATTTATAATTGCCAGATGCTGGAAAGAACCCAGGTATCCCTCAACAGAAGAGTGGATACAAAAAATGTGGTATATCTACACAATGGAGTACTATTCAGCCATTAGAAACAATGAATTCATGAAATTCTTAGGCAAATGGATGGAGCTAGAGAACATCATACTAAGTGAGGTAACCCAGACTCAAAAGGTGAATCATGGTATGCACTCACTAATAAGTGGTTATTAACCTAGAAAACTGGAATACCCAAAACATAATCCACACATCAAATGAGATACAAGAAGAAAGCAGGAGTGGTCCCTGGTTCTGGAAAGACTCAGTGAAACAGTATTTGGCAAAACCAGAACGGGGAACTGGGAAGGGGTGGGAGGGAGGACAGGGGAAGAGAAGGGGGCTTACGGGACTTTCGGGGAGTGGGGGGGGGCTAGAAAAGGGGAAATCATTTGAAATGTAAATAAATTATATCAAATAAAAAAAAAAGACCAAAAAAAAAAAAAAAAGAAAATTTGACTAAATAGTATAATTATTAACCAACAAATACATGGTTACTTAGTGCTTTTCTTTATAGTAGGTCATATTAAAATTTGAAAGCTATCTTGAATTTATTACAGGAACAGGAAAGTTTTTTTTCTTGAAAGCTTGGGCCATGTGAGACTGTGAGCATTAGTAATGAGACATGTGTATTAGTAATTTCTCAAGTAGAGTCTGTTCTGTTCTATTTGAAGAAATGATAGTGATATACCAAGTCATGCTTGCCAACTGGTAGGTGCCAGTCACTTCAGGCTTGTTTAATCTTGCTCTTTGTCATTTGTAGCTCATAAAATCAGCAGCATTCCTCTGATCAAAACTTACATCACAAAAGCAAATATCACATAATATTTTAGATTTTTTTTTCTGTTAAATAACAGTCTGTCAGTTTAAAAAGAATATAACTCAACTATTGTTCTTATAATATAGGCATAAGGAATAATATGAAATACAGAATTAAAAGAAAAGTAATATATTCTAGACAGATGTCTAGAATCTCAAACTCTGAACTTTTATTGCAATAAATTATCCCAAGACCTTTACAAAGAGTGAAATATAATAAGAATATTTACACAAATTCAATTTAATATTTTGAAATTTCACCAGAAGTACTAATAGAAAGAATGATAATATATTGATGATTTTTATCACAGAAAATATGAGGAATTTCTTAATTCACCATCATTTTATTTTTACAATACATTTAAAAGTACATTGAAGCATGATATATATAAAAGTTTGTATAAACATGTACATATAATATATATGTATATATATTTAAAATGTACTATGATTATTTAGAAAGTTTCTTCAGTGTTGCAAGGAATATTCATGAACTTGAACAAAAATTCATTTTTTTTTAAAATTAAGGACATATGTAGAGATTTTTAAATCCTTTGAAGTTAAATTAAAATTCTAATATATCATTTGCATAATCAAGTAGATAAAATTTTCTTTAAGACATCTGTCACTTTGAGTATATTTACTTAAAAGTCATGTATAATAATGTGTTTTGCAGTTATGTCTAACTAATATATCATATCTTTTTGCTATTTGATAATATAAAATGCTTTTGATTGTGTATATTTCCAAAGATATGCAAACAATGACTTCTAGACTGAGATATTTGACTACACTATTCAATGTGATTTCTTATGATTTCCAGTAAAGATTTTTAGTAATACTCCATTAAAAGACAAGGCTTATTTGTTTTGTGCACCTAAAAATGCCCCTACTTACTACTTCAGAATAAAAAGCATCTTAGTGTAGAGATCCTTGGCCTATCTTTTCCCATATGACATGCACACATTTGATTATCTGATTATAGAGACAACTTTTCACGTGTGGACAGCCCACTATGTTTTCAGCTTGTTAGTTCCTGGTGACTGCATGTTAATGATAGCTGTAATAAGTTACATTCATAACCATTCATGAAATTAACTCTAATGCCAAACACAGTGCCAGACTTTCACAACATTCATACTCTGGTTTATATTGACCTTTCCAGCAAACATGAACTAGATTATATTTACAAAATTGTTACTAAAGATTATGGGCATGATTGGTTTCACTTCTGCATTGTTAAAAAGAATTATTGAAGATCTAACACAATTAACTTATAATTACTAAAGTCTATACTGCATAATACAGAATCAATTTTTCATTCCTCTTCCTATTTTTGATTACTAAGGTATTATTTTAATAATTCAAATAATCATGTGGAAATATTTTCCTATATTTCAGAAGTGAGGAAATTATCTGCTGATAGTGATGAGAAGGTTGTTCAAAATTAAAGCTCTCAGGAAGAATCTCTCAGAGATATATTTAAGACAATCAAACCATTTGTAGAAGCAGCAAATAAAATAAAATCACATTGAACAAAACTTTTAGGCATCTGTGCTACCAAATTGCATAGAATTTTTTGCATAGTTTATTTTGTTGTATTCAATTAAGTGAATGAATATAAGGCAAAGCACTTTCTCCAATTAGTTACAGTATAATGACCAAAGAGTGAAAATAAAACATAAAATTTCTTAAAGGGCTAGTATCCTCAGTAAGGCAATCAGTGCCGCCTAGATACACAGTCTATCCTGATCAGATCTATTTACTCATATTGTAGCAACTTTCAGCATTCATTATAGCATATCACATACTAACTTCTGCTTATTTCCCAACTTGCTCGCTCAAACAAAAAAATAAATTAGCACTTTATTCAGTGTTTTCTAGGAATTTTGTTTTTCTTGCTTTTATTTGTGTGTGTGTGTGTGAGTTTATATATATATATATATTTGTGTGTGTGTGTGTGTGTGTTGTGTTCAAGTATTTAAGTGTGGCTATTTATATGTGGAAATCAGAGTCTCTTGCTTTCTTATACTCTATATTTGTCATGGTTTTTATGTTTTGCCACTGTATATTCTATGATAGCTGGTTCACAGCTTTCTACAGATTTGTTCCTCATGTCCCTGAAGCAACACTATGATTGTAGACATGTGCTAGTATACCTAGCTTCATGTGGGTTCCAGAAAATTGAACTTAGGTACTTATGCTTCTGTGACAAAATCTTTCCTTAATGGCCCAACTCCCAACCTTGATTATCCTTTCGTCATCCTCTTTTGTTTACACTTTTTTCTGAAAAACTTAACTATATTAAATTTATCATGACAATGGAGTGTTGATCCATCTTGACTTAATTTTCAGTATCAATTATTTGATGCAACATAATGCATAGCTTATTAATTTCTCTGTTCACACTACCCTTTTCCAACCATTGTGTTCCTAAAGAAGAATTCAAGAAGTTATACAAAAGAATAGATCATGCCTTTCAAATAAGGGATTCAGCAAAGATGTCTTCCTGCCATTTTAAAAATCAGCCTAATCCCTAACTTCATGTTTGTAAATGTTACTTGTTCCTCAGTACTGTACCTATGGGAAATAGAAGCCAGGGGATTGTATAAGGTAAAAGTAAAGTTTCAGAAGTAATTCAATTTTTATTAAAAATTATATAGATTAAATGAAGCCTTTTAATATATTCTTACTCCTGATGTTGAGTGCCATACTTAATTTGTATTAGGGTAAATAGTGAATCGATGCTGAAGAAGTCATAAGCATTAGATTTTATTTAAAAGGAATTTGGGAAATACTATATGATGAGGAAAAAGTAGAATTGTGTACAGTAAAATTCTTGACTTCTGATGACCATACAATGGTTCATTTCCTTTTCCTTTTCTGTTTTATGATGATGCAAAGGGATTATCATCTACCACTCCACCAGAAGATTTAAAATTTTCTCCTTTGCCAGATAGAGTAACTTGAAGATGGGTTTCTATTAGCACTTGGGTTTGTCAGGTTGCATCTCCCAATAAATATACAAACCAATAGGTAATCAGCCTAAACTGTACCCTATACTGTGACAATAATCTAAGGCAATGAATATATATATATATATATATATATATATATATGTATATGCATATACATATATATGAAGCTATTGAAATTTGTTTGGTATATTGCTCTATATCTTTCTGATAAATTCAGAAGCATCTTTATTTTCAAAGCTTAGAGCCAAAGAAAAAGAAATTGGAAATCATTCAAAATATGAGGGACTTTGAGACACATCAGTAAATAAAAGTTGTGTTTAGTAAGAATGCAAACCTGAATGTAACTTCTATCTCCAGAATGAGTGTAAATGGGAGAGTGACCTCAAAATCACAGTCCTGATGAGGTGAAAACTGAAGAAACTCTGAGATTCCCAGCTCTCACATACTTGGGGAATCATATATACCACTGAAAGTGTTTAAATTTAAGGAGGTGTCTTTAGAGGAATAACAACTGAGGTTGATCTCAGGCCTACATATGCAAGAGAACTTCTTTCTTAAATATATGTGTTTGTGTGTGTGTGTGTGTGTGTGTGTGTGTGTGTGTGTATGAAAATGCTAGTCAATGAAGAAGGCTCTGAAGCATATCCCCAATATCAACAATGATTCTGGCTGACCAACAATATAAAAGAGTAATCTAAAATGAGAGGACATTCTCAGTCATCTAATTAAGAAATAAATAATAAAATAAAATAAAGTTTAAAATTGAAAAACAGCAAACATTGAGTCAGGTTTTGTGACAAATACCTATAATCTCAGTTCTCAGGAATAAGAGGCAAGCAGACCTCTCTGTAAGTTCAATGCCAGCCTGATCTACTTTGCAAATTTGAGACTTATTATGGCTATGTAATGAGACACTATCTCAAAACCAAAACAAGAAAAGTAGCAAAAGTTTTAGTGCCATGAAACGTCCCTTTGTAACAACTGGCTAATTGAAAAAATAGGGGAAACAAACATGTGATTTTAGAAAGAGACTGGAGAGAAACTTGATTTGAATAAGAATATTTTAGCCAGATATTAATAGTAATGATATGGCGAACACCGGGATCAGAGATTTTTTTTTTCCTCTCATGCTTTTCTACTTTTAATACTGAGAACTTTTAGTGTGATTATGTAATGTTTCCAAAATATGTTGAAAGGCTGAAATGTAGATAGGCCCCATAATCATGTGCTGTTTATATTAGAATTTAAAAAAAAGTATATGATCTGCCAAGTCTACAGTAAATGCAATATATATTTTTGAATAGTGTGTCCTTGACATTCAAATCCCATGTATGCATGGAAATTACCTAAGAAAAAATAACTTACGTAATTTTCTATTGCTATGAAGAGATAACAGGACCAAGGCCACCTATAAGAGAAAGAATTAAATTGGGTCTTAGATACAGTTTCACTTACAGTCTACTGCCATCATGGTAGGAATTATGACGGCAAGAGGAGAAAAAATGGTAGTGCAAAAGTAGCTGAGAATTTCTGACTGACCCAGAAGTTGGAGGAAGAGACTGACTCTGTTGCTGGCTTCTGAAACATCCAAGCCCACAACTCAGCGACATTATCTTCTCCAACAAGGCCATACTTCTCCTTCCTACCACAGTTCTACCAAACAGGGACCAATTATTGTATTATATGAACTTTTGTGAGCCATTCTGATTCAAACTACAAAAAGAATCCAAGATACTGATATACCACATAATCTTATTGAGTTCCCCAATAACTTTTCTCTTTATATTTAAATTAATATCTTAACGTATTTTGAAATAGTCTTGCTTAATTATATCATTGCTGGTAGAGCACAAAACATTTCGCTGAATTCTCAGTGAATATAGTAGATCATGTTTCAAAGACATATTATGCTACATTTATTGCCTAGACAAATATAGATTTGATAATTCTTAATTTATAAAGTAAATATAATATTATTGGCATTATTTTAACATGAATGATTACAACTTAAATAATCATTTTATTCATTGAACTGCTGAACACAACATTTTATTTAAAAGGTTTATATTAAGGATTTTCTTCTCATAATCAAATTAACAGTATCATTACTCTTGTACATTAAGGCTTTCTGAATGGTTACATGCACATTAGCACTGTGATTCTGCTAGGTTCGACTGACAAGAAGAAATGCAAAGTAACTGATGGGCAGGGAAACCATAGCATGTAATTTCTTTCTTCCTTCTTTCTTTTTTCCTTCCTTCCTTTCTTCCTTCCTCCCTCCCTCCATCCCTCCCTCCTTCCCCTCCTCCTCTTCTTCCTCCCCCCTTCCTCCTCCTCCTTCTTCTTCCTTTCTCTCTCTCTCTCTCTTTCGCTCTTTCTTTCCTTCTTTCTTTTTTTGCACCAAGGGATGATTGACATTCAAGGTAAGATGAGGCAGAACATAGATTTAGCAATATATTTAGGATTCTATGGTTCAAACATGTATGTTGCTTACCTCTGGAATTTCATTTTAATATTTTTCTGGTCACAGGTTCACTCTAGATGACAAAAAAAAAAGGAAAGTAAATGCACAAATAAAGAGTAGAAATTAGTGTACAGATAATACAAAGTTCATCAGGAACACAATAAAATGCCCCTTCTTTCCTATGTATATTAAAAAGTAGTTGTGCAAATACTATTGTAATATAATTCTACTCTTAGGCTGTTTAATAAACAGAGGATATGGAATCTCATCCTAGATCTTGTCGGATCAGCCTCCAGGAGAATGAGGTACAGAGCAAGACTTTAAGGAAATGGGAAAGCTAGGGGACTTAGCTAGGGGACATATTATCTGAAATGGATCATGGTAGTTTGCCCTTCCTATTTAGCTTTGAACAGGCTAAATAGACCTTAAGTGTTTGCCACCAGGTGGAGTCTTTTGAATTGCTACACCTGGAATTTCCTACAGGAGTAGCCTGCCTGCTGAGCTTGCTTTGCAACATAATCCAGCTGAAACAAAGGATGAAATACAGTGCTGAATATTAAACTTTGAACCTTGTCTTGGCTTCATCCTTCTCTCCCATCTTGTTCCTTTTTCATTTCCAGTCTCCTTTTCAGGTAACCCAGTACTTCCACACACACCCTGCCCCCACTGATGGCTACACGATAGCAAAACTACGAATGCTAAAATGAAAGCTTCAGATAGGAATCAAGAAAGCCAGTTCACATGTGAAAATGGACTTTGATTTTGAAGAATATAATCACAGAGAGAGAACAACTCTAATGCAGGGAATACAGGAATTAAAGACCGTTAATTTCCCTAAATGGTTGAGCATGGTTTTCTGGTTCAACAGCTGGTAATCTGAGGACTATAAGTACATATGGGCACAGGCTCCTCATGAAATCTTTCTAGCATTCCAGTGAACATTTTCAAGTAAAATCAAAGATACAAAACAATTAAAAGCTGCTTAACATGTAGCCTTGACAACAAAGATACTTAAAGTTCCTTCAGATTTCTCCTTTTAATGTTGATAGTGATAACAGGATCTCATTTACTTTTTACAGATTTTTCCTTCCATGTTGAATATAACCTCCTAATTGATGCTAAAAAAAAACAGTGAATCATAATCATTGTGTTATTCTGAGTATATAAATTGAATGAGATCCTATATATTTGTACTTGTGACACACTTTCTATAAATAAGCCAATGGAAACAAATAGTTTTGCACATTTCAAAAGTGTTAGCACATTATTTAATGAAAAAAGAGAGCTAAAAATATAATAATCCTTAAATATGAAACATTATGTCACATGACCTGGATTTCTTTCACCAGATAATGGACTGTAATTCCACAGAGATGTTCAGACACAGCCAAATCTTCTATTCAAAGATATTGATCTGTTGACAACATTGTTTGAAAATGACTTTAATTTCAGTTCCAACAAATGACTCATGCAGATTTAAAAAGGAAGTTCAGGCCACATAAATAAATTTATTCTTGTGTTATGAAATTGCCTATTATGACTGTCTGACAGTACTTTAGTATTTAATTTGTCTAATAGAAATATGTGAGAAACATTCTGAATAATAATTATGATATATTACATTCTTTAGATATTAAATGTTTTATAATTAGCAAAAGATTCCTAAACTATTTTATTCTGATAAGTATACAATATTAATGTCATGTGAAGATCCTTTCACTATTCGTAAGGCTTCTTTTCAAACAACTTTTAAGCACATTTTTTTGTGTATATGATTAAGATCTGCAAGATTTTTGTAGCTTGCTGCTTTTCCATTTTACATATCATTATCCTTTTGCACAATGATTAGTTAATGCAAAAATAATTCCAACATGTGAAAGGTCATTGTAAGCTTATTTTATCCCTTCATAAACCTCATTTCATCTGATTTATTTATTTATTTACTTATTTAAGACAGCATTTCTCTTTTGCTTATTTTTAAAATAATTTTTATTTTGAAAATATTTTCGCAAAATAAAATATAGCAAGATAAATGAAAAACTTTCACATCAAAGTTGGGCATGGCAAAAAGGAGAAAAAGATTTCTAAAAATAGGCAATAGAGTCAGAGATATACCCATTATGTCAGAAGGCCCATATAAATACTGAGCTCATAACTATAACATATAAACAGAAGACCTTGTATATACTCATGTAGGTCCTGTACTTTCCAGTATCGTTTCTGTGAACCCTTATGCTTCTTGCTTAGTTGATTTCTGGGGCCATGTTGGTTTCTTCTGTTGCAGAATTTTCCCTGTTGAATCACATGAAAAATTAATACAACAAGTAGCCTGTGATTGGACAGGGAAACGGAAAGCAGAGCAAAGTGTTGGAGAGACAGAGACAGGGAGGCAGGTAGTAGAGAAGGAAGGAATATGGAGCAGGAGAAAGAAGATCCAGATTCTGCATGTCTTTAAATAGCCACAGGTAGCTATGAATATAATAGGAGGGTAGAATAATTGGGGCAACTTGTCTAATCTAGGTAGACAGCTTGTATCATTATGAATTGGCTCTGATATTATTGTGTAGGTATCTTGTGAATTGAGAATTTATTGATATATAAATCTGACTGGTTAATAATAAACTTAAAGAGTTTGATTTACAGGGTTACTGGAATTTGGGACCACTGACCACAGCGGGTTTATCACTGAGAAGGTACGTGCAGCCAGGAGAAAGGATGAGAAGCAAACCTGAGAAGAAAAGGCTGCCAACTGGGGCTGTCTAGAGACAGTGAGATCTCTGGACAGATAGTAGATGGGTGTCAATTGGGAACTTGCTGTTTTTTTAAGTATTCCACTCAACATCCCTCCACTCGTTTCTGCTCATACAATCTTTCTGCCTCCTCTTCCACAGTATTTCCTGTGATCTGGAGATAGAGACCTCCAAATTAGACTCTCCACACCATGCCAGCTTGCAGGTCACTGCACAGGTCTGCTGTCACAGGAAGCCCCTCTGATGAGGACTAGACAAGGCACCAATCTATGTGCATAGCAGAATATTATTAGTAATCATTTCATTGATATTCTTCTTCTTCTTAATCTTCTTCTTCTTCATCTTCTTCTTCTTCCTTTTCCTCTTCCTCTTCCTCTCCTGCTTCTTTTCCTCCTCCCCCATCTCTTCTCCTCCTCTACTCTTCCTTTTCCTCCTCTTCCTCCTCTTCCAAGCCGTCCTTCTCTTCTGTTTGGCTAATCATGCTTGTTTGAACACTAGTTCTCAATTCATATTGTGGTTGATAGAAAATATCACCATTTCTATATTTCTTAGGGTTTTTTATTACATACCTGATAGTCTTAGTCAGGGTTTCTGTTCTTGAACAAACATCATGACCAAGAAGCAAGTTGGGGAATAAAGGGTTTATTCAGCTTATATTTCCACATTGCTGTTCATTACTAAAGGATGTCAGGACTGAAATTCAAGCATGGCAGGAAGCAGGAGCTGATACAGAGGCCAAGGAGGGATGTTTCTTACTGGCTTGCTTCCCCTGGCTTTCTCAGTTTGCCAGGGGAACCCAAGACTATCAGTCCAGGGATGACACCACCCACAAGGACCCTCCCTGCTTGAAAACTAATTAAGAAAATGCCCCACAGCTGGATCTCATGGAGGCACTTCCCCAACTGAAGCTTCTTTCTGTGATAACTCCAGTCTGTTTCAAGTTGAGACACAAAACCAACCAGTACACAGATTTTCTGCAATAAAAAAATATTCATTTGCTTAGATGTTCTTAACATGGACATAAATTAATATCTAAAAATTAAATGAGTAACTACAAATAGAAGAGGAAGAGGGAGAAGGAAAAAGTGGAGGAGGAGGAGGAGGAAGTGGAAGAGGAAGAGGAGGAAGTAGAAAGATACCAGAAATTGTTCCTCATGCCTTTAATCCTAGCACTCAAGAAGCAGAGGCAGTTCAGTATTAGAGCAATTTCCAGGACAATCAAGTTCACATAAACATTTGCCAGAAAAAAAAAAAAGCTACAGACAGACATCTTCTCTCTGTGTGTGTTCTCCTAGGGCTGTAGCAGAACACCAGCTGCAGTCGCCTTTCTCCCTTGCCCACTTCACATTTCCTACGATAAATCTGTCCACAGTTTTCCTTCCCTTCACTCCTTCCAAATCCTCCACACCTTTTCTCTTCCCCATATCCAAACTCCTTCTGTTTCTCTTTAAAATTAATGTAATAATAATAATAGTATTTTTTCATTCTTGTTAATGCTGGTTAAAATGATTGTTATATTAGTATAGATGGAAATAGTTGCTTTCTATCACAACCACATCTTACCAGATAATAAATTAAGAAGCAGTGCTATGAGGGAGGATAGTAGATATTCTGTAGGTAGAGGTGCATATTTTCCCTCTCCATAGACAGAGTCAGTGAAAAAGAAACCCTGCTAGTAAAGGGGGAGTCCTTTATTTTGTGCGGAGAGCAGAGGGCTACCTGGACAATGCCTGATTTTGTCCTTAACTATCAGGGTGGCAAAAATGACTTTCAAAGATGATGTGAAAAATTTAAACCATGTAAAGAAAAGAAAAGAAAAAAAAAGGACAAGCCTCTAGCTTGATGAAGCATGGAGCCTTGTATATTAAAAATACATTTTTTTTATTTATTCGATATATTTTTTATTTACATTTCAAATGATTTCCCCTTTTCTGGATCCCCACTCCCCGAAAGTCCCATAAGCCCTCTTCCCTCCCCTTATTCCCCCATCAACCCTTTCCCACTTCCCTGTTCTGGTATTCCCCTATACTGCTGCACTGAGTCTTTCCAGAACCAGGGGCCACTCCTCCGTTCCTCTTGGACATCATTTAATATGTGAATTATGTCTTGGGTATTCCAAGTTTCTAGGCTAATATCCACTTATCAGTGAGTGCATACCATTATTGATCTTTTGAGGCTGGGTTGCCTCACTTAGTATGATGTTCTCCAACTCAATTCATTTGTCCTCGAGTTTCATGAATTAATTGATTCTAATGGCGGAATAGTACTCCATTGTGTAAATATACTACATTTTTTGTATCCATTCCTCTGTTGAGGGACACCTGGGTTCTTTCCAGCTTCTGGCTATTACAAATAGAGCTGCTATGAACATAGTGGAGCATGTGTCCTTATTGCATGCCAGAGAATCCTCTGGGTATCTGCCCAAGAGTGGTAAAGCAGGGTCCTCCGGATGTGTCATGCCCAGATTTCTGAGGAACTGCCAGACTGATATCCAAAGTGGTTGTACCATCTTGAAATCCCAGCAGCAGTGGAAGAGTGTTCCTCTTTCTCCACATCCTTGCCAATACCTGCTGTCTCCTGAGTTTTAACCTTATCCAATCTGACTGGTGTGAGGTGAAATCTCAGGGATGTTTTGATTTGCATTTCCCTCAGCTCCTTGATCTTCCACAAAGGAGCTGAAGACTGTTAAAAGTACATTTTTTTTTTTTTTTGAGACAGGGTTTATCTGTGTAGCCCTGGCTGTCCTGGAACTCACTCTGTAGACCAGGCTGGCCTCAAACTCAGAAATCTGCCTGCTTCTGCCTCCCAAGTGCTGGGATTAAAGGTGTGCACCACCACTGCCCGACACTAAAAATACATTTTAAGAAAGCCAAGAGGAAGATTTAGTGGGAAGACAACACACTATGTAAATTGTTGGCAAAACATTTTCTCATTAAAATAACAGCTGATGGACATTTTTATCAAGTTCAAGCAATTGCCTAAAGAGGAAAATGCTGAACATTGGAACTGACACATGGCCCCTTCAACAAAGAATAAACATTTAACTAACCTTAATGGTCTGAGCAGCTGGTAATTTTCCAGAAACAGTCTAATCATTATCATCACAGCAAAATATCATTTGAAATGGTGCTAAAAACATTGTTATTCACTATGTGTTTATAACATTGTTTCTTACACTTGCTACATAGCCAATATTCCATATAACTTAAATCTAAGTGAGCCTCTTTGATGCGTATTACCAGCCTTCAACATTTATAAAGTTAAGTAAATTATTAAGATTATGCTTCACATCTCCTATGCAATGGTGGTTGAATGTTGTAAAATAGCATCAAAAATAATATTTTGAAGTCTGTTCAATTGCCAAAAAATAATTTGTGCCTGATACTAATAACTAAATATCGAAAAAAGTTTTTTTTTAATTTGGTCACCCTATTTTTCATACATATTTTTATTGAAAATGAAATCTGGTATAACTGTCCAGATTGAATGTTTAAATATTTGTTATAACACATAAATTATCTATAATAAGGAGCTCCTTATGCCGTACATACACACCCCTGCTGTGCTCTCTCTTGCCTCTCCCACTCCCATTATTTCCTTTTGTTTTCCCATCTAGTTCTTCTTCTACTTTCATGACTTTTCCTTCTAGGGAAGGTATGAATTTCATTAAGATGTTTAAGGAGCAGATGTGAGAGTTTGGTTATAGGAACACATGTCCATGAACAGTAGAAAAAAATGTGCACCAAGAAAAACGTATTTACTTTGCCATGAACCATTATTCAAACCTTAACTGTTTTGAGATGTAGGACACAGACAGTAAGCTCTTCCTCTTCCATTACATGATCTTTATCCCAATGTTATACAGCATATTTGCATGAAATTGAAGCTGTTTGAGTTGAAGTGTGCAACAGAAATAGCTAATCCTGGACTCAGTGATGCATTCTTTCTCTTTGTATCCCTACTGTCTCCTGGTTTTCTGAGACTTCTTATATGCTATTCCCTATATAATAAAAGGTATAGTATAGAAGTTTAATTTATGACAATAAATTAAAATGTCTTACATTTGTGACAATAAGATCAGTAATGTGAACAGAGGTAGAAAGTATCAGTTTTAATTTGAGACATGTATGTTTTAATAACAATTCTCAACTACTTACTGAGGCGATTCTGTGAGCTATGGACCAACCATTTCATTTTAGAGAAAAGAAGAGAGAGAGAAACAGAGAGAGACAGAGAGAGAGAGAGAGAGAGAGAGAGAGAGAGAGAGAGAGAATTTAGCATCAACTCCTGATTCCAAAACTAGGTTGTCTGCAGAAATTGAAAAATATTTGACTAATTTCTGTGTCATTCTTACATGTTTAAATATCATCAAAATGTTACATCAATATTACATCTAAATAAACAAATATCATTTGTCTCTATTGGTTTATCATGGCTAATAATCCTCTATGTGAATAGAATTAACAAAAAAGATTTCTGAGCACAGTTGTAGTTATCCAAAGACATCAATCTCATGAATTTCAGGGAATACCACTTTTGCCTATTTCAGCTCTAGCTGTTCATAGAATACCCTAACCTTGGAATAATATTACTTTCAATATTCCTTTACCCTTCTTTTCTTATTTAAACTGTTTTTGAGATTATAGGATAAGTGCATTCTTTTGTATATAGACTGTTTTATTTACTTTCCCCTTTTCTACTCGCCCCTCTTCAAACCCCCATACCATACCCCCTCCCTGTGCCTCTAAGAGGGTGCTCGCCCACCCAGATACTCCAGCCCCACCTTTCTAGCACCCCACTCTGCTGGGGCAAGAAACCTCCACACAATCAAGTGCCTCCCCTCCCATTGATGCCAGATAAGGCAATCGTCTACTATATGTGTAGCAGGAGCCATGGACTCATCCATGTGAACTCTTTGGTTTGTGCTTTAGTCCCTGGGATCTCTGAGATGCTGGTTAGTTGATATTGTTGTTTTCCTATGGCGTTGCAATCCACTTCAGCTCCTTCAGTCCTTCCCTACCTCTTCCACTGGGGTCCCCAGGGCTTAGTCTGATGGTTGGCCATGAGTATCTGCATCTGTATTAGTCAGTTGCTGGTAGAACCTCTCAGAGGGTAGCCATACTAAGGTCCTGTCTGCAAGTATTTTTTTTGGCATCAGGAATAGTGTCAGAGTTTGATGTCTGTAGATGGTATAGATTCCAAAATGGGGCATATGTGGATGGCCTTTCTTTCATTTCTGCTCCATTATTTTTGTTCCTGTGTTTCCTTTAGACAGGAGCAATCCTGGGTTAAAAATTTGGGGATGGGTCAGTGGCCCCTTCCCTCAACTGGGGGCCATGCCTACCTACTGGAGGGGGTCTCTTCTGTTTCTATCTCCCCTCTCTTGGGTATTTCAGCTAATATGATCCCATTGGGTCCTTTAAGCTTCTCACATCTTTGGCATCTGGGACTTTGTAGTGGTTTTTCTGTTCTTCACAATTTCCAGTCTCTCCATCTAAATCTTCACATGTAACTTTTGTTGCTCTTTCACAAATTCATGGAATTTTTTTACATTAATTATGGTTACAAGTGTGTATATTTATATATGTATATATACCTAAATATAATGTGTGCTCTTCATCATTTTAATGGGGAAGCCTATTTTACCCACTCTCAAAATTCATGAGTTGTTTGTAGTTCTTGGTGTAGGCCTGAAGCTTGTGTGTTTTCCTTCATTTACTTTGGTAAATCAACTTTAGTCCTTCTTCAGCTCACCTTTTGATAGTCATATTGATTCAATTTATGGCTGTAGCTTTCACCATCACTAGGAGACAGGACACCCCATGATCTTTTATATGCTTTCTTTAACCCTCTATCTTTTATACTTTTTCAGCCTCTTGAATGTTCCCTAAACCTTCAGTAATGTAATATTTTGTAGATGTATCTGTTGACACTGACTCAAAAACTGTACATTTTCAGGGTGTGGCTTTCTGTAACAGTCCTTTTGTTGTTTTTCTTCCATAATTGCTTATATATCTGGATGTAAGATATACCTTTTATAATCTACAATTTTCATTATCTCTGTTATATATACATATCATATATCATATATGGATATATACATATACACATACACATATATGCACACATATATACGTATACATGCCTCAGGTTTATAATTGAAATATATTTTGGGCAGCTAAAATATAAAATATTATCAATCCAATATTCTAGTTTATAATTTCCTTAAACTTGGGTTGTAGTACTAGTTTTTGTTTATTTACATTTATTGTCTACCATTTTCACTTTTCAAACTCAACTGGGTGACTAGAATATTATTTTGCCTTGGTTGTAATATATGCTTAAAATTTATTAAACATCTGTACTGGCTAGTTTTGTGTGTAACCTTGACACAGGCTGGAGTTATCACAGAGAAAGGAGCTTTAGTTGGGGATGTGCCTCCATGAGATCCAGCTGTGGGGCATTTTCTCAATTAGTGATCAAGTGGGGAGGGCCCCTTTTGGGTGGTACCACCTTTGGGCTGGTGCTCTTGGGTTCTATAAGAGAGAAGGCTGAGCAAGCCAAGGGAAGCAAGCCAGTAAGAAACATCCCTCCATGGCCTCTGCATCAGTTCCTGCTTCCTGACCTGCTTGAGTTCCAGCCCTGACTTCCTTTAGTGATGAACTGCAACATGGAAGTGTAAGCTCAATAAACCCTTTCCTCCCCAACTTGCTTCTTGGTCATGATGTTTGTGCAAGAATAGAAACCCTGACTAAGACAACATCTAATATTCATTGACTATTATCAGGAAATAGTACCCATTTTTCATAAATTTAAATATTATGTTTATTTATACTGTATGTGTATATGTGTGTGTGTCTTTGTTTGGTGTGTCTGTTCCATTATTTGTGTAAAGAGCATAAGAAAAATTTTGGGCTTCACTCTGGTACAATTTGCCATACTGAAGTGTCAATGGAAGGTAGCTTAACCACACAGGAGTGCAGAGAGGCCTGGCTGAACAGGTAGAACCACCCCTGCCCCTCAGAGGATCACTCCAGGAACCCTCTGACAGAAGGCCTCTGGTTTCTGTCTCAAGCTTAGGACTACCCTCTGCCACCGTGCTCACAGAGGTAGCTAACCACTCAGGAGTGCAGAGAAGCCAGACAGCATGGGTCGGACCACCCCTGTTGCTCAGAGGAAACAGTCTGAAATCCTGAGGACACAAGAGCATAGGATCAGCCTAGAATAGGAATCTTCCTATTTCTGCCTGTACCCAGAGTTGATCAGAGCCACAGAACTCTCTATGCAAGTACAATCCCAAGAGAGCTAGTCTCACAGGAGTTGCTACATGCCTGTGTATACAGAGGAAAAACTGAACTCCCAGGAGCACAGACACAGAGGATTGCATGACAGATAAGCCACAGTCAGAGACAGCAACACCAGTTAACACCAGAGATAACCACATGGCAAAAGGCAAATGCAAGAACATTACCAACAGAAACCAAGACAGCAAGTACCATCTGAACCAAGGTCTCTCACAACAATAAGACCTGTATACCCCAACACAAGAGAAAAGCAAGATCTGGATTTAAAAATCACATATCATGAAGCTGATAGAGGATTTAAAGAAGGACATAAATAACTCCTTCAAAGAAGTACAGGAGAACATGAGTCAACAGGTAGAAGCCCTTAAAAAGGAAACAAAAAAAATCCCTTAAAGAATTACAGGAAAACACAAACAAACAAGTGAAGGCACTGAACAAACCATCCAGGAACTTAAAACAAAATAGAAACAACTAAGAAATCACAAAGGGAGACAACTCTGGAGATAGGAAACCTTTGAATGAAATCATGAGTCATAGATGCAAACATGAACAACAGAATATAAGAGATAGAAGAAATAATCTCAGGAGTTGAAGATACCATAGAAAACATTGACTCAACAGTCAAAGAAAATGCAAAATGCAAAATGCTTGTAACTCAAAACATCCAGGAAATCCAGGACAAAATGAGAAGACCAAAACTAAGGATAATAGGTATAGAAGAGATTTTATTGAAGATTTAAAACTTAAAGGGCCAGTAAATAGTTGTTTATGTTGTGGATTACCTTGATGGGTTTCCAAACCAAAGAAGTGAAAGATCTGTATGACAAGAACTTCAAAAAAAAAAGGGCCAGTAAGAAGCTAATACACTCAAGAGGAGTAGAAGGCAGAAAATCATCAAACTCAGGGCTGAAATGAACCAAGTAGAAACAAAAAGAACTATACAAAGAATCAACAAAAAACAGAAGCTAGTTCTTTGAGAAAATCAACAAGATAGATAAACCCTTAGCCAGACTAACTAGAGGGTATAGAGACAGTATCAAAATTAACAAACTAAGAAATGAAAAGGGAGAAATAACAACAGAAACTGAGGAAGTTCAAAAAATAATCAGATTCCACTACAAAAGCCTATACTCAACACAACTGGAAAATCTGGATGAAATGGACAGCTTCCTAGAGAGATATCAAATATCAAAGTTAAATCAGGATCAGATAGACCATCTAAACAGTCCCATAACCCTTAAAGATATAGAAGCAGACACTGAATGTCTCCTAGGCAAAAATCACAGAACCAGATGGTTTTAGGGCAGAATTCTATAAGACCTTTAAAGAAAATCTAACACCAATATTCTTTAAACGATTCCACAAAATAGAAACAGAAAGAACACTACCAAACTCATTCTATGAAGCCACAACTACACTGACCGCCAAACCACACAAAGATCCGTCAAAGAAAGAGAATTTCAGACAAATTTCTCTTATGAATATCAATGACAAAATATTCAATAAAATTCTTGCCAATCAAATCCAAGAACACATCAAAACAATCATTCACCATGATCAAGAAGGCTTCATCTCAGGGATGCAAGGATGGTTCAATATACGGAAACCCATCAAGGTAATCCACAGCATAAACAAACTTAAAGAAAAAAAACATATGGCCATTTCATTAGATGCTGAATAAAAAGCATTTGACAAAATTCAGCATCCTTTCATGTTAAAAGTCTTACAAAAATTGGAAATTCAAGGCCCATACTTAAACATGGTAAAAGGAATATACAGCAAACCAGTAGCCAACATCAAACTAAATGCAGAGAAATTTGAATCAATCCCACTAAAATCAGAGACTAGACAAGGCTGGCCTCTCTCTCCATAACAATTCAATATAGTACTTGAAGTACTAGCTAGAGCAATTAGACAATAAACGGAAGTCAAAGCAATACAAATTGGAAAGGAAGAAGTCAAATTATCACTATTTGCAGATGATATGATAGCATATTTAAGCAACCCAAAAAACTCCACCAGAGAATTTCTTCAGCTGATAGACAACTTCAGCAAAGTGACAGGATATAAAATTAACTCGAACAAATCAACAGACTGCCTATACTCAAAGGATAAATAGGCTGAGAAAGAAATAAGGGATACAACACCCTTCAAAATAGTCACAAACAATATAAAGTATCTTGGTGTGACTCTAACCATAGAAGTGAAAGATCTGTATGACAAGAACTTCAATTCTCTGAAGAAAGAAATTGAAGATCTCAGAAGATGAAAAGATCTCCCATGCTCGAGGATTAGCAGGAATAATATAATAAAAATGTCCATCTTGCCAAAAGCAATCTACAGATTCAATGCAATCCAAATCATAAACCCAATTCAATTCTTCATAGCATTAGAAAGAGCAATTTTCAAATTCATTTGGAATAACAAAAAATCCAGGATAGCTAAAACTATTCTCAACAGTAAAAGAACTTTTGGCGCAATCAGTTTCCACGACATAAAACAGTATTACAGAGCAATAGTGTCAAAAACTGCATGGTATTGGTACAGTGATAGACAGGTAGATCAATGGAATAGAACTGAACACCCAGAAATGAACCAACACACCTATGGTCACTTGATCTTTGACAAAGGAGGCAAAACCATGCAGTGGAAAAAAAAAAGGTAGCTTTTTTAACAAATCGTGCAGGTTCAACTGGCTGCTAGCATGCAGAAGAATGCAAATTGTTCCATTTTTAATCTCCTTGTATAAAGCTCAAGTCCAAGTGGATCAAGGATCTATACATAAAACCAGATACACTGAAACTAATAGAAAAGATACTGGGGAAGAAGCACATGGGCACAGGGAAAATTTCATGAACAGAACAATAGCTTATGATCTAAGATCTAGAATTGGCAAATGGGACCTCACAAAATTACAAAGTTTCTGTAAGGCAAAGGACATTGTCAAAAAGACAAAAGGACAACAAACAAATTGGGAAAAGATCGTTACCAACCCTACATCCCACAGAGGACTAATATCCAATATAAATAAAGAAATCAAGAAGATAGACTCCAGAGAACCTAATAACGCTCTTAAAATGGGGTTCAGAGCTAAACCAAGAATTTTCAACTGAGGAATATCTAATGGCTGAGAAGCATCTAAAGAAATATTGAACATCCTTAGTCATCAGGGAAATGCAAATCAAAACAACCCTGAGATTTCACCTCATATAAATCAGAATGGCTAAGATCAAAAACTCAGGAGATAGCAGGTGCTGGCAAGGATGTGAAGAAAGAGGAACAGTCCTCCACTTCTGGTGGTATTGCATGCTTCTACAACCACTCTGGAAATATGTTAAGGCTGTTCCTTAGAAAATTGGGCATAATACTACTGGAAGACCCAATTATACCACTCCTGAGGACATGAGCAGAGGATTCCCCAGCATGTAAGAAGGACCCATGCTCTACTATGTTCATAGCAGCACTATTCATAATTGCCAGAAGCTGGAAAGAATCCAGATGTCCCTCAAAAGAGGAATGGACACAGAAAATTTGCTATATTTACACAATGGAATTCTACTCAGCTATTAAAAACCATGAATACATGAAATTCTTAGGCAAATGGGTAGAATTGGAAAATATCATTCTGTGTGAGGTAACCCCATCACAAAAGAACACACATGGTATACACTCAATGACAACTGGATATTAGCCCAGAAGCTTGGGATATGCAAGACACAATTCACATATCAAATGACACCCAAGATGAAGGAAGAACAAAGTATGGATACTCTGGTCCTTTTTAGAAGGGATAACAAAATACCCATAGAAGGAGATACAGAGACAAAGTGTGGAATAGAGACTAAGGGAAAGACCATCCAGAGACTACCCCACCTAGGGATCCATCCCATATACAGTTACAAAACCCAGACACTATTATAGATGCCCACAAGTGCTTGCTGACTGGAGCTGGATATAGGTATTACCTGAGAGGCTCTGCTAGTGCATGACAAATACAGAGAGGGGCACTCTCATTCAGCCACTGTACTGAGCACAGGGTTCCCAATGGAGGAGCTAAAGAAAGGACCCAAGGAGTTGGAGAAGTTTTTAGGGCCATAGGAGGCACAACAATATGAGCCACCCAGTACTCCCAGAGCTCCCAATGACAAAAGCATCAACCCAAGAGTACACATAGAGTTACCCATGACTCCAGATTCATATGCAGCAGAGAATGGCCTTGTTGGACATCAAAGGGAGGAGAGGCCCTTACTCCTGGAAAGGCTCAATGATGCCGTGTAGGGGAATACCAAGACAGGTAGCTGGAGAGGGTTGGTTGTGGAACAGGGAGAGGAGAGATGGCTTATTTTTTTTGTATGTGTGTGGGGGGACCAGGAAAGGGGACAACATTTGAAATATAAAGAATATATATAATAAAGTATAAAAAGAGGGAAAGCTTCAGTAAAAGACACTGATAAAAACTCAGCCACCCACACTGATGAGTTTTATGCCACAAAATACAGGAAGATTTGTTCTCAGACTTTCTTCAGGCATAGAGTTGAGTTATAAAAGTTTACTTACTACTTAGACCAGCATCTTCTAAATCAAAACATTTGTCTGTTTGGGATGCCATGGGGTTGTAGAATGTTGCATTAGTTACTTTTTACCCCCATGGGAAAACACTGTAACCAGAAGTAACACAAATTGGTTTTATAGTTCCAGAAGTATGACAATCCATCAAGGTAGGGAAACAGGGCAGCAGGAAGCTGAGAATGGAGAATTCATTTGCATTGGTCTGCAAATGAATAGGAAATGGAAAGAGGAGGCAACTGGAAGTAGAGGGAGGATTTTAATGTAAGTGCCAGAGATTTCCTCTAGGAAGGCCACACCTCCTAAAGCTTCCCAGGAAGCACTATTAGCTGGCTGCTTGGGACCTGGTATTCAAATAGGAGAGCCCATGGGGGGCATTCTCATTCCAAGCACCACAGTGCTTTGGTATCTTGCATGAGGCCCACACTTTGATCACTCATATGTTGTATGCCCGAAGTCCCAGCAAAAGTGGAGGTAGGAAAGTAAGCTAAAGGTTATTCTCAGTTTTTTAAAACAGTTACAAATTTTCCTTTATGTAGCACTGGTGTGGCACATGCGCAATATCCCCCACATTCTCCATCCCTGATTCAGCATCACCAAGAATCTACAGTAAACTTCAGGATCCCAGCTTGCTGTTCACAGCATAAACTCATATCTTATGATTGCTACAGCAGATGCCAGAGAAATCCCAAATTTTCTGTATCTGCTTACTTATCCCAGTCCTTCCAAACCTTCCCTATTGATTTTATAACACAGTTTTGCTCTCCCACATTATCATATTGTTGAAAGCAAAGAACGTATTATCTTCTTAGTTTCATAACATGCTTTTAAAATCCCTCCATCTTTTGTCAAGGCTGGATAGCTCATTTTCTATCACTGAGTAACATTTTCATTTTCTCAACTTGTCTCTGTGTTGATTTACCTACCACAAATTGGACATCTTGGTTGTCTCTAAGTTTGTTAAATATGAAGTACATCTACCAAAATATATTCATGTGCTGAAGTGCATTTTCAACTTAA
This sequence comes from Apodemus sylvaticus, assembly GCF_947179515.1. Classification (NCBI taxonomy): domain Eukaryota; kingdom Metazoa; phylum Chordata; class Mammalia; order Rodentia; family Muridae; genus Apodemus; species Apodemus sylvaticus. Next base: position 43,472,047 of record NC_067479.1, read on the forward strand.
TTGGGTGTGATGGTTTGTATATGCTCAGTCCAGGGAGCGGCACTATTGGGAGGTGTGGCCTTGTTGGAGTAGGCACTTCATTGTGGGTGTGGTCTTTAAGACCATCATAGTAGCTGCCTGGAAGCCAGTATTCTGCTAGCAGCCTTCAGATGAAGATGTCCAATTCTTAGCTCTTCCTGCACCATGCCTGCCTGGATACTGCCATGAGGATAATGGACTGGCCCTCTGAATCTGTAAGACAGTCCAATTAATCATTGCTCTTATAAGAAAAAAAAGAAAAATTGTGGGCTGTTGTCTCCTTTCACCGTGTTTACAGGCATGTACCCATAATTACTGAACCTTCTCACTCCTCCAACTTTCTCTCTCTCTCTCTCTCTCTCTCTCTCTCTCTCTCTCTCTCTCTCTCTCTCTCTTTCTCTCTCTCCTTCTCTCTTTCTCCTCTCTTTTTCTCTTTCTCTCTCTTTGTTTTTAATTTACTTATTTTGAAGAATCATGATTTTATACTGATGATGATGCCAAATTATTTCTCTGTATTTATCATTCTTCATTAAAAGAGATCAACATTGTTACTGTCAACTTTATATACAATGACTATGAGTTTTAGAGTTTCTTTGCTTCTATCAAAACCCTTCTTTGAAAAAAATATATTTTCATGAAAATAAATAAATTAGTTAATAAAAGAAAATATTTATTTCCATACAGTTGCAACAGTATCTTCAAAGAAAAAATTCAAGAAGTTAATGAGTCAAAAATAAAATTGAGTTTTAGTATGTGAATCTGAAGTACAAAAATAAATCCTTTTAAAGAAAAATATAAAATAAACCATCAGTATACTATGGAGAGGTCAAGAAACTTTGGAAATAATTTTTTCCCTGACCCTACTAGAAAATTCCCCAAGTACTGCCTCCAAAAAATGGGCCTGGGTATGCCTCAATTCATCACCATTTTGATGAACGGTTAATAACTGTATGCTGGTAATTTCTGAAGAATAAAAGCTTTTTGTCTTTTCATATTATTTGAGTCTGGAGTCTTTCTTCAGTGATTCTTGGGCCCTAACACTATAAACATTTTGTTGCTTGAGGTCTTTGTATGTTTAAATGAAATCTCTATATTCATTTTATCCATTCTATTATTTTAATACATTATCATTATCATTTACATATCTAAGCAGTCTTTAACTTCTAATAATTTACTACATCCTGTTGAAGACAATTGAAATGTAAAATAATTTCAGAAATAATTTAACCAGGACATTTTTTATGATAAAAATTTTTCCAAATGTTAGATTCATGTTTAATATTGAATGATATTTTCAAAATAAACTGAAGATAGTTTATTTGTTCCCAAATAAATGCATTTCTTTAAAGGAAACATACCGACAATAAATTTTAATAATCAGCCTTGCTGAAAACCTAGAGAAATAAAAGTAGCTAGGAATCTCTGGTGGAGTAAGAATGTGATTGAGTAGTGTGAGAGGGGTGGAGTGAATGTTATGGAAATGCACTGTGTGCATATATGAAAATAAAAATAAAACTCCCAAGTGTATTTTCAAATATTGTTCTACATTGCACATACTAAAACTTTTCTACTCAGCCATCCATATTATCAGTTAAGTCATGTGTTAAAGAGAAGTGGAAAGAATTAAAAACAGAAAAATATAACAAAATCTGGCCAAGTTCTCTCAGGGTTAATTAGTTTCTGGTTGGAATGCAGCTTAGTGTAAAATAACCAACATGGTTCGAAATACTCTATTTATGCTTCTACTTTTAGAAACTGAATGCTGTTGTTTTATGGCAAGCTCCTATTTTCACAGTGCTTCACTGTTTCTTATAGAGAGAACTGTTAAAGATTTATAAGAAGCTTCTCTTGTATAGGAGTTCTCTAAGAGGCGAAAATCTTCCATCTTGGAAGGACATTTCCAAGTCTCCAGGGTGTTTGAAAGGATGTAAAAAATACTTTAAGGAAAGGTAAACTATTCCATTCTTCTGGGAAGCTTGCTAATCCAAAAAGTGAACAAGTCAAAACACTGTAAATTACTGGGAAATAAGCAGAGGAGTTTAGCCCTCTCTTTCTCCAGTGCTTGATAAGTTGTAAGAAAAGCTGAGAGTCAAATCCAGGGAAGCTGAGCTGCCTAGAAGATTCTCAAACATTAGAATGTGCCAGGAAGGCCTTTCATTCAGTTTCTGCTTCATATTTGTTTCTGTATCTCCTCCCATGGGTATTTTGTTCCCCCTTCCAAGAAGGACCAGAGTACAGAGTATCCATATTTTGGTTTCTTTTTTTTTTTCTTCTTGAAGTTCCTGTGCTCTGTGAATTGATCTTGGGTATTCAGAGCTTCAGGGCTAATATCTACTTATCGGTGAGTGCATACCATGTGTGTTCTTTTGTGACTGGGTTACCTCACTCAGGATGATATTTTCTAGTTCCATCAATTTGCCTAAGAATTTCATGAATTTGTTGTTTTTAAAAACTGAGTAGTATTCCATTGTGTAAAAGCACCACATTTCTGTATCCATTCCTCTGTTGGGTGACATACGGGTTCTTTCCAGCCTCTGGCTATTATAAATAAGGAAAGGCCATTCAGAGAATACCCCACATGGGGATCCATCCCATATACAGTTACCAAACCCAGACACTATTGTAGATGCCATCAAGTACTTACTGATAGGAGCCTGAATGGCAGTCTGCTCTGAGTCTCTACCAGTGCCTGACAAATACAGAAGTGTATGCTCACAGCCAACCAATGGGCTGAGCACAGGGTCCCCAATGGAGGAGCAAGAGAAAGAACCCAAGGAGCTGAAGTGGTTTGCAGCCCCATAGAAGAAACTATAACATGACCCAACCAGTACCCATAGAGCTCCAAGGGGCTAAACCACCAACAAAAAGAGTACACATGGAGGCACTAGACCAATGGCTCCAGCTCCATATGTAACAGAGGATGGTCTCATTGGACACCAATGAGAGGAAAGGTCCTTAGTTCTGTGAAGGCTCAGTGTAGGGCATGTACCAGGAAAAAAGACATATGTCAAGTGGTATTGAAAAAGCAGAGTAACAGAACTCCTTGGAGGAGCTACCCAGAAGTTCATACAATTAATCTGAGGGACTGGACCCTCTCTAAATGGTTGTTCTTTCTGCAGATTGTGCACTACGGCCTAGATTTCCTAATTTGTGAGTGACCATCACGCTCCTATGGTTTTTTTGTTGAGGAGGCCATAATCTCTCCTGTGAGTGACCCCTCACTCATATTCTTGTATGTAACTTCAATAAAGCCCATTGGCTCACCAAATCACTCTTACGATTTTTTCACTTTGATTTGTTGTGTATTCCCTAACTGGTATCAGAAGACATATGTTGATGTCTCCCTAGGAATAATGTCAGAGATCAACTTTTAAGCTCAGTTACTCATCTAGAAAATATTCTATTCTATTTATTTTCCTGTAACATTCAAATCAGTTTACTTGTAGAGTTATATAGAACTTATATAAAAGAACATACATAGGTTTCAATGTGTCTGCTAGGCCAAAATAATTCTGGGATACATGCTTACCTTCAAACTAAATAAAATATTAAATATTTGTTTTTTCATAATGTAAATAAATACTTAAAGATTTCTCATTTAGATTTCCCTATTGCATTTGTCATGAAAACTTGATTTCAGATAATAATAAAAATGATAAATTATAGAACATCTGTAAATATTTACTGGTTGCTTATTACTAATTGTCATTTATTTCTTAGGTCCGATCTGAAATATTATAGAGTTAAGGACTTAACTCTCGATATTTTAGGACTTTAGAAAATCCCTGGCAATCGATGCAATCATAAATTGCATATTATAATGCCCCCAAAACTGGTACACATGGTACTCTGGAAAGTGCTACATTCTAGTTAATTATGCTTCCTACTTATAGAAAATTCGATAAAAAACCATCCAGAATTGTGGACACTTAAACAGAGTATTATTATTTTGTTACTTTTGTTTACAATATCTAATCTTCTCTGTGGAATAATTTAAATCCAGCAACATACCTGCTTTGGCATCCATATGATCTCTTTAAAATGGAGACATACCATTAGTACACACCTTTAATTCCTAACAATGAATGTAAGGTTAGTTTATAGAAGGAACCACTCATTTTTGAAAGTGATATCTAATTGAGGGGAAGACAAAGTGACAAATCAGAGAAAAATTGGACAGAATGAGTCAGAGATCAGATATTCCCAACTGACACATGAACAGCACCCAAAAGAGGGACTACTTAAGTGGATGGGGGAGAGGTGGAGAGGGAGAGAGAGGGTGAGAGAGGGAAAATGGCAATTTCACAAGGGACAGTTTTTACAGAGACAGGATACAAAGTAAACATTTCACAAGGGACAGTTTTTACAGAGACAGGATACAAAGTAAACACGCCAGGCACAAATAATGATAATAATCCAGAGAGAGAAGGAGCCATAAGATTAGACCATTGCAACAGTTAGTATGAGTCTAAGCAGAAAGATGAGAGGAGCTGCACTGAATCAGTCAGTTTGGAAGAATAGTTTGTAGTGAAACTACATGCTTCCAGGCCTAGACCAAGAGATAATGAAAAGATAGACAAGCACTCTGGGCTCAGTCCAAACCATGAATTCACAAAGACTGTGTATGGCTCCAGTATCCTCATTTCAGATGAGGAAATAAAAGTGACATTTACATTTACATCTCTTTCTAATTGTGCAATTTCTTCTGAGATCCCATTCCCTTTTCTATTATGTTTATGATCTCTGGTTTTGTTATTAACATGTATGTAATCAGCCTAAGTATATTTCTGAAATAGTAATATGTGTGATGAAAATGTTTATAGGTCCTAGGGTTTTTGGCAGACACTCATAACCCATGGTTTGATATTGTTACTTCATCTTGAATCATTTCATTTCATCCATTCACTGATTTCAAGTTACCTTTAGATTACCCCTGTTAATCTATTCACCAAATAAAGTACCCTTTCCTGAGATTGACTTTTCATTTTTTTTTTGCTTTTAAACTGCATAATGACTATCAATATTTACTAATCTTTCTGTTACTATAACTCAATAATTCTCATGCTGGGGTTGAGCTATTTGTACTAATCCCCTAGAGGTAGCACTTGGCAAAATCTACAGGTTTTTCTGATTCTAAAGATGAAAGCAGGGTATCTATTGGAATTTAGTGGGCTGAAGACAGGATTATCGCTAAACATCCTGTAAGATTAAGAGTATCTATATACCATAAAGAGTTACTGACTTTGTATAACAGTGGGTTGAGATTACTATACCTTAGTTATCATAAACATGTATTAAATATTAGAATTTTTAGAGAAATAGAAAATATCCACCTAAAATTTCTAGTGTCCATGTATAGAAATTTTGTTTACTTTTTGAAATTCTACCACAAAATCTCTATATTATGCCAACTGTATTGTCAGTTGCTCTCTCTCCCCACATATATTAACATCTATTAGACCACCTCAAGGTAAATTTCTAATATCTCACTTGCCATTCAATTTCCATGTTGTTTTCTCATTACAGGAATACTTTACCTGATTATTAATTTAAAAGTTTTACTTCTTGTTTCTTTCTGCTTTCATTTATAATAATGTGAAAATACAATGATATTTTCATATGTGACATCATTTGTTCATATTTTACAATTTTTTAAAAATATTGAAATTCTTAAGTAGGATATTTTTTAGATGATATCATTGTGTTTTACAAAGTATGGACAAACCTGTAGAATTCAGTCTCTTGTTGAATTATTTCTCACACTCAGTTTTTTAATAACAGAAATTATTATTATTGTTAGATTTTTCACCTGATTAAAGACAATTCTGGCACAAATGGTAAAGAAAATATTAGAAATTGTTAATTCAATACATTCTTCAAAAGGACATAAGATAGAGAGACACAATGTGGTCCCTTAGATACAAGAAAAGCTAAGAGTTTGGAAGAATAGGACCAATGAATATTTACTATATGAAATACAAATATTTTCCAAATCACTCACATGCTGCCAAACTATTTGAATAAATTGTCAATAATTAAAAATCCATGTGTAAAGAGACAAGGGAGTAAACTTGAGTTGCTACTTACACACTTAGTATTTTTAAAATTGAACCAGAAACAAAGAAAATGAAATCAGATGTCTTGTATATCACTTGAAGGTTTTGTTTTCTATTTCAAAGTGCAGTAAATATATATTGAGAATATCTTGAAGAAACTGAAACATCACTGTGACTATCCATCTGGTAAAGCAATTTTTCATCCTATTAGGAGGTCTATCAAAAACATGAAAAGACAAGAAGAATAATTTTAGGTTGGAGATAAATCTCTATATGGTATCCCCAGCTTTCAAGAGAAATCATATAGATAAGAGTAAAAATCCATCTGATGGTGAGGCCCTGTTAGAAACTGGCATAATGAAATTTTATTTCTTAAAGACAAAACTTAAAGATGCTTAAGAAAATTGGAAATGCCAAGCTGGCAGCAACCAAGACAGACATATTGTCTAAGTTAAAAACAGACTCTTACAGTGATAGACAGAGTTCTTCAGCTGAATTGGCTACAGAGTGATGCATGGGTGCATATATTATATGGTATTACTCACTATAATGAGTACAACTGCAGACGTGAAATCTAAAACTGTTCCAAAGAATACTTTTATTTTAGTTAAATTAAATTAAGCTTTCTATTTTAACCAATAATAGCTTGTTTGGCCATAGTTTACTTTGTCACATTATAATATAGTCTGACTCCATTTTGGTTGTTTAACTGTAGACAGCTGGCAAGCACCTCCATCCACTCTGCCTGTGTACGCTACATAGTAACTAACTGATAGGAGCCCATGTGTTCTTGGCAGAAGTAGAAGGGTAAACCAAAGAACCCTCTGCCCACTTGGGAAACTGCACTTCAGCTTTGCTCTATAACGGCCATGAAGCTAACACCCTCTCCCTTCTTCTGTACAGTCACTAATCAGGCTACCATTACTTCCCCTGAAAGCCTTATATGTAAGTACTGAGTCCATATCTTCTGGATTAATATGTGGTATCTGCTGTATATACCTGTATATACCTTCAGAGTTAGTACAATACATCTCAATACATAGTATATATGCAGTAGAAGACTGATAAAAACTACATGGTAAACATTGTAGTTGTAGAGAACATCCTAATGTAACTTTTATTTTACATGACTTCTTAATAAAATACTTTCATTGATGTTTTAAAACCAATTTAATTATCATCTCTTTGGATACACAAGTTACATTCAGTATACTCGAAATCCCATATTATTTTAATATGTATTTTTAGGTACTGAAACAGAAGTGAAATTTAAAACTTCAACTATAACAGTTATCGAGGGAAAATACAGTCATGATATTTATAAGAAATAAATTATGAATGTGTACTGATGATACAAAATCTTTATACTATATAAATGGGAAAAAATTAGAACAAAACCACTAATGTTTGTACCTTGGTATTCCCATTCAATCTTAATGTTGACTAGTATTTATAAGCAGCACTGTCAGGAATTCATGACACAAAACAAAAATATTATTGTCATTTTCTACCAATATATTTATGCCTATATCTGTGCATGTACAAGCAGACTACTGGCCTCCTGGTACTGAAATTGATAAATTGTTTTACTACTTATCCACTATGATGTTGAAAGTTTACCTAAACCTATATAATGGGATTTTAAATTGTTAATGAACGGCTGCTCAAAACAAGCATTAATGTTTGGAGATATATGTATATATAACACAAATTTCAATTAACATCCATATTAAGAGATCTGACTATGTTTCAGCACATATATATGTATGTAAGTCATAAAAAATATGGTCATCTGGTTTTTGTATGTGTTTAAATAAATATTTATTCAAAAACTTAAATAATAACTACAAATATATTGTTTTATATATCAATATTATGATATCTAGAATAAAACTGATTATTTTAGTAGTTTTAAGTTTTCAATTTTTCATAATGGTTGTAATAAAATGGTAATTTTATGTGTATGTATTATTAATAATAACTTCAATCAAAGATATTTTTGATTTGAAAAAACATTGGAATATTCAATAGTAGCAAGAATGCTTTTTCAAACAAATGAATTCCTGGTTTGTTCTGTCCCTTTTAGTGAGTGTCTAAAAATTAAAAACCGAGTCTTTATAGCAGCAGCAATGAACCAAACTATTACTGAGACTTCAAGGCGCTCCAGCTGCATATGAAGGAGGTGTGAAAAAAGGAAAGTTCAACACTCTATAAAAAAGTAGTGTCTTCCGCACTCTGTGGGCTGCTGGTGACTGGGGCACACAGAGTAGTACTCACTCGGTGGGTGATTTTTGCAATAGCAGTCTGATCTCAGTCTAAATCCTAATCCAAATTTAAAACTCAAGATGTGTTTCATTGCTTCTGAGCCAACATTTTTCCAAACAAATCTCTCTATTTGAGCTTGCAGAAGGCTTTGTCACCTTAGGATTTTACCACGTTTCATATGTCAGGCTTTAGACTATCCCTTTTCCACCATGTATAAAAGTCAGACTCGCAGAGGACATCTGCCTGAGTGATAGCCTTTCATGGGAATTACTTTCTTTGGAATATTGGAGACGTTCTGTTTCTATATTTTCCTAAGAGACATATAATGTATAGAATAAAGATATAAAAGTTTCCAGTTTTATATATAACTTATAGTACTAGAAATAATAAAGTAATAGCTGAATGTTCTTTTGATAGCAAAAAAAATCACTGAGTTTTTTCTCCCAGGTGCTAATTATGATCACAAACATAGTTTAATGATAGTCACTGATGTTTTATGTTTATGCTTTAAGACAAAAATTTACTTTTGGTACATTATAAATTGTTTGTAATTGCTAAACTGTTCAATAAATGATAAATTTAAGTAAGATACTTGTGTGGCATTCTTTAACTAAAAACCTAAAAGAACATTTTTTCTTCAATATAACAAGAAATCTCTTGATTTATAAAGAGCAGTGGCATGGCATAAAATTATGACTGAACCCAAGATTTGTATCGTGGGAAAATGTATAAAGTCATGTAACTAATCTCCTTGATAATTTCCACTAAGTGAAAAGACCAATAAGTCTTTCCGAAAAGTGAAAGACCAATATTTGTTATATATCATTTTAGAGTTCTTGAAAGAATAGTCTCTGTCTAACCATTTCTAAATTAAATTGCATTTATCTAGCAGTAAGGTAAGTATTTATTGATGACTACCCAGCAAATTATTAAAGGGAACAGAAACTATGTGAAAAAGAAAAAGGCAAAGTTGGTCTCAACCTCACTATGTAATTGCATCTAGATTTGAAGGGACTAATCAAGTAAGCCTGTTCAGTGCTATAATTATTGACTTATACTACTACCACACTGAGTGAGGATATTTTAATCAAATTTTTCTTAATCTTTCATAGTTTTATACAATATAATTGAATAATATTTATTATTTTCCCAACTTCTCCCAATTCCACCCCAACCTTCTTACCTACCCTATTTCTTTTTCTTTCTCTAGTTTTATCTCTCCTTTTCTCCAAACTTACCTTTTCATTCTCTATCCTCATCAAATCCTTTCTTATTGTCCAATGACTCATGGGTGTGGAGTCTGCCCAGAGGCATATTTGGCCTAGCATTGGATATTTTCCTAAAGGAAATTGTTTCTCAATATCTCAGAAGTTATTAAAGGTAAATGCCCCATTAGCTGAGGTTTGGTTTCGTGGTTGTTCTACTATTACCTTCATACTGGGAGATTTCAGTCAAGATTATATTGGTCTATATCATTTATCAAAATCATTACGATTTCATATGTGCAAAATTATCTCATTCTTGCCAGAAAAAAACTTTTTTATAGTCATTCTCCATCTCTGGTGTTTACAATATTTCTGCCTCTCTTGAACAATGATACCTTAGACTTTGTGGTAGGACTGTAATACTGATGTTCTACTTAGGACCAGGACAGCCAACTCTTATTATGTGATTTTTTACTAGTTGTGTATCTCTGTGCTAGATATCATGTAGGTCAAGTTGTTTCATCATGGGTGATGAGAGATGAACTAGCAATCTACGGGCATAAGTCAATACAAGTCACTTTAAAACAATCTCCTGTTTATCTCTCTAGAAGTGATGGGACATGGGGAAATGGAGCTGATAAAATAACTTTTTTCCTTTTCTTTCTTTCTTTCTTTCTTTCTTTCTTTCTTTCTTTCTTTCTTTCTTTCTTTCTTTCTTTCTTTCTTTTTTTTTTAAAGAAAATGGGGTTACAAGATTCTTGTCTTGTTTTCTTGGAGTTTACACACAAGCACTTAGAATTCTCCTCACATGACTCTATTCTTAGATGATGTTCTAATATCCTCTCCACACAATAATTTAGAGAAATATAGTACTTTCAGAGTGTTTTTTATTTGAGGTGTTATAGATATGTCTAATTGTCTTTTGATATACATGCAGCCCATAAACAAGCAAATATAATCATAATGAAAAATATTTCAGTAGAGAAAGCATTGTGTATAATACTTTGCTATCAATAATAGGGATATGAACTAAGTTTAGTTCTATTACGTACATTATCATCCTGATCAGGAAAACCTCTAGGTAGCTTGAAAACAGTTGAAAATAGCTTGAAAAGAGGCCAATCATAAGTAGTACCAGTGTTTTGTAAGACGTTATCCCATATGAATGCAAATGTTATGATATCCTATGAAAATTATAAGTGGTATAAATCCCAAGGATACATCCTAAGGAGTCCCTTCTCTAGATAAATAAATGAAACTATTATGGTTACACAACCTAGTTGTAAATACAGTTATTAGTAAATATAAAAGGAGATGGATCATATAACATAGCATTGAAGCCGAGGAAGATAAAGAACATATTACCAGTATTCTAGTTCAGAGGCACTCATGACAAATGAACAGGTTAAAAAAGTTAGCATTGACAGGAGAATTTCAGGTGACAGGAGAATTGGGCTGGGGATTCTTCTCAGAAAAACCTCTTCCTTGGCGCATAGGGCCTTTTCTTGACTACAAGTAGACATACTTGACTTTTAACAACCAACATGGTTAATATCTCATTTTGCCCTTTAGCTGGAGATTTGATAATTTTCTGGTGAGTTCCTTTGTCTCCTCATGCCCTCAGCATTTGTTGTTGATGACCCAGGACAGAGCAGCTGAAAAGGATTCCAGAACTTTTTCAGTGGATCTTTCTGCAATGACAGATGACTAATCCTTCCTAATTTTCTTCTGAAAAGTAAAAATGGGGCAGGTTAATGCACCAGCTTGCATATTTTCTTCTGCAATAAAACAGAGGAGGTTAGAGTGCACATGCATAAGGAGCCTATTGCTAGAAATAATATGCAACACAAGCAGAATCTGAAGTGATATAAAAAGATGTATGAGTTACCCATAATACATGAATCAAAACAGACAGTTCTTCCTGTTGGGCTGAGAAAAAAGAAATATTAATAGTTTATGAATATCTGGACTAATAATTTCTTCTACACTTATAGATGTACCATCAATAACATAGCATCTTCCTCTGAAATGTGAGAAGGTTGGACAATTTTGGTAATCGCACATTCAGTTTGTCAGACAAAAGCCCTTATCTTATAGCTTATCAGCCAGATAATGATTTCCTATCCTTCCATAGTAATCTGTGAATGAAGTGTAAAATGACATAGGAGATCATGCTGTAACATGCCTAAAAATGATAGTTAGTTAAAGGTAATGTAAGAGAGCAAAGGTCAAGTCCATGTCATTGTTGACATTGACTTCCCCCCATATTTACTAATTGAACAAGAAATGAATGGTAAGCTGTTAGCATTGTAGAAATAAATCCTTTTCAAAGATCATCTCCATTTTTTAATAGAGTTATTTGGTTTTCTGGGGTCTAACTTCTTGAGTTCTTTGTATATATTGGATATTAGCGCTCTGTCTGATGAAGGGTTGGTGAAGATCTTTGCCCAATTTGTTGGTTGCCGATTTGTCCTTTTGATGGTGTCCTTTGCTTTACAGAAACTTTGTAATTTTGTGAGGTCCCATTTGTCAATTCTTGATCTTAGAGAATACGCTATTGGTGTTCTGTTCAGAACATTGGATGGTGGAGAAACATCTTAAAAAATTCTCAACTTCATTAGTCATCAGGGAAATGCAAATCAAAACAACCCTGAGATTTCACCTTACACCAGTCAGAATGGCTAAGATTAAAAACTCAGGAGACAGCAGATGTTAGCGAGGATGTGGAGAAAGAGGAACACTCCTCCACTGCTGGTGGGGTTGCAAATTGGTACAACCACTCTGGAAATCTGTCTGGCAGTTCCTCAGAAAACTGGGCACTTCACTTCTGAAAGATCCTGCTATACCACTCCTGGGCATATACCCAGAGGATTCCCTAGCATGTAATAAGGATATATGCTCCACTATGTTCATAGCAGCTCTATTTATGATAGGAAGCTGGAAAGAACCCAGGTAACCGTCAACAGAAGAATGGATGGAAAAAATATGGTATATATTCACAATGAAGTACTATTCAGCCATTAGAAACAATGAATTCATGAAATTCTTAGACAAATTCATGGAGCTGGAGAACATCATACTAAGTGAGGTAACCCAGTCTCAAAAGATCAATCATGGCATGCACTCAGTAATAAGTGGATATTAGCCTGGAAAACTGGAATACCCAAAACATAATCCACACATCAAATGAGGTACAAGAAGAATGGAGGAGTGGCCCCTAGTTCTGGAAAGACTATATCGTAGCAGTATAAGGCAAAACCAGAACAGGGAAGTGGGAAGCGGTGGATGCGAGAACAGGGGGAGGTAAGGGGACTTATGTGACTTTCAAGGAGTGGGGGACTGGAAAAGGGGAAATCATTTGAAATGTAAATAAAAAATATATCAAATAAAAAAAATCATCTCCTTGTGCTATAATACCTCTAGGAGACAATTATTTGGGAAAAGAAGTAAATTTAAAGGAAGTGAAGGATCCACACATTCTTTATTCTGAATTTAAAATATTCTTCCTCTTGAGTGAGATAGTAATGTAAATGGCAAAAATCCCTCCATCTTGTCTTCTAGAATTTAAAATAAAATTTAGAATGTTAGAAGTACCAAGTGTAGCTCATGGGGCAAAGGAGGAATAGGCAGATGAATTCTTTGTCTCTGTCATTTTTTAGCTTGCCTAGGTTGTGAAATTATATTTTCATAGGTTTCTTAAATCCTCAGCATTAACTGGAGAGAAAATAAGATTAGATTAATACCCAAATGTGTACCCCATGCTTCAGGGTCATTTTCAGACAAAAGATGATGCATATTTAAAGGAGGCTCAAGTAAAGGACCTGGGAGAATTTACAGGTGTGCTGTTTTTTTACTTTTGATTTAGGCTGTACATTTCTCTCTCTCTCTTTCTCTGTCTCTTTGTCTCTCTGTCTCTCTGTCTCTCTCTCTCTCTCTCTCTCTCTCTCTCTCTCTCTCTCTCTCTCTCTCTCTCTCTGCAAATTTTAAGGGTTGATCATCCAGTTTATGTTCCTTCACAAAAATTAGCCATGTCTTTCTCATGATCAATATCTTGCTTATTTTTCATAAATAATTAGATGATGTTAAAATTAATGCCCAAGTGACCAAAATTTGTATGGGAAAATTTCCCTTGTATATATGCCTTTTTGATATTTTTTCACACTCTCTCCCATACTTCCTCATTTAAAGTTTATTCTTCTGGGCACTAGGGATTATAATCATAAAAAATACTTGCAATAATCTAGGAGTTGTGATTTTTACACTTGTGCTCCTTCTTCCTTAAAAATGTGCTATACAAGCTCAACATAAAGCAAAGTCTGTCTCATCATTCTCACTCAGATGTTTCTGCAATATCCTCATACTCATGTCACTAGATTATTTCATACCCCTGTTTGGGCAACACTTGTTCACTTCTCTAGAGGCATGGGACATGGAGAATTGAGTCAATAAATGAGGCAGGACACAGTCTCAGGTAATGATCAATTTTATTCAGAGCATCAGACAAATCAAACCCTCTGAGGGTTAAGTGGAGTCTCATGAGTAAATTGTGCAATCAGAAAAGTTAACCTTACATGGTGGACAAGCTGCACATGGCAAACATCTTTACCCATAGGGTTATATGAATAAAAAACCAATAGCAAGATATAATAAATTGTCTGAGACAAACTCCTATCCTCTACATCTAAAAGGGCTATGGAAGAAGAATTGTCCCCAAACCAATTATGTTCCTTTGAAGAAATTAAGGCCATATGACTCTTGTCTTGGCTACTGAAATATTTCTTACAAACAGAATTATCCGTGCAGAACACCATTCTCAGATTGTGCTCTAACAATGTCTAATTAGCAAAATAATAATAGTGATAGGTTCTTTACCTCTGTTGCTATAGACTCTTACAGCTCCATGCATGTGTTCCGTCTTGTGAGGTGGGCCTTAGATCCAACCAGAACATAGTTTTGGTTATTGCCAAACATTTGTGTGATTATTGTGCAAGTGGCATATCTTGGCAGAGATGACATTAAACTAGAAAGACACAATGGAAAACATAAATAGTTGGCCTTTTTCTTTATGAACATAAAAATCATTTTTTCAAAAAGTACAAAATGAATTCAAGATTATGAACCAGTATAAGGTAGGCATTTTTGTTATTTTTGATATTACTTAGCCGAGTCACAAGGTTGTCTTCAATTCTATTTTTAATCTTTCCCTTTCACTTCATTATTTCATGTCAATTATTTTATAGGATGGATTGAACATATAGTATATTTCCTTTAAGATCATTCCCTGCTTATCCAACTGTGAAAATTCTTTCAAGCATCTATCATGCTTAAAATAAGTTTCCCTCAAAAAATTAAATATTGATGCTTTAATTTCTTATATCTTTATTATCAATAAAATTTTAATGTATAAGGATAATGAACAACAACTTTTTATTTATGAGCATACATATATATCTGTTTTTGAATGACACATGCTTAGATATCTGAAGAAGCAAGAAGAAGGCTTGAAACACTTGAAACTGAAGTTAGAGTATTCTGTGATTCACTGATAAGCAAACATATTAGTCTCTAGAAGATCAGCAAAAACTCTTTAAAACTGATTCATCTCAGCAAACTCAAGATGTGCTATTTATATTACAACAATTATTGTATTATATAAATAAATCACAATAATTTTCTAAATCAAATAGTAATTCAATAACATATTTTCAAAAAATTCTAAAGTTATTCATCTTTCTATACATACTTTATTCTAGGAAGAAGGAACAAGTAATTATTTAAATAAATGAAAGATAATCATTTTATATTTTCAATATAGAATAATATTTTTATTATTTTAAATTATAGGATAGTGAATTTAAAAATAGAAATAATGAGTGTATCAGGAGATGGGTCTCATTCCTAAATGTGCTTAAATTTAATTACAGATCAAATGGCGTGCTAAGGGAACATCTTCCAAGTAGGAAAGTATGTACTTTATCTTATAAAAGCTTTTTTTATCTTTTACATTAATGAGATGTTTTTGCTCAATAGGCAGGAATTGAAAATTGAATTAATAGTGAATCTGTGCAGGGATTTGGTGTTTGTTATATGGCATTATGTTTTCGATGCCTATCTGTGGTTTAAAACTTTGCAGTATTTTTCCTGATCCCCTCATCTAGACAATTTCTATGATTCAAGGTGTCTTCTTTTTTTTTAATCTTTCCCTTTTACTTCATTATTCCATGTCAATTTTTTATAGGATGGATCAAAAATATAGTATATTTCCTTTTCAAATTAGTCCCTGCTTACCCAACTGTGAAAATTCTTGCAAGCATATATCAAGCTTAAGATAAGGTACCTTCAATAAATTTAAAATATTGATGCTTTAATTTCTTATATCTTATTATCAATAAAATGTACAATTACAATTAATTACAAGTAATGTGTAACGATGATGAAAAATAACTTCTACAGTGTTCAAAATAAACCTATGTGAAGAGAGTAATGACTGATGAAGGGATAAGTAAGAAATCCTTGCCTCTAATTTCTATTATTATAATCCTTTAATTATTTTTCAAAAATAAAGCATTATGAATTTATTTTAAGTACAACAATCCTGGCACAGTTTTGTTGAGTGCATATGAGAAATCTGAACAATGTTTTATGTTCTTCATTAAAGTCAACATTGAAAGGGAAAGACATTGAAAATACATTTTAGACAATCACTTATAATAACATGAGGAAATGTCTCATATAATAATATGTGACAATATCTCTTTAGCTGTCCTGAAGTAGCTGGAATACTGTTCAAATTTTTTTATAACTTTCATCATCCACCCAATTGTTATTGTGCACCTCCAGCAAGGCTTGCAAGTTCCTTTTATATTCATAAGACTCCAGGATAAATGTCAGTTTCTTTATGGAACATGAAAATCTAGATGTAATTAACCAGTTACTATGTTCCGAAATATGAGTGATTACATATGGGTGAGTAGAGTGCTTAAACTTCTAACAAACATTTATCTGCGCAACCTTTTCTATTTTACTAGATCAGAAATACTGTGAGGAAAGACAACCTTATTTATTAAGGCAGTACCTGAGGCCAATATTAAATAATTTTTCAATAAAGCCTTTCATAACTTAATTGCAATCTTCCTTTTCAAAAATGGGTGAGGGAGCCCCCTTATAGAAGCTTGGGGGGAAGGGGTGGGCGAGGGGGTTTGATGAGGAGAAACTGGGAAAGGAGATAATATGATTTGTCAGTAAATAAAATATCCAATAAAAAAGAAAAAATGTATTATTAATACTTCTAGAATGTAAACATATAATATTCTGTATAATTTTATGCTCTTCTTCTGTCACTTCCTAGATCAATCCTCTGTTCCACATATACAAAACTTTGTGTACTCTTTTGGAAAATTCATTGGATCCCATTATACTTTTCTTTTTATTCTTTTTTATTGGATATTTTCTTCATTTACATTTCAAATGTTTTCCCCTTTCCAGGATTCCCACGGCCCAAACCTCCCTATACCACTCACTGTACCTCTGCTTCTATGTGAGTGTTCCCCCATCCACCCACCCACCTCCACATCCCTGGCTGGCATTCTGCTACACAGGGGCATTGAGGTATAATAGGACAAGGTCCTCTTCATGCCCTGATGCCCAAAAAGGCTATTCTCTGCTACATATGTGGCTGGAGCCATGGGTAACTTCATGTGTACTCTTTGGTTGGTGGTTAATCTCTGGGAGCTCTGGGGTTTCAAGTTGGTTAGTTGATATTGTTGTCCTTCCTGTGGGGTTCAGCCCCTTCAGATCATTCAGTCCTTTCTCTAACTCCTCCATTGGAAACCCCATGCTCAGTCCAATGGTTGACTCTGAGTATCTGCCTCTATATTTGTAATGCTCTGACTGAGACTCTCGGGAGACAGCTATATCAGGCTCCTGTCAGCAAGCACTTACTGCCATTCAAAATAGTATCTGGGTTTGGTAATTGAATATGAGATGTGTCCCCAGGTGGGGCAGTCTCTGGATGGTCTTTTCTTCAGTCTCTGCTCCACACTTTGTCTCCATATTTCCTCCCATGAGTATTTTGTTCTCCCTTCTAAGAAGGGACTCTGCTCCCACACTTTGGTCTCCCTTCTTCTTCAGCTTTATTTGATCTGTGAATTGTATCTTGGGTATTCTAAGCTTTTGGGCTAATATCTACTTATCAGTGAGTGCATACTTTTGTTCGTTTGTGATTGGGTTATCTCACTCAGGATAATATTTTCTAGTTCCATCCATTTGCCTAAGAATTTCATAAAGTCATTGTTTTTAATAACTGACTAGTACTCAATTGTGTAAACTTACCACATTTTCTGTTTCCATTCCTCTGTTGAAGGATTGGTGCTTTCCAGATTTTGGCTATTATAAATGAGGGTGGCTATTATGAACACAGTGGAGCATGTGTCCTTGTTATATATTGGAGTATCTTCTGGGTATATATCTAGGAGTGGCATACATGGGTCCTCAGGTAATAGTATTTACAATTTTCTGAGGAACAGCCAGATTGATTTCTACAGTGTTTGCACCAGCTTGCAATCCAACCAACAATGGAGGAGTGTTCCTCTTTCTCCATATCCTTTCCAACATCTGTGGTCCTCTGAGTTTTTGATTTTAGCCATTCTGACTGGTTTGAGGTGAAATCTCAGGGGATTTTTGATTTGCATTTCCCTGATGTCTAAGAATTTTGAGCATTTCTTCAAGTGCTTCCTGGCTAGTTGATGTTCCTCAGTTGAGAATTCAGTGTTAAGCTCTGCCCCCATTTCTTAATAGGTTTATTTGATTCTCTGGAGTCTCACTTCTTGAGTTCTTTGTATAAATTGGATATTAGCTCTCTATCAGATGTAGGATTGGTAAAGATCTTTCCCCAATCTGTTGGTTGCCATTTTGTCCTATAGATGTGCCCTTTACTTTATTGAAGCTTTGCGATTTTATGAGCTCCCATTTGTCTATTGTTGATCTTAGTGTATTTTGTAAGTGTGCACTAGAGCCTGTTAAAACCACTCGGCTGCACTCTTCTTCAAAATTATAAGTTCCCTCATTCTCAAGTTCTTTTGAATGTGGGATCCAGAGTCTGTAAAATAGTTTTGCTACTTTCCAAGCATGTGCCTATGCCTTTCATGATGAATATGCTGGCCTTAGAGAAAATTCTCAACCAACAATTTGATTCATTGGAACAAACTCAAAGGGAGGAATGTTGAGGCCTCCCATTCCAACCCTAACATATCAGAAGACATTTTGTTTCATACTTGCCAGCTATTTCAAGTTGTTGATGTATTATGGATTCCAGTCATTGACATAGGAGAGTAAATTGACTCAGATCTAGGTTAATATGCTGCCCACACATCCTGTTGTGTTCTCTATGAGGTATAATCTTAAGAAATTCGACAAAGCTTTACATAGGACCCATAAAATTGAAGGTCAATATGAATTAGCATGTTTAAAATGGCTTGAGTCAGAGCCCACCTCTGGGCATCACATCCTACATCTGCACATGAGCTCATTTTGGCATTTATTGTTATTCATTCATTTATTTATTTATTCATTCATTTATTTGTTTGTTTTAAGCGGGTCAGAAAATTTTTCATTCAGTTTGTAGCCTCAGCCTCCATATTCTGAACTATGGCCCTGATTTATCAATAAACCATCCCTGGCTGACAAAAGAAGGAGGAGGAGGAGGATCAGGAGAAGGAAGAAGAGGAAGGAGGAGGAGGATCAGTAGGATAAAGGGGAAAGAGGAGGAGGAGGAAAGTAACTGTCTCTCAGAAGCTATCAGTTGCCAATTGATTCTTAACTGTGTGTGTGATTTCATGACCAACACCTCTAATCTTAGATTGTATATTGCTTGAGTTTTCTCCAGTCCTGCATGCTTTCTGCCATAGTGAATGAGTGTTCACGTGTCCAACTGTGCAGTTGTGTCTGGTAATCTTCTACCACCTCTGGCTTCTGCAAGATTTCTATGTGGTGTGTGTGTGTGCGTGTGCGTGTGCGTGTGTGTGTGTGTGTGTGTGTGTGTGTAATATGGATATTCTTATTTCAGATGAACATTCTACCTGTTGTCCACAGAACCATGATCAGTTACAGACCATTGTAACTATTATAAGAAGAGCCTATTTTGATAATGATTGAGAGATTCACTGAATTATGGTTATAGCAGTACATTGTTAGGAGTAATTTTAATTCTATGTCCATTTAGCATAAAATAGTACTTCATTCTCCCTTAAGGGCCATGACCTGTCTTTCTACAATTGTTTATTAATATAATGGGCTAGGGTATGTGTTTTCTCTTATGGGGAAGGTCCTTTTAATCAGGAATCCATTTGACTCAGTTTGCTCTAAAAATAAACCTGACAACAGACAAATACAATTTCACAAATAAGAAAGAAAGGAAGGAAGGAAGGAAGGAAGGAAGGAAGGAAGGAAGGAAGGAAGGAAAGAAGAAAGAAAGAAAGAAAGAAAGAAAGAAAGAAAGAAAGAAAGAAAGAAAGAAAGAAAGAAAGAAAGAAAGAAAGAAAGCTCTCTAGACAGCAAAGGAAATTGCTGTCAGTAAAGTAAAAATGCAGTCTACAGAACAGGAGGAAATCTTTGAAGGCAATTGATCCATCTAAAGATTAATATCTAGATAATACAGACAAACCAAACATGTAAATGTGGCAAAACAAAATGTTCAATTAAATGTATCTGTATAGGGAACTCTCAAAAGATGAAATGGAAATGACCAATAAATATTTTACCATTTTAAAAACCACTAGTCATTTTAGAAATGAAACTACACACACTTTTCATTGGAAAGTGACTGTTAGGTGCATCTTCTCTTACTGAATATAGACCCAAGAGTTCTGTACTGTATATGTGTTGGGGACCTCATGTCAGCTGGAATATACTGCCTGGTTGGTGATCCAGTGTCTTAGAGAGGTCCTGGTTAATTGAGAGTGCTGGTTGTCCTACAGGGGCACCCTCCTTCTCAGCTTCTTCCAGCTTTTCCCTAATTCAACCACGGGTGTCACCAGCTTCTGTCCATTGGTTGGGTGCAAATATCTGCATCTAACTCTTTCGGCTACTTGTTGGGTCTTGTTGGCAGTCATGATAGATCCCTTTTTGTGAGTGCTCCATAGCCTCAGTAATAGTGTTAGGTTTTAGGGCCTGCTCTTGAGCCGGATCCCACTTTGGGCCTCTTGTGGGACCTTGTTTTCTTCCTCCTCTTCTCCATTTCCATTTCTGCAGTTCTTTTAGACAGGAACAATTATGGGTCAGAGTTTTGACTGTGGGATAGTAATCCCATTTCTCACTCTCTGTTGGAGGTGGGACCAACATGTTCCCTCTTCCCACTGTAGTGCATTTCATCTAATTAACCTCCCTTTGAGTACTGAGTATCTCAACTCCCAGGTCTCTGGAACATTCTAGAGGGTCCCATCAACCTCCTACCTTCTGAGGTTGCCTGTTTCCATTCTTTCTGTTCAAGGATTCAATCTTTGCCCCCACCCAATACCAGATCATATTCCCCTTTTCCCATCCCCCTGACCCTTTCCCTCTCTGGTCCCTCTTTCCCTTACCCCTTGTGATTACTTTTTTCTCCTTCCCAAGTTTTATGTCTTACCTTGAAAAAAAAAAGAGCTAACATAATTATTCAAATAGTAATGTACTTCTAAGCATTTATCAAAAGTATTTTATTATAATGTAGGATGTGATTATGCACATCTGTAATCATAGCAGTAGAGAAGCTGAGGCAGAAGAACTGCCACAAGTTTGGTATGCATAGTGAGCTCTATGCCAAGAAAAGCTGTTATAGTGAGATTTTACATCAAAGAGGAAGATTCAAAAATAAAATAATTTGTTACAATCACAGTCAAAAGTTCTTTTTGTTGGAGTCTGATCTTTTATTAGGGGCTAAAGCCATAGTGTCATCAGTACTAGTAAAATTTGCCAATGTCTCCAGAGATAGGGCTGAGATTATGTGTCCAATTTAAATCTCCAGGTTGGGATTTTGTCTTTCTTGGCTTACACGTTTTGTTCATGCTTTCACAATTACTGTTACCTTACATGTGCAGCTTCCTTCTTTTTTCCACAAGACAATGGTTTTATAGATAACTATACTCTGGCTTTTAAGTAACTGTGTTAATCACTATCTGTTGCAAATAGCTTTTCAGATGAAATGTTTGTCAAATTGTTTAGTACCATGACTATTTAGTGCCACAATAAGTAGTTGATTACCATCATAAGGACTTGTCCAGCTACAGGTTCTTATCCCAATAATATTTAAAAATATAGGTTTTGTATTGAAAAATATATAATCTAAAAAGGGTTGTTTGTTCCTATGACATTTACGCAACCTTTGCACCAGTTAGCATGTCTTGCCAAGTTAATAATTACTGTATCTGGAGAAGTTAGACCAGGTTATGATTGATGATTGAATTTCTGATCCTATAGAGTTTTGTATTAACATTGACCACATAATGAACTAAACAATAGGAATGAAGATTTCAGTCCAGATTAATTTTATCATAGTTCTTTGGTGGCATTTCTAGTCATAAATTCTTCCCATCAAGTTCTAGAAAATAATTGTGAACAATGACAAAAATCCTCTGATATTTGCATGGTCAGTGAGAACTCAGAGACCAATACTTAAAAAAAGTCCCATTTCTTGCAGTGATCACATAGTCTGTTAATCTATCATGGCTAGTAGGGGTATTATCATTTTACTATAAAATAAGAACAACTCTATATTAACATTTTATACAGATGGAAGATTCTTCAGTAGGAGATTTTCTTATCTCTTATGAAACAACTTTAATAGTATTCATCCCACATACTATTGCTCCTTTGCTCTCAACCTGAGTTCATTCTTCCTCATTTTCACATATGAGTTAATGCAAGCATAGACATTTTTCTCTGGAATGGTTTAGCAATATAATTATGCTTAATAATATTTAGTTAATAATTGGTATATGTTTTAAAAGATAGTTATATTATTGTTAAAATTAGGAAATCTATATAAACATTTAACAAAATTACAATTAAAGATTTGTAAATATTAAAATTTTCAATATGAAAAAAACAGAGATTACTTTATAATAAAATAATTGGGATTCATAACAGTTCCTAAGGAATAAATATTGCTAGTTTTTATCTGTGAATGATAAGGCTCAAAATTTCATGTAGATATATGGCCATAAATTTTGTTTTATGAATAAATTGCATGGACCTAAATATATTTTTATTTTATGTCATAGAAATTGTATGAAAATATATATCAGTATATCGCCCCAGCTGGCCCAGAAGTTACTATGCATACCAATCTGTTTCCACTCTCAGAGGCATCTAAAGACATGTCTCTTGTCTGAGTCTCATAGACATTTTTTAATCAGAATTATTGCATGTACATTTATTATTTTGTTTTTGTAGGCAATTAGCCAATTTGATTCTTTTTCTTCCACCTTCTATTAAGAT
This sequence comes from Apodemus sylvaticus, assembly GCF_947179515.1. Classification (NCBI taxonomy): domain Eukaryota; kingdom Metazoa; phylum Chordata; class Mammalia; order Rodentia; family Muridae; genus Apodemus; species Apodemus sylvaticus. The sequence continues at coordinate 43,495,061 of NC_067479.1, forward strand.
AAAATTATTATTTAATAGCTCATCAATTTGCTAGTTTAAAACTTCTTTTTAGAAAACTATATACTTATTATTACAATAATTATTTCTTAGTGATTGATATTTAATTTGTATCTAAAATATTAATAGAAGAAAAATAAGTATACTGTAAGGTGTTATAATATAAAATAGTGTATGTATAATATTTTGAATCTTAGTTGTAACACACATGCTCTAGTAGTTGACTGTGGTTCTTAGTCACTACTTTGGAAAGATCCATCACTTTTGATGACTGGGGTTATATCTGTTAATGTTATAATTTTTTTAATTTTGTTCTGTGACTTTCTAGTTTATCTACAAGTGAATAACTATGTATATATATAATAATATATTTGGGATTTTCACATCCTGACTCGCTATAACTTTCCCCTTATGATGTTGTGACTCTGATCCTTTCTCATCACAATGGAGAGAATAATTTAAAATGGTGGTCCAAAATTAATCTCCTCTCCATTAAAAGGTTTCTGTCAAGTATTTTATCATAGAAACCCAAAAATATAATAAATATAAATTATAATTATAAAAATAAATTATAAACTAATAAGTATAATTAATATAAAAATTTGATACTGGAGTCATTGAATATTTGTGGAAAGCATGCAGATGGATTTATAAACGTGAGGTAGAGAACTCATAGAATATGCTCTCCAAATATTTAAGCCAGAATTGCTCCTATCTAATGGAAATACAGGGACAAAATGTGGAGCAGAGACCAAAGGAAAGGCCATTCAGAGACTGTCCCATCTGGGGATCCACACATACCAAATCCAGACATGATTGTGGACACCTAGAAGTACTTGGTAACAGAAGCCTGATATAGCTGTCTCTTGAGAGGTTCTGCTAGTGCTTGAAAAATATAGACATATACTGGCAGTCAATCATTGGGCTGAGCATGGGGACCCCAATGGAGAAGTTAGAGAAAGGACTGAAGGAGCTGAAGGGGTTTGAAATCCATACGAAGAACAACAATATCAAACAACCAGACACCCAGAGCTCCCAGGAACTAAACCCTCAACCAAAGAGTACACATGGAGGGACCAAAGGCTCCAGCCACATATGTAGCAAAGAATGGCCTTGTTGGGCATCAATGAGAAGAGAAGCTCTTGGTCCTGCGACTGCCCAATGCCCCAGTGTCCATTCCTCAGGGGAATACCAGAGTGGTGAGATGGGAGTGGGTGTCTGTGTGTGGGAGCACCCTCATAGAAACAGAAGGAGGGAGATGGGATAGTAGGTTTCCAGAGCAGAAACAAGAAAAGCAGATAACATTTAAAATGTACATAAATAAAATATCCAATAAAAAATTAACTAAGCTTTAGGGTCAGGAAAGCCCACCCAATGCTTATATTATAATACTAAACAGGGAATATTTACTGTTTCTTTGTTGGGTTTCAGTTTGCCTTTAGTCCAATCTTTAATTGTGATAGCTGCACTTCTTCCTATTGAAATGGGATGTTTAATGTATGTAATGGAACCCTTGATATTTTATTTGAGATTACATGAAGTCACTGATAGGTTTCTGAATATAACTTAGATTCCAGGTCTTAAAAACTATTAAGACTGTTAAAAGCATATAGGGATTTTGATGTTATAGTTATATTATATATTGTTCAATAGATATTTGTGGAATCAGGGATGAATTATTTGAGACTGAAATTTTATTTATGTGTTTCTTTGAAGTTAGCTGATAACTTATGACATGTGTGGACATGGAGATCAGTTAACATAGGGGAATGACTGATAAGATTCATTTGAAGTTATTTCTGTTTCTACTTCTGGCCTGCACGTGCTGTTTCCTACCCTGAATACCACAGAAGAATATCTGCTAGATATTACTTCTACATGTTTGTTCTTAGACTATGCCTTTACCTCATGGTTATAGACTGCACTCACTAAAGTCCTTAGGCAAAGCATACTTCTCACTGAGTTGTTTCTTTCAGAAACTTAGTCACAGAGATATATATTAAAAAAATAAAACTCAGATACAACATGTTTTCCACACTTTTCCACCCCAAACTGACTACATAAATTGTATGACTTTCTAAGAGAAACTTTAATAAATAAAACATTTTATTCCACTACATTCCGGTTAAGAACAAATCAAAATAACTCTACAAACAGCTTTGTCTGGAACCTTCTTTTTTATTATGATAAGATCAAGAATTCCAATGTAGTTTCAAAGATACAAGGAATATTTAAAATATAATGAGTGAAGTTGAGTTGAGGAGTATTGAGGTACAACTGTATTAAGAATCAACATTAACTGAGACTTGGATCCCTAGGTGTAATATTATAAAAAAGAGTTGACAGTTCAATAGCTGATCCTCAGGAATACCAGATCAGGCTCAGTGACATCACCGCTGACACTGACAAGGTAGGGTAAGAGAGTCACTCTTCAGAGAGCAACTCAGAGCACATTATTGTTATTTTGCAAAAAGAGAATATAGAAAATACACAGTCCAAAATAAGAGTAAATATTTACATATGTTTAAATACACAGTTTTGGATGTATTATTAATGTAGAATAATAATATGTTAAAAATTAGGTTATCTCACAGTGTCTAATCCTTACTAAAGATAGATTCTGATTTTGAATAACTGCAGTCATTTTACTAAAATATTTTATTATTTCTTTTTGTTTTATACCATCATAACTTATTTTCTTAAATGCTTAAGGGAAAAAGAGAATTCATGTATCTGGGTTGCTACAAATGTAAACATATATAAAGATACAGTTTGGGGGAAATCATGAACTATGTGTGAGCTTTATCTTCTCATTTCACTAAATGGGATAAACAACATGTGGTTAGAATTTTAGCAGTGTACCACTTATACACAAGTTTTGCTCTAAGATTTTAAATTGTGCTATCAGTTTTACAATTCAGCATATGCTGGTTGTATTTTATCTGTATGCTTTGTATGTAAGCAACTATATATTCTAATCACATAATTTTAAAGAAAATAATACTACTAAATACAGAATACTATATGTCTTTATTGTATACATTTCAGCTATCCTTTCACTTCATTGTAGAGATAACCTCTAATATAATACACATACTCATGAAATATTATAAAATACTACCAATTTTATTTTCTTCCATAATATGGTTTTTACATTTTGAAAATGTGCTTTTATCACAATATCTACTTGGAAAGAAATATATCATTTTACATTTATGCACTAATTTAAAAAAATTGAACGTAAGCAGTTTATACAGCGTTGGTTATAACTCTAATGCATTTTCAATTGTATTTGATTTCACAGAGAAATGAATGTAAATTAGTGAACTGCTAGATTCAAATTAAAACTTGTTTATACAATCTTCTTTATAAATACTTTTGTTACTGAGACAGCAATATTAGTGCAAAATGATGGCAATTTCTAATGGTTAGCTTTACATAGTCTGGAAAGAGAATATTATTGATGTCACATCTGGATTGGCTTGAGAACTTGGCCATTGGGGAGCTGCATTGGTTATATTAAATGGTATGGGGAGACACATATGCTTGAGGTGACACAATTCTCTAAAATAAACCCTATTAAAGAGAAGAAAGTCAAAGGAACACTAACATACATTCACTAATTAATTTGTCTGATTTTGACTGAGGAGATAAAATGACTAGTAATTCCAAATTTCTACTTCCTTAACTTTCCCAGTGGTGGACTTTTACCTGAAATTTGAGCCAATTTATACTTTCTCCCTGAAGTTTCTTTATTCATCAGTATTTCGTCATAGCATGAGAAAGTAAAACTAAGACAAGGAGAGAACAATTAATATAGAATGCAATCTGGCCAAAACTTTGTGTGGAAAATGTGTTCTAAGTCAGTAGAATTCAGTTTTCTCTTTGGAGAGAGAAAGTTTTTAGCTTTCTTTTTCTTTTTTTTTTTTATTCGTTGTAATTTTTTATTTACATTTCAAATGATTTTCCCTTTTCTGGCCCCCCCACTCTCCAAAAGTTCCATAAGCTCCCTTCCTTCCCCCTGTTCTCCCACCCAACCCTTCCCACTTTCCTGTGCTGGTTTTGTCCTATATTGCTACGCTGAGTCTTTTCAGAACAAGGGGCTACTCCTCCATTCTTCTTGTACCTCATTTGATGTGTGGACTATGTTTTTGGTATTCCAGTTTTCTAGGCTAATATCCACTTATTAGTGAGTGTATACTATGATTGATCTTTTGAGACTGGGTTACCTCACTTAGTATGATGTTCTCCAGCTCCATCCATTTGTCTAAGAATTTCATGAATTCATTGTTTCTAATGGCTGAATAGTACTCCATTGTGTATATATACCACATTTTTTGCATCCATTCCTCTGTTGAGGGATACCTGGGTTCTTTCCAGCTTCTGACTATTATAAATAGGGCTGCTATGAGCATAGTGGAGCATGTTTCCTTATTACATGCTGGGGAATTCTCTGGGTGTATTCCCAGGAGTGGTATAGCAGGATCTTCTGGAAGTGCCCAGTTTTCTGAGGAACCGCCAAACTGATTTCCAGAGTGGTTATACCAATTTGCAACCCCACCAGCAGTGGATGAGTGTTCCTCTTTCTCCACATCCTCGCCAACACCTGCTGTCTCCTGAATTTTTAATCTTAGTCATTCTGACTGGTATAAGGTGAAATCTCAGGGTTGTTTTGATTTGCATTTCCCTAATGACTAATGAAGTTGAGCATTTTTTAAGATGCTTCTCTGCCATCCAAAGTTCTTCAGGTGAAAATTCTTTGTTTAACTCTGTACCCCATTTTTAATAGGGTTATTTGGTTTTCTGGGGTCTAACTTCTGGAGTTCTTTGTATATATTGGATATTAGCCCTCTATCTGATGTAGGGTTGGTGAAGATCTTTTCCCAATTTGTTGGTTGCTGATTTGTCCTTTTGATGGTGTCCTCTGCCTTACAGAAACTTTGTAATTTTATGAGGTCACATTTGTCAATTCTTGATCTTAGAGCCCTGACCTCAAGCAAACTACAGAGCAATAGTGTTAAAAACTGCATGGTATTGGTACAGTGACAGGCAGGAGGATCAATGGAATAGGATTGAAGATCCAGAAATGAACCCATACACCTATGGCCATTTGATCCTTGACAAAGGGGCTGAAAACATCCAATGAAAAAAAAGATAGCCTTTTCAACAAATGGTGCTGGTTCAACTGGAGATCAGCATGCAGAAGAATACAAATTGATCCATCCTTGTCTCCTTGTACTAAGCTCAACTCCAAATGGATAAAGGACCTTCACATAAAGCCAGACACTCTGAAGCTAATAGAAAAGAAACTGGGGAAGACCCTTGAGGACATGGGTACAGGGGGAAAGTTTCTGAACAGTTTTTTAGCTTTCTATGCATCAAAAAGAAGGATGTTTAAAATCTTTATAATGCAATGGAATTGCATTCTTATTGGGCTTGATAAATGAAAATAAAGTTAAATGTAACTATGTAGAAAGCCTAAAATTCTGGACAACATGTATAAACCATTTAGTTAACATTTAAATTATTTGTATAAAATAATTTATTTTATTTCATAGATGCCATGCTCTAAATTATCGTATTATCCTAATTCCTCATGAAAATTTTTTATTATGCCATAATGAAGAGTTGGGTCTTTTGTTTTTCTGTTTGTTTGTTTGTTTTTTTGCTTTTTTGTTTTGTTTTGTTTTGTTTTGGTAGATCAATTTTAAACAAGCAACATGGCCTCTCTGACAAGGGATTATATCAAGTCTTTATAGGTCTCTGTGATTCAACTGGAATGACATACCTTTAATCCCTCTGGCTGGAATACAATCACATACCTAGTACATACCTTTAATGCCAAACAATGTACATAAGATTAGTTTGTAGATGCAAACAGCCATGTTTTAAAGTGATATCTAATCGAGGAGGATACAAAGCAATGGATAAGAGAAAGATTTGACAAAACGAGTCAGGAACAGGATATGTGCAATTCTCAGGCGAACAACACAAGGATGAGAGTCTACTTAAGAACAATGTAGGAATAGTTAGTCAGTTGGTAAAATAATGCCATCCCTCAAATAAAATATGTGTGCTTCTCATTAGCAAATTTTTAGAATCTGAGGTTAAGAGAAATTTCCATTGAGAAGGAGCCAACAGATCTTGCATTCAGGACTCAGAGGATTTCAGCTGGCTCCTCACTGAGGAAAGCATCCTCACTGAGGACTTCCTTTTGTATCTAAGAATTATGTAAGCTGCCAAAGAGGGAAATGACCAATATCCCTGCTTAGATGTGATGCGTATGAACTTCATAATGGCAAACATTTAAAGAAATTTCTAAAAGTTCAGTTTTCTTGGTAAACAACAGTTTTCTCATTGGACATAAGAACTTTTAATGTAAGAGAAATCATGCATTGTAGTAGATCATGTACATGTTCCTATGGCTAGTGAGGTAATGGAACTCAGAGAACATACTACTGCCCTTTCTTCTATCAGCACAATTCCTCAATTCTTTCTAAATAAGTATCCACAGATAATTATAACTTCTCCCCCATGAAAGAAACTTTTCTTTGCAGTAGATGAAGACCATTACTAATTAATTAATTAATTAATTAAACAAGATTAATTAATAAAACAAAAAAAGAGGATATCAAATTGGGGGTTTCTAGTCCCAGTGAATATATCTTAACACAATGCATGAAAAAGGCTTTAGGCAACATAAGAGTAGATAGCATAAAAAGACTATTAAAGTTAAAGGACATGAAAATCTGCTATGAGTTCATATATCATATAAATTACAAAAACACTATATTCCTCAACTGTATTGCTTCTCAGGTATTTCAAAACAGTGTCAACATTAGCAGATACACTATTGTGAAAGGAAGAAATCTCAGTTTGCCTCACACCTTGAAAATGTCTATATGAAACTAGACATGGCTGGTAGAGGGATAATTCGTTGACATTCTGATGATAAGCCTAACAGTTTATTTAATGCCAAATGATTTTCTATAAGTAGAATTCTAATGGAGCCAAATGTGTGTGTGTTTGTGTATAATATATATGTATATATTATATATATGTGTATATATAGACACACACACACACACACACACACACACACACACACACACACACATATATATATATATATATATATATACATAAGCATGTACATATGTTGATATATATAAAACAAAGAAAAAATCCCATGGATTTGAGAGTATTTGAGAGGGGACATGAAATGTTTGGAGCAAGAAAAGGAAAAGGGAAATGACAGTTACATTTTAATTTTTAAAGATTCAATAATTTTAAAGTGAACAGTTTAAAATAAGCCATTAAAATATGAACTAGTAAATAATAAAATATATGTGAATACATAACTAATATTTACATGTGAAAGCAGTTAAATATTCTGTATAGAAGTTACATACATGACCAATCTGATTATTGCTTTAAAGAAATGTTTCAACACAAAATATAAGACAAAATATATTAGGGCTTCAGACTTCTCTGAACTTTTATATTCACTGAAACAAAAAATTTGAAAATTCAAAATAGGCTCTGGATTTCTGTCTTTTTTCTACCACATCAATTCTGGCAAAAAACAAAAAAAACAAAAAACAAACAAACAAAAAAAACAATGGATACAAGCTTTGTCTTGTTAATAAAGGAAAGCAATGTTTCTTCCTTTTAATGTCATAACCGGTAAGTTTCTTCAGAGTTTCATACTATGAAATTTGAACTGTTTCTCTATTAACAAACACTTTCTATTTATTTGATGGGATTGATGCCATTTGTAAATAATGTATTCTTTATTCATCGTGCTATGGCATACATAGATGTGATCTAGACCTTCCTATTAGCATTTATGAACAGCTTAAGAGCCTAAGATCCTAAGATCCTAGCAAGGTTCTAAGATCCTGCTAGATCCTAAGATAGCTCAACAAACATTATGTTTTACAACATGAGGATGCTAATTCTACCATTGTTGCTATTTGTTTATTGTGATAAGTTTGATATTCAACAGAATTCAAAAGGAAACATTTTCTCAATTTTAGAGAATACTAGGGAATAAGGAAATCCATTGCCCCTTTAACAGGGCATATTGTTGAAGAAAATGTTTTAATATATATTTGAACGTAATAGGGGAAACATAATGTATTATTGGATCATTCTTTGTTGTTGGCAAGGGTGAAATCTCTCTTTGTAGCTACTTCACTGACAGGAAGGATTCATAATTATGGAACCTACTGATAGAAATAGATGAAAGAAGAGAAGAGGTAAAGTGGAGAAGATGGGGACTCAAGAGCCAGTGTCATTTCACATAACATAGTTGCCTCTACTCTACCCATTTTGCACCTTATTGCTATTAATTACCATTGAATTATTAATTTCAATAAACTTTCTCCCTGTGTTTGTAAGGTCTGTGTAAGAATTTGTAATGAAGAACAATATGATGTCATAGAACATTATGAATATTTGATTAAATGGAAAAGGTTCAATACAACTCAAAGCAGAAGTGAAAATAATTAAATTTTAAAGTATATAATATATGAATTATATAAATATATAATATATAAAATATGTTTAAATTAGTCAAAATTATCTTTAAATGAAATTTGATGTATATGTTAATTCCAAGGTATATTTTAAGTGTTAAAAAAAGCAAAGAAACAAACAAAATACCTCTTTGGACTTATAGACATAGACATCCTCTAAAACCTGCAAACTCATTTGATACTATTTTTGGGTTGTTTTGTTTTGTTTTGTTTTGTTTTTTAATGTTGCTATGAAACAGCCATTGAAATAAGCTCTCAAAGCACACATATTGAATTTTTCAAGGGATTCTTCTTTCCCTATTGTCTCATTATAGTTTACATCCTATTCCCTCATTCTATTTTTGTACTGTTATGAAATTTTATATTCTTGGTCTTACAGGTTAAAGAACCTTGACTGAAAAAAAAGTGACATCATAGAGTTACACTTTACTCTTTATTTTGTGGGCATTGTCATACAAAAGTAACTGCAAGTGCCTTTATAGATTATGTTGTTGTCATCTGGCTACAGCAAAATCAAATAATGATTAGTTTCATGCATCAAGAATACTGAACTTAAAGAGCACCCCCGTATATAACAAAAATAAGATATTTTAAGATGGATATGCTTCTAAGGTGAAAGAAAAGAATGACGAGTGCAATATATGGTTGGTAAATATAACTTAGTAGCACTGACAAAGGAGTATGAAATAGGGATAAGTCAGGATTTTCAACACTCAAAGAAATTGATACAACACCTTTATTATGCTGTGTGTTGATTAAAGAAAAGGATGTACAGAGACTCACAAAATTTAATAGCATCTCATGTCTCCACAAATGAAGCATTCTTAAAATAAGAGAATTTGGAATTTGTGGATTTAATATAGATGCATATAATTAGGTATTTATGTCTAAAACATATTTTGGTCAGCATTATTCTCATGTAAAGAAATGGGGATCCAATTTGAACACAAAAATCATTAGTTTGTTTCTGAAAAACATTTTGATTAACAGAGTTATGAAAACAGCATTTAATAGAACTTCCAACAGCTGCATCAAAATACCACTTTCTTATACTGTATAAAACAATTTTAGTAATTTCAAAACCTTGCTATAGGCAAATGAAATTTGAAATAAATATGTGACAATGTTTCACTTGCTCTTTTAAAGTGAGTGACAGAGTTTCTTTGCCATTAGAAAAGAATTATAGAAAAATGCCTCCAAGTGATTTAACAACACCCTCTCTATGCACACTTTATCTTCTTTCTACATATATCATTGTTTATTAAGTTTCACTTGCTCAGTTGTCACTGAATGCTAATGTGTCACTGTTTGTCCATTAGATTTTATTGTTTTGTGTGAAAACCAATACTCATTCATTAATTAGAGTTCTCAGTGAATTTATATTGCAATTGGGATCCACAGCTGTAAATATAAAAGTATATAAGGATAGGCCATACCTCCTATTCTTTACATCTTTTTGTTTTTTCTGTTTTATTTTTATATTGCATTTGCTCTAATTCTTCATTTTAAATTAACATTTATGTTCCTAAAATAAATGTAACCTCAATAGTAATCTCTCTCCTATATCCAGATATTGCTAAAACAAGAGGTAGGAAGATTGACAGCATTTCAGAATTAGTTTGATTGATAAATGACTGACCCTCAGAAACAACATGTTTGGATTTGATTCATTATGGAGTTTTCTAACCACTCTTTCTGATGGTGCGTTTATTCTGGACCTCTTAAAATGAAACAGAAAATGTGTGGTTTCAAGAATATTATAAGTAACTATAAAGGTAATTTTAGAAAAACTGTAGAATGTAAAATCCTCAAACCCATAAAACACCTCCTCATTAAATCTGTTTCCTGTTGCCACAAGAAATAAAAACAAGCCACTAGATAATCTAACATAGCAGTCCTTCCATAAATGCTTGGACTGAAGTTTCAGCACAGTATAACATTCAATCAAGTGTACATTTCTCGATTTCTTATTTCACTGATGTTACAATGATGCCCCCACAACCCCTTATCACACACACTTCAAGTCTCTGCCAGGTAGGTCACTTCCTGTCCCACGATGCCAGAAAAGACAGTCCAGATTGAAGAACATATCCTACATATAGGCAACAGCTTCAGGGATAGCCTCAGCCCCAGTTGTTTGGGACCCACATGAAGGCCAATCTGCACACCTACTATATAAGTGAAGAGATGGAGCCTAGGTGCTGCCTGTGTATGTTCTTTGGTTGGTATTTTAGTCTCTGAGAGCACCAAGAGTCCATGTTAGTTGATTCTTTTGGTCTTACTGTGTAGTTTCTATCCCCTTAGGGACTGCAATCCTTCTTCCTAGTTTTCCATAAGAGTCCCAAACCTCCATCCACTGTTTGGTTGTGAGCATCTGCATCTGTCTGAGTCAGCTGCTGGGTGGAGCCTCTCATAGAACAGCCATGTTAGGCTCCAGTCTACCTACATAATATAGTATCATTAATCATGTCAGTGATTGGTGCTTGTCCGTGTAAGGTATAACAACTTTGCCCAGTTATTCTTAGGTTATTCCCTCAGTATCTGCTCCAACCCCAATCCCTGCACTTTTTATAGACAGGCTAAGCTTGGGGTTGAAATTTTTATTAGTCGGTTGGTGTTCCTATCCCTCAACCAAAGAATGGATGCAGAAAATATGGAACATTAACTCAATGGAATACTACTCAACTATTAAAAATGAGGACAACCCATTTTATTTTCATTAAGATTTATTCTGGTTTTATGTTGAGATCCTTAAGCTACTTGGGCTTGACTTTTGTGCTGGGTGAAAAATATGAATCTATTTTCATTCTTCTGCATATAGACATCCAATTAGAATAGAACCATTTGTTGAAGATACTTTCTGTTTTCCAGTTTATGGGTTTGAATTCTTTATCAAAAATCAAGTGTTCATATGTGTATGATGTTCCCCCCACGGGGGTCTTTGGTTCAATTACATTGATCCGTGTGTCTGTTTCTATACTGATACCAAGTATATTTTATCACTATTGCTCTGTAGTACAGCTTGAGGTCAAGGACAGTGATTCCTCCCAAAGGTCTTTTCTTGCTCAAATTGCTTTGGCCATTCTGGTTTTATTATTTTTCCATAATTGCTTTTTCTTTTTTTTTATTTGATATATTTTTTATTTACTTTTAAAATGATTTCCTCTTTTCTGGCCCTGCACTCCCCGAAAGTCACATAAGCCCCCTTCCCTCTCCATGTTCTCCCACCCAACCCTTCCCACTTCCCTGTTCTGGTTTTGTCCTAGACTGCTACACTGAGTCTTTCCAGAAGAACCAGGGGCCACTCCTCCATTCTTCTTGTACCTCATTTGATGTGTGGATTATGTTTTGGGTATTCCAATTTTCTAGGCTAATATCCACTTATTAGTGAGTGCATTGCCATGATTGATCTTTTGAGACTGGGTTACCTCACTTAGTATGATGTTCTCCAACTCCATCCATTTGCCTAAGAATTTCATGAATTCATTGTTTCTAATGGCTGAATAGTACTCCTTTGTGTATATATACCACATTTTTTGCATCCACTGTTCTGTTGAGGGATACCTGGTTTCTTTCCAGGTTCTGGATATTATAATTAGGGCTGCTATGAACATAGTGGAGCATATATCCTTATTACATGCTGGGGAATCCTCTCGGTATATGCCCAGGAGTGGTATAGCAGGATGTTTTGGAAATGACATGCCCAGTTTTCTGAGGAACTGCCAGACTGATTTCCAGAGTGGTTGTACCAATTTGCAACCCCACCAGCAGTGGAGGAGTTTTCCTCTTTCTCCACATCCTAGCCAACACCTGCTGTCTCCTGAATTTTTAATCTTAGCCATTCTGACTGGTGTAAGGTGAAATCTCAGGGACTTTTTGATTTGCATTTTCCTGATGACTAATGAAGTTGAGCATTTTTTAAAGATGTTTCTCTGCCATCCGAAGTTCTTCAGGTGAGAATTCTTTGTTTAACTCTGTACCCCATTTTTAATAGGGTTATTTGGTTTTCTGGGGTCTAACTTCTTGAGTATTTTGTATATATTGGACATTAGCCCTCTATCTAATGTAGGGTTGGTGAAGATCTTTCCCAAATTTGTTGGTTGCCGATTTGTCCTTTTGATAGTATCCTTTGCTTTACAGAAACTTTGCAATTTTTTGAGGTCCCATTTGTCAATTCTTGATCTTAGAGCAATACACTATTGATGTTCTGTTCAGGAACTTTCCCCCTGTACCAATGTTCTCAAGGGTCTTCCCCAGTTTCATTTCTATTAGTTTCAGAGTGTCTGACTTTATGTGTAGGTCCTTGATCCATTTGGAGTTGAGCTTAGTACAAGGAGACAAGGATGGATCAATTCCCATTCTTCTGCATGCTGACCTCCAGTTGAACCAGCACCATTTGTTGAAAAGGCTATCTTTTTTCCATTGGATGTTTTCAGCCCCTTTGTCGAGGATCAAGTGGCCATAGGTGTGTGGGTTCATTTCTGGATTTCAATCCCGTTCCATTGATCTGCCTGCCTGTCACTGTACCAATATCATACAGTTTTTAACACTATTGCTCTGTAGTATTTCTTGAGGTCAGGGATATTGATTCCCCCAGAATTTCTTTTGTTGTTGAGAATAGTTTTAGCTATCCTGGGTTTTTTGTTATTCCAGATGAATTTGAGAAACAAAACTCTATGAAGAGTTTTGTTGGGATTTTGATGGGTATTGCGTTGAATCTGTATATTGCTTTTGGCAAAATGGCCATTTTAACTATATTAATCCTGCTGATCCTTGAGCATGGGAGGTTTTTCCATTTTTTGAGGTCTTCTATCCTTCTTCAGAGTCTTGAATTTCTTGTCGTACAGATCTTTTACATGTTTGGTAAGAGTCACCCCAAGGTACTTTATACTGTTTGTGGCTATTGTAAAAGGTGTCATTTCCCTAATTTTTTCTCAGCCTGCTTATCCTTTGAGTATAGGAAGGCTATTGATTTGCTTGAGTTGATTTTATAACCTGCTACTTTGCTGAAGTTGTTTATCAGCTGTAGGAGTTTTCTAGTGGAGTTTTTTTGGGTCATTTAGGTAGACTATCATATCATCTTCAAATAAAGATAGTTTGACTTCTTCCTTTCCAATTTGTATCCCTTTGACCTCCTTATGCTGTCTAATTGCCTGAGCTTGTACTTCATAGTACAATATTGAAAAGGTAAGGAGAAAGTGGGCAGCCCTGTCTAGTCCCTGATTTTAGTGGGATTGCTTCAAGTTTCTCTCCATTTAGTTTGATGCTGGCTACCTGTTTGCTGTATATTGCTTTTACTATGTTTAGGTAAGAGTGGTATTCAATAGCAACCAAAACAACAGAAAGCCCACATACACATGGAGGCTGAACAATACTCTACTCGATGATACCTTGGCCAAAGTAGAAAGAAAGAAAGAAATCAGAGACATTTTAGAATTTAATGAAAATGAAGGCACAACATACCCAAATCTTTGGGACACAATGAAAGCAGTGCTAAGAGGAAAACTCATAGCCCTGAGTGCCTCCAAAAAGAAACCAGAGAGTGCATATGCTAGCAGCTTAAGGACACACCTGAAAGCCCTGGAAAAAAAAGAAGCCAATTCACCCAGGAGGAGTAGAAGACAGGAAGTCATCAAACTCAGGGCTGAAATCAGTCAAGTGGAAACAAAGAGAACCATACAAAGAATCAATGAATCCAGGAGCTGTTTTTTTTTGAAAAAATCAACTAGATAGATAAAGCCTTAGCCAGACTGACCAAAAGGCACAGAGAAAGTATCCAAATTAACAAAATCAGAAATGAAAAGGGGCATATAACAACACAAATCCTACTACAAAAGCCTATACTCAACACAACTGGAGAGTCTGGAGGAAATGGAAAATTTCCTAGACAAATACCAAATACCAAAATTAAATCAGGACCAAATAGATCATCTAAACAGTCCCATAACCCCTAAAGGAATAGAACGGGTCATAGAAAGCCTTCCAACCAAAAAAAGCACAGGACCAGATGGCTTCAGTGCAGAATTTTATCAGACCTTCAAAGAAGACCTAACTCCAATACTCTTCAAACTATTCCACAAAATAGAAACAGAAGGAACACTACCCAATTCCTTCTACGAAGCCACAATTATGCTGATACCAAAACCACACAAAGATCCAACAAAGAAAGAGAACCTCAGACCAATTTCCCTTATGAACCTCGATGCAAAAATACTCAGTAAAATTCTTGCCAACCGAATCCAAGAACATATAAAAACGATCATCTACCATGACCAAGTAGGCTTTATCCCAGGGATGCAGGGTTGGTTCAATATATGGAAATCCATCAATGCAATGCATTACGTAAACAAACTCAAAGAAAAAAACCATATGGTTATTTCATTGGATGCCATAATTGCTCTTTCAATGTCTATAAATCTGTTAATGAATATTGATGGGGATTGCATTGAATCTGTAGATTGATTTTGTAAAACGGTCATTTTCTCTATGTTAGTCTTACCTTTCCATGAGCATGAGAAATCTTATATATTCTAATATCATCTTCAGTTTCTTTCTTATGGGACTTGGAGTTCTTGTCATATAGATCTTTCACTTGCTTCATTGAAATTACAGCAAGATATTTTGTATTTTGGCTGTTATAAAGGATGTTTCTCTAATTTTTTTCTCAGCCTGTTTTTTATTTGTATAAAGGAGTGCTACTGATTTCTTTAAGTTAATTTGGTATCCAAAATCATCCAACCCAAGAATACCCATCAGAGACATGTCACACCAAGTTCATCAAGGTTAATCACCCTCCCAACACCTAGTAGAAGAAGAACATCCAAGGACCACAACCTCTGATGGCTATGCTTGGGTTTTATTGTTCTGGGTCTACAGATCTGTATGGTTTCAGATCTGCAGGTTTATCTGCTTCAGGATTCAAAGGTCTGATGCTACTGGGCGGAGATGTGGGGAGTGGGAAGGGGGCTCTCCGGCTCTCAGGCTTCTCAGACCTCTTGGGCTTATTCAAGAGGATTCAGCATATAGGTAAGTTGGGTTAATTAGTGGAAGCTTACCTATATGGTTCAGGCTTAGTAGGTCTGATGAAGTTGGGTGTAGAGGTGTCAGGTGATTGAAGGTCACTCTGTGATAGTAGGCTGTTCAGAACCAAGCCTTCCTGTTTTAATAGTGTGATTTTGCTTTCAGATATTGTCATTTACATACATATCAGTTTCTGATCAGTAAAGACTTACAAGTTTTGATGAATGCCAAATAGTAAGACTTATAAGTACTTGGAACTTATAAAATAAGCAATAGATTCAAGAATGCTAAAGCAGGAATTGGAGAGATGCTGTAGTCATTAAAGTTACCTGCTCTTGAAGAGGACCTAGGGCTAAGGCAGTAGCACTAACAAAGAAGCTCACAACTGTCTAAGACAATGGTTCCCTGTACTTGGGCATACTTCTTTTGACTTTGGTTGGCACCAGGTATACATACATGGAGGCAAAATCTCATTTAAATAATATAAGGAAATTTACTTTAAAAATACTATAAATATATCTACAGAATCATATATATGATACTATCATATTTATTTACTTTAAAAGGGACTTCTGTCCCAGGAAATATCAGTTACTTATCAGTTAAAATCAAGGTTAATTATAAAAATTTATGATTAAAACATTTATTACCTTTGACTCATATTGTAGTGTCTTCTAAGACTATGTTAATCAAAAGTAGAAAAAAATTTTTGTGAAATACTTTTTATTAAATAGTATTTTTTCCCATTCAGTTTCAGTAATGAATTTTCTAATATTCATTTAACTATATAATGCTATACATTTTCATATTCATTAATTATATTTCAACTTACAGATTTTCCTAAATATTGAGATGTTATAATTTAAACATAATTTTTTATACCCTGCTCTGGAACGTCTCATGTTTGTATTTTAGGGTTTGCAGAGAAAGAGAGCATTAAAAAACAAAACCAGTGCAAAAGGAAAAAATAAGAATGGCAAGGTTTGCGATTTGAATGACTTTATTCTTTCTGAAGGTGATTTAGTGTTGTTTTGTTCTTTGGCTTGAATTTTTTCAGATATTTATTCATGTTCTCTTCAGCAACAACAGTAGCAAGGCATTCAGCAATGATTAATTACTCTCACTATCATGAGATGAAAGTCCTTATAGCCTTTAATTTATTTCCTTACAAAGAAAGTTACCTTCAGAATGTAGAACATTTACAATTCTATTTAAATAGCTCATCAAATAAAGTCACTTTAAAGAGTCTAGTCTTTTTAAGCAGTCATAAGAATTCTGCTCCGTTTTTATTAGGCTATAATTATAATTCACATAGCTATAAAATTCATTCTGAGGGTACAATTCAGAACTTTTCTTAGAGTTTTCTGAAGGTTTGACAACCATTGCTACTGTCTACATTCACAATATTTTTTATCACCCTTCAACTACAAGAAATTGTGTAACATACTTTTCCCTTACCTTTCTCAGGAAATTATTACTCTACATTCTTTCTATATATTAATTCTAGATATTAAATAAATTATTCATGAAATACAAGACATTTTGTACCTCACTTCTTCCACTTATTATGAGGCTTTAAAGGTTCCACATATTTACTCTCAAACATTGGTAGTTCTGTGATTTTTTTGTTACTATTTATTTATTACAACTAGTGATATTTTTGTTAGTATTTTATATTCTATTACAGTAGTATGTTACCTATCTGAATTTAAATTAATGCACTGATGAATTCTTTCCATTTCTTCTTATGTATAATGCTTTTAGATACAGAGTTCCCCCTCACTCCCATTGAAAGATTTTCACATCTGTTCAGTGCTTAATTAGAGTAGAATTGCTATATTATCATAGGTAACTACCTTTTGTTATTACAATTCTATCATCAACAGAAGGTGATAATTTACTTGCATCTTCCATTAACAGCTACTGGCATCCTTTTGGTATTAATGCCTTCCTCTTAATGTCACTTGATTTCTCTCTTTGTAATTTTATACTACCATATACTGCTTCTATTCTCTCACCATTTGTAAACCTCATGCTACACAGTACTGATTTGAAAATAAAGTTTTGTGAAAGTTTTTAAGTTGTGAACATGGAATATTTTATTTTGATTTCAACACAATGGTTTTAGTACATTTTTTGAGAATCTCGTACATTTTTATTCTCCCACATAACTTCTCCTGGGACTGTTTCTCAAGATCATGTACTCGATTTTTTTTTTTAAATATAAGACACTGGATCAAATTTTTGCTCTGTATAGATTTAGGTGAAGTACAATCTACTAGACTTTGGTCTACCTATCCAGTGCCACAGTCATCAAGCAACTTGGTTTTCTGTACCTTAGCAAACTGTTAAACATTAATCAGATATGAATAACGGCTTTGGACCCAGCATGGTGGAATATTGACTTGCTTAGTAATTATTTCCACATGACCTGTCTATCTTCATAATTCTGTCATAATTTAAGAATTTCTTACATTATGATTCTCAGCTTATTGAATTTCTACATGAATTATAGGCTTAGTAGTCCAATGTTGTTTATAATATGCTACTTTGTTACAATCTTGTAATTTTCTTTATTTCTTCTGTTAATACTTGGTAATTTTAGTTTAATTTTGCTAAGTTTATTACTAAATATCTTCCTTTGGACATTATATTAAAACAAATTACAGTTTTACTTCTGGATTTTCATTGCCAAAATGCAAACAACTATGCAAAAATGTTAGTAAATGTGATTACCTGATATAATTATTGCTTTTAGTGAGTTTATGTGAATTCTCTATTTCAAGTTCATAACATTTGTAAATGCAGACTTTTACTCCTTTATTTTAGTGCTTGTTGCTTGACTATAATACCCAGTAAAATATTGAAAAGATGCTTGGAAGGCACACCTATCTTGTTTCCTATCTTAAGAGGGGATTTCATTATGCAAGTCTGTTGTTGGCTGTGGGAATTTTCATCTGCCCTTTAACTGTTTGAAGAACTTTCTATGCCCAGTTATTGATTTTTAAGACAGTTTTTAGATTTTGTTTAATGCCTTTTCAATGGAACTGTTGAGCTGATTATAAGTTCTTTTTTTTTTTGCTTTTGTCCTCATTATCTTAATAAGATCAGATTCTCTTTACTGCACTAATCATGCATTTCTAGTGTAAATCCTACTTAGTCCTGCTGTGAATGCTATTTTATATGTTGCCACAGCAAATTTGTTGTATTTTAATAAAGATATTGACATCTGTATATATAAAGGGGATTGATTGTTTTTTCCATTAACTTTTCCATGGCACCTTTCTCTGTTGCTGACATTGTGTTAGTACTAATATTTTGGAAGGTGGTGAGGAATGTTATTTCCCATTGTGGTTTTAAGTTTTGTTTCATTGTTTTTTATTTTGATCAGTTTTTTGTTTATTTCTTGTATCATACCACTTAGTATGCATTATCTTTAGAAATAATGAATTTTGTTATGACAATCTGATATATTGTTATAATTAATATTATTAATATTAGTATTATTTTATTTAGAGTTTTTGATATTTTTTTATTTGACTGTGGTAGTGATTTGAATAATAATAGATCCCATAAGCTCATATATCAAAATGCTTAGTATTCAGGAAGTGCCACTATTTGAAAGGATTAGAAAGATTAGGCAGTATAGTCTTATTGGAGTAAGCAAATCCTTGTTTAAGGAACTGTGTCGACAGGGGTGGGACTTGAGGTGTCAAAAGCCACAATTAGACTAATATGGTCAAATTTCCCTGCCAAAATATTGCTGATCTCTGTTAGTATTTAGTTGCTCAGTATAGGACACAATTCCTAGAAGAAATTTGGATGATTTTTTTTAGAAAATATTCATTGAAAACATTTATGCTGTTAATTGATATTGTTTCAAAAGAGTTTGGGGTTTTATAGTTTAAAGGTTCAGAGAAGAACAATGTTGCAGACGGCTGTTTTATTCCAATACGTTGCACATCAGCTATTGCACAGATTAAGCTAGAAAGCATGTAGGAAGTTTACAGTTCAATTTCAACTTCATTTCTGTGACTTAAAACAAAGATGGGCATTGAATTATGTGTATTCAGAGCTTCTGGGTTAATATCCACTTATCAGTGAGTGAATACCATATGTGGTTTTATAGGACTGGGTTACTTCACTCAGGCTGATATTTTCTAGTTCTATCCATTTGCCTAAGAATTTCATGAATTCATTCTTTTTAATAACTGAGTAGTATTCCGTTGTGTAAATGTATCACATTTTCTATACCATTCCTCTGTTGAGGGACATCTGGGTTCTTTCCAGCTTCTGGCTATTATAAATAGGGCTGCTAAGAACATAGTGGAGCATGTGAAGACCAAAGTATGGATACTTTGGTCCTTTGTCAAATAACCCTATTAAAAATGGGGTATCGAGCTAAACAGGGAATTCTCATCTGAGGAAACTCGAATGGCTCTAAAGCACCTAAAGAAATGTTCAGCATTCTTAGTTGTCAGGGAAATGCAAATCAAAACAACACTGAGATTCCACCTTACACCAGTCACAATGGCTAAGATGAAAAACTCAGGGCACAGCAGATGCTGGAGAGGATGTGAGGAAAAAGGAACACTTCTCCATTGTTGCTGGGATTGCAAACTGGTAAAACCAGTATGGAAATCAGTTTGGTGATTCCTCAGAAAATTAGAGATAGTACTACCCAAGGAGCCAGCTATACCACTCCTGGGCATATACCCAAAAGGTGCTCCTACATGTAATAAGGACACATGTTCCACTATGTTTATAGTTTCCTTATTTATAGTAGCCAGAAGATGGAAAAAGCCCAGATGTCCCTCAACAGAGGAATGGATACAGAAACTATGGTATATATACACAATGGAGTACTATTCAGCTACTAAAAACAATGAATTCATGAAATTCTTAGGCAAATGGATGGATCTAGAAAGTGTCATCCTCAGCGAGGCAACCAAATCACAAAAGAACACACATGGCATGCACTCACTAATAAGTGGATATTAGCCCAAAAAGCTCAAAATAAACAAGTTACAGGAAACTCAAGAAGAAGGAGCACTTAAGTGAGGGTGCTTTGGTTCCTCTAAGAAAGGGAACACAATACTCACAGGAGCAATAAGGTAGACAATGTGTGGAGCAGAGACTGAAGTAACGGCCACCCAGAGACTGTTCCTTCCTGGGGATTCATCCTATAAACAGTCACCAAACTCCAACACATTTATGGATGACAAGAAATGCACACCGAAAGGAGTATGCCATGGTTTTCTCTGGAGGGACCCTGGCAGAGCCTTACAAATACAGATGCAGAAGCTAGCAACCAACTATTGGACTGGGCATGGGGTCCCCAATGGAAGAGCTGGAGGATGGTCCAGAGGAGCTGAAGGGATTTATAACCCCATGGGAAGAACAATGATTTCGACCACCCAGATGCCCCATGATTCCCAGGGACTGAACCATCAACCAAGGGGCACACACGGTTCCAGGCAAAAATGTGGCAGAGGAAGGCCTTGTTGGACATCAGTGGGAGGAATGGTCCTTGGTCAGGTAAATGTTCAATAGAGGCCTCAACAAAGGGAAACCAAGGGAGGGAGGTGGAAGTGTATTAGGTGGAGGGACATATAAGTGAAGGCAGGGGGAAGGAGGAGGGGGAGGGGGTTGCGAGTCTTAGGCAGGGGGAATATCTGGAAAGGTTTTATCATTGGCAATGTAAATGAAGATGATAGTCAATTAAAAAATGAAGAAGAAGATGGAACAAAATGCGCATGCGAGGAGATACAAAGACAAAGTATGGAGCAGAGACTGAAGGAAATAACATCCAGAGACCGTCCCACATGGGGATCCATCGCATGTAAGTTTACTAAACCCAGATACTCTTGTCCATGCCAATATGCACTTGCTGTCAGGGGTCTGATATAGCTGTCTCCTGAGAGGCTCCGCCAATGCCTGACAAATATAGTGGTGGATGCTCTCAGCCAACCATTGGACTGAGCACAGTGTCCCCAGTGGAGCAGCTAGAGAAAGGAATGAAGGAGGTGAAGGAGCTTGCAGCCCCATAAAAGGAACAAGAATATGAACCGCCTAGTACCCCCAGACCTCTCAGGGACTAAACCACCAACCAAAGAGTACACATGGAAAGACTCATGTCTCAAGCTGCATATGTAGCAGGGCATGACCTTGTTGGACATCAAAGGGAGGAGAGGTTCTTAGTCCTGAGAAGGCTCAATGCCCCAATATAGAGGAATGCCAGGACAAGGAAGCAGGAGTAGGTGGGTTGGTGATCAGGGGGAAGGAGAACGGGATAGGGGGTTTTCAGAGGGGAAACCAGGAAAGGGGATAATAATTGAAATCTAAATAAAGAAAATTAACAAAAACAAGGCATTCCTCTGCCATATTTTTTGGCTGGAACCATGTGCACCCCTTGGTTCATGGTTTAGTCCCTGGGAGTCCTGGGGTGTCTGGGTGGCCAACATCTTTGTTCTTCCCATGGGGCTGTAAACCCCTTCAGCTCCTTTGGACCACCCTCCAGCTCCTACATTGGGGACCTCATGCCCAGTCAAATGGTTGGTTGCTAGCATCTGCCTCTGTATGTGTAAGGCTCTGGCAGGGCCCATCCAGAGATGGGCATCAATGGGAAGAGTGGTCCTTGGTCCAGTGAAGGCTCAATAGATGCCCCAGTAAAGGAAAATTGAGGAGGGAGAGGTGGAAGTGGGTCAGGTGGAGGGACATATATCTGGATGGAGGGACATATACCTGGATGGAGGCAGGGAGTATGAGGAGGGGTTGGGGGTTTTCTGGGAGGAGGGAAACTTGGAAAGGTTTTAGCATTTGAAATGTAAATGAAGATTATATTCAATAAAAAATAAATAAATAAATCAAAAAACAGCAACAACAACAATAACAACAACAACAACAACAAAGATTTGTAGTGTCTTCAATAGCAGTGTCTTATAAACCAGTTTTAGAGAGGAACCAAGAAGACTAAAAAAAAAAACCCTGTATTTATGAAAGAGTCTCTGGGGTTTTCCTGACCAACTATTTCCAAAAAAATTTCCCATACCTGTTACCATATCAATTAATTATTTTTAATTTGTTGTGATAATAAAAATTATATATATATATATGTATATATATACATATATATATATATATTATTTTTTAATGAGCCATGGCTTTTAGTATGATTTAACTGCTCTACTTGGTCTCTTTGACAAAATGTTTTAATCTTCCAGGTTCCTTCTCATTCTGTGGTTCTTTCTTTCTTCTTGTATCTGCAAACTGTTTCTGTAAAACTATCCCAATTAAACTGCCACACACACCACATACTTTCTCACCTCTCTTCCCCTCTCCCTGCCCTTAAGCAGCCTCTCTTCCCTCTGATGCCTTCATAAGAACTGAGCACATCCTATCCCTGACTCATTCTGTCAAATCTTTCACTGATTCACCACTTACTCTACCCTTCAATTAGACATCATTTTCAAACATGGCCACCTCCTTCTATAAACAACTCTTGCCTTCAATGCTAGGGTTTAAAGATGTATACTAAAGGCCAATCTGTATTTCAGACAATTCATACTGTAATCCTGGGCACTTCTACATTCTGGCTGAATCATATAGACCTAGAAGGTTTTTAGATGTGATCCCTTGACAAAGCAGCCATGTTCCTTCATTAAAATTTCCTTCCATATACTCTGACTGTTTAAACAAGAAGTTGTATATAGACCATTTAACAACAGAAATAATTAGCAGTCCCGCAAAGTTAACAGTCCAAATATCTTTATGAAGATCTGCTGATGCTATTATGATCCTTAGCATCTGTAGTCCAGATCATCTGTCCTTCAAGCAACTTTTCATTTTAGCATTCATGTTTTCCAGTATTTCAGTCTGATGAATGAGCTGTATTTTGTTTTGTTTTTCTGCCAGTGTGTTGATCTGTACCTGTGTCAGGAGACCGAAGTAACTAGCCACATTGTGCCCATAGTCAGGAGGCAGGTAGTAATAAGCATTTGTATTTGGCTCAATTTCTTCTTTATACAATCTAAAAACTGTCATAGAAAATAATGGTGTCTTCAATAAATGGTGGGTATTCCTACATCAATTGACATAATAAATATAAACACACTTAAGCATGCCAGTGGGCCTCTATTTTGTGAATCTCTAGGTTTTAACACTTTGAGATTTGAGGTGAGCCATTCCAGACATGGTTTCAATATGTATCCCCGGTTGCCTTTAAATGTAGTATCCTCCCTCTTACATATAGGCATGGTTGATATTTACCAATATACTACTCAGGAGTTCTTATAATGACTTAATCATTTTACCTTTGTTAGTCTCCATGTAGTTTAATTCTTGAGAATATAATTATATGAAATTGAATATCAAGCTAGAAACTGTGTGTATTCTATTTGTTGGACTTAAAAAATGGCAATTTTTAATGCATATATATGGACCACGGTTTAATTTGAACCAAATAGTTCATGTGAGAGTTTCTCTGCTCTTCCTTTCTTTATCTGTGTGTTTAAGGACATATATTTACGTTTTAATAAATACTACTACTTACAGAAAGTTCATTCACAATGTAGGAGAAATCTAATTTATCCAAGCTCAACTGACATAAATTAAAATTTTTAATCAAAATAACCCCCACAAAAATGTCCAGAAAAACATTTGATTGTATATTTTGGACTTCATCTTAGCACCATGAGACATAAAATTATAACCCAAATTATGTTAATCCATGATCTTTCTTATATTATATATGATACTTCTCTCATATTTACTTATAGCTACCATGATTATAGTTTAATAAAATTCAATTATTTTCAACTTTCCAAAGACAAAGGGATATTTTCATTCTTTTTTTAAATATTTTTATTTTCTATATTTTTTGTTTACATTCCAAACGATTTCCCCTTTCCCAGATCCCCCCCTCCCCATATGTCCCATAAACCTTCTCTCCATC
This sequence comes from Apodemus sylvaticus, assembly GCF_947179515.1. NCBI lineage: Eukaryota > Metazoa > Chordata > Mammalia > Rodentia > Muridae > Apodemus > Apodemus sylvaticus. The sequence continues at coordinate 43,519,571 of NC_067479.1, forward strand.
TATTCTCCAATCACCTCCCTCCTTTTTCTCTGTCCTTATATCCCCCTCCAATGCTAGATCAATCCTTTCCTGGATCAGGACCCTCTCCATGGACGTCATTTGTTATGCGATTTGTGCCTTCAGTATTCAGAGCTTCTGGGCTAGTTAATATCCACTTATAAGAGATTGCATTCCATGTGTATTCTTTTGTGATTGGGTTACCTCACTTAGGATGATATTTTCCAGATCAAACCATTTGCTTAAAGATTTTGTGAATTCATTGTTTCTAATTGTTGAGTAGTATTCCATTGTGTAAATATACTGCATTTTCTGTATCCATTCCTGCTTTGAGGGGCATCTGGGTTCTTTCCAGCTTCTGGCTATTATAAATAAGGCTGCTTTGAACATAATGTAGCATTGAGGACATGGGCATAAGGGAAAAGTTCCTGAACAGAACTCCAATAGCTTATGCTCTAAGATCAAGAATTGACAAATGGGACCTCATAAAATTGCAAAGTTTCTGTAAGGCAAAGGACACTGTTAGAAGGACAAAACAGCAACCATCAAATTGGGAAAGGATATTCATCAACCCTACATCTGATAGAGGGCTAATATCCAATATATACAAAGAACTCAAGATGTTAGACCCCTGGGAACCAAATAACCCTATTAAAAATTGGGTACAGAACTAAACAAAGAATTTTCATCTGAAGAAATTTGGATGGCCAAGAGGCACCTTAAGAAGTGCTCAACATCATAGTCTTGAAGTTCTTGTCATACAGATCTTTCACATGTTTGGTAAGAGTCATGCCAAGGTACTTTATATTGTTTGTGGCTATTGTGAAGGGGGTCATTTCCCTAATTTCTTTCTCAGCCTGCTTATCCTTTGAGTATAGGAAGGCTACTGATTTGCTTGAGTTGATTTTATAACCTGCCACTTATATCGAATAAAAAAAAAAGAAAAAAAAAGACTGAAGAAAATAAAACTTATATCTGTAATTCCTAAAACAAACAAACAAACAAAAAAACAGAAGTGCTCAACATCATTAGTCATTAGAGAAATGCAAATCAAAACAAAGGGATATTTTCTACTATTTCCTGTTCAAAACTGGACTTTAGCATTGACTGTGTTCATGATATATTTGACATTATATATTCTTTAGCTGATTTTCACAATGCGCAAGTATTAATTTGTTAAGCAAAAGTATAGTATTATATGGAAAAAGAGCTGAGAAATACCATCCATGAAATAGGATTAATGTCAGAGATTTACATCTAGGACTTAAACAAAATGCCTTTTATGCTATTGATATCAGAGGCAAGGAATATAGTATGACAAAAAATAAATAAATGTGAAAGATTTGTAAAATTAATTATATGATTCTCAATATATGAGAAAGGTGGAAGAAAGGTATTTCCCCCTTGAATCTGTTCAAGCCAGGAGCTTGGAGCTGATGATACCTGGGCTTTAGTAGGCTCTCTTAAAAAGATTTCAGTTTTGTTTTGTTTTTGTTTTTGGTTTTGGTTTTGGGTTTTTTTTTTTTTTTTTTTTTTTTTTTTGCCTCTGAACTGTAAGAGACTAGATTTTTCTACTCTTTGGAGACTATAAGATAACATTTACTTCATTTGAACATGGTAAATACTTTGGTGTCTTATATGGAAGTTATCATTCTTACAAAGAATTTCTGTTATAAATATGTCTCAAATTTTAAATATCAAACAAATTTAACAGTATCTCTTGGGATATTCTCCTCACCACAAAAGACTAACAGCTTATCATTGAGAGCTAATCATGTCATTAATTTGGGAGATATGTGATAAATACCATTTTCAAATTATTTACTTTTCCTTAGCCATAAGCTAGAGCCATAAGTTCATAGAACTTAACACTAGCTATGCTCAAGCAATATTTCATTGTGTTTTCTATAGACTTTTACCCCAATTTAAATAGAACTTTAATATAGATACAACCTTGAATACTTGGAATACTTGATTCAAGTGAAATTTATTTCAAGACTATAGGAGATACGAACAATTGACCTGAAAAATAGAAATGTTACTCTTGATCAACCAATACAAACTGGCTGAACATGAAGCTCACCATCAGTTTGAGTTCCTGAGAAATAATTGATATTCAATCCATGGTTCTAATTTCATCTTTCCTGACTAACCTACTCTTTAAAACAGAATTATTACACCCCTTATCTAAATATTGCTCCATTTTGTACACTGAAAGAAGTGCTTGATTGTGCTATGAATGCTACCGCTATGCCAGCGCTCAGCAGGTTTAACAGGATTTGAATAATTATAATACCATTCAAACAACAACTAAACCTGTAAACTTGTATTCATGTAACAAGGATACAATTAAAGGAAGTGATTAATAAAAATTTTCTAACTATAAATTATACATGATAATACATTCAATTGTATAGACTACTCTTATTTAACAAATCATAATATTTAATCATTTGTACTATATTATATTACAAAACAGAAAATGAAAGTTGTATAAATACATTAAAAATAAAATTAGACAATAGATTGAGGTTAGTTTACAGTCCATTTTTCAATGTGTTCATGCTATATGAAGCAATATAAATAGACATTTGTAGTTGTGTGTCAGAAATATTAAAGATATCTATATATTAAATGGATGCAGAAAGACAAAGTATACAGATGATACTGGAATCCTGGGTTTATGGAGAAGTAATTAATGACTACTAGTATTTCTCTAAATTTTATGACTAGAAGATTCTAAGTCAACTCCAATGATTACTAATCCTTTACTCTTAGAAATAAATATCAACTATAAGATTATATAGCTTAAACAAGGGCAGTATATAATCATTGGAGTTATCTTAATAATATTTGTTACAGAAAGAATAAAGCCCTTCTGCAAACATATTTGTGATGAATTTTTTTTTGTAAGTTGACATTAATAAGCTCGAGGTCAAGAGTAGGCTTTTCCTAAAAGTTTCATGTCTTTTAATCCTGTATATTCAAGTAACTCCATTTCACTTATGGGAGACTTTGAGGAATGGCAGTAATTTAGTAAATGTTGCTATTTCTATAACAATGCAGAAAGATGGGAGGCATTTAACAAATTGTCTATGAACTCTGTTTTTAGGGTAAAATAGAAGACAATATTTCTTTCAGTACTACTCCAGGGATGACCTTAGGGGCAATTTTGATTAGAATTTTTCTAACTAGGGCAGGTTTCCTATTACTTGTGCGTGTTTTCCCCAAAATTTTGAGGTTAAAAAAAAAAAAATCAAGATACATTCCTTGCGGCTGTTCTGGGTTATTATGAGACTTATTCTTCCTTCTAATGTTATCAGAAATCTTTGCCAAACAGTAATAGAGTAGTTTGGGACTGTTGCTGCTCATTAAGATCACAAAGGAATAACGTATCATCACTTTAATTGAGTAAATGCGTATTACTCTTTGCCTCTCTAATGATTAAACTTTCCTTTGGAACATTCTGAGTGACTTTAGTATCAATATGAAGGTAATCTCAGGTTAAAAACTACTCAAATTGCCCATTTTAATAATGGTCCATGGTGATAAATAGGTCAGATTGCATAGAAACGGTTCACAATCCTTAGACAATTTGTGTTTACATGAAAAGTTTAACTTGAAAATGATTAGTAGAGTTAACCTGTTAGCTTTGCAAACACAAAATATTTGATAACTAGTCTACTAAATTTAACCTAGTAGCCTCTCCAGAACTGTATAATTTCCTGGCATTATAATGTTTACCTGAGAAATATGATAACCTATTAATTACCTCTGAAGAAAAACTCTGTACTCTAAAAGGCTACCAAAATGTATTCAGTTCATCTGTATTCATTATTTGCCTATACCGTAATAAAAGATTAGGGTAGAAACTAAATACCACTTAA